>NC_064425.1:41989343-42313093 GCF_023375975.1 Astyanax mexicanus
CTTCAGGTGGACTTCACGGTGCAAGCAGGGCTTCGGTTCCAACGGCAAGCGGGAGCGATCGCTCCGGACAGCTGATTGATTCAGGATTCTCTTCGCGTCTGGGTCTGGTACGGCGAGCGATGTATAACGCTAAAGATGAGCGGTGAACTATAGGCAGCTCCGTAGCGCTAAGGTGGTTTCAATAGCTGGAAGCACCTAATTCTCTAATTCTGTTGATAATCGCTGGACTTGTGTTGGTCAGCGCGGATGCGCTGCAAGCGCAGCTCAAGCTAGATCTATGACTCAAAAACTTAAGAATCACTAAGCTGAATCTAAGAGAAAGTAAAACAAAAGAGAGAGTACAAAATTCTAACTAAAACTCTAAGTTAAAATTACTTCTAAGAAAAAAATTGAACTTAACTAAACCTAAAAAGCGCACGAACTCCGAACTGCGAACCACGAACTCCCCACTGAATGAACTAACATCCCCCTTTATTGGAAAACACGTTCCCTTCGTGACGTATTGGCCCTCACTTGTGATAGGTTTCCTAACTGCAAGTATAATCTCTAAAAACCCAATCAGCTCCAGGTAGGTGGAGTCTTGCCTGGACGACTCCCCCTTTTTTCTTTTATTAACTTAAACCTTAACATTCTTAAATGATCAGATTAAACAATTGCTTATTTAAAATATACTTTGACATAGAAAACCCACAATTTCCCCACATTCACCCACTGTTGCATAGCATTTTAGTGATATGAATAAACATCTCAGAACTGAAATCCTAACCAGACAATTAGATAATCATAGTTGATTTTGAGGTGTAAGAATGGAAAGAAATATAACACATGACCAGGGAATACACTAACTTCCACGCATCGGACTCTTAGAAAGGAAAGAAAGAAACTCGTTATGAACTTTAAACTTATTAATTCAAGATTTGGTTATTAACCTGATTAAAGTATTGTGGAAACATGCCCTGATAGCTTTTAAGTAATTATTTTAACCAGACTGCTAGTTTGTTGCCATCCGTATTCTTTTTGTAGTTAATGTTCATTCACGTCTTAAGAACACATTTTGTTTTTAATGTTTTAACATTTTTCAGCCTTAAATTTCCTTTTTGAAAAGGCAGACTCTCTTGTGTATTTGAAGAGATAAGAACTCTGGCCGTCGTAATTCACACCTCTCCCCCACTAAGGAATGCGGGTCTCATTGCTCTGGTTAACATAATTTCAGACCTCTTTAAATCAGAAATTCACTATACCTTTATACTTTCATACTTTGTTCTTTACTAAACAGGAAAATGTATCTATATAACCAAAGCAAAGGTTAAAATTACGCTGACTAGTTGCAATAGTTCAACCAATGACAAACAAGACATAATTCTTCAGCCTGGAACCTGTAGAAGAAAATGAAGGTAAACCTCAAAATTGTTCTCTTGATTAGAAAGTGTTTCATCACATTGCTTGATACCCTGCTTCTCACAATATTAGAATTAACCAACAGTTATTTAAGTTATTGTAAAAACATATACATATGTAATTTTTCGATCATAGCCTCGTGCTCCAAGAAAAGTTCCTTTCTTCTCCTGCGGGTGGCAGTATTGTCTTGTTAAATGGTCCACGGGTCCTGGGCCAGTAAAAGGGTCATGCTGTGTGCGTGAGTGTGTAAATTAGATGTGACTGTTTAAGAGGTGTGCTCCGAAGATAGCGGATCAGCAGGTGACATGTTAATCCCCAAAGTTTATGGGTCTTTGTTCAGATGCTTTTAGCGAGACAGATGTTTTCAGCAAATGGTCGTAAAAGTCGTTAAAGTGTTATCATTCAAGGTTGGGGGGAATCACCCTCTGCTCTCCAGTGGAATTTCTTAAGTGGATCTAAGAGTGTGATTTCACAATGAGACATCAAGCTATCTGCTACATATCCCCCCCCATCGGGTGATAATCAGCAGAGATCCAGGTTATCAGTCGATGAGATGACGTAGATAGCTGTGGACAAAAAGGTTACTGGGTATCTCAACTCTTACTGGTGGCATTTGCTGGTCAGTACACAACAGGCTGCATTAGCGTTATCCAAACCAGAGCTAAACCACTTCCCTTACTGCAGCTACCTGCATAGGTTCATCAGTTGCGTCCTCCTGAGTTTCCACTGACACTTCTTGACCCCCCCTTCTACGTCTCACAAATCTAACCACCTTACCCGACCATGAATCCATTTGTCTCTGTAGCTTCACGGTCTTCCTACGATAAAAACACGTTATACCAAAGGTTGCTACATACCCCAGACATACCAGCACAGCTAACAAGGTATCGGGCAATGACCAGGAGTATCTTACAGGTTGGACTGTCCATGTGGGACGTGCCTCGATCTCTTTTAAGACATTATTGATGGGGGTCAAATCGATAGACTGGGGACCCTCATACTGTATCCGACCAAGGGTGTCAGGGCTGAGTTCTAAGGAGTGGGTAGTAAAGAAATCAGACACCTCAATTTCACTCTCATATTGATCAGGTACTAAGTGGTACAGGGACCATTCCCCAACATGCAGAGTAGCCCCAGGTGGTACGTCTACCCAAAATGTTTGTTCCGGAAGGGGAATACGTTCATCGATATCATGCTGGTCATAGGACAACACCGCTTCCCGTGCCGCAGTATTTACCAACCACCGGCTCCCTACGATTTCAACCTGAGTCTCGACCTGTTGGTACCTATGAGTGACAGTGGCAGGACACTGGTCCTTAGTGAGCATGGGCTTAAGGCCACAAAGATTGCCGGCACCCTCTCGAGTGAACGGTTTACTGGGACAGAGATAGTGTATATCCTTGGACAGGGTACACATGCGCAAATTTGGGGCCAGATAAAGTCCAGGATTGATGTCTTGGTAAGCTACCAAGGTCGGAGTCTGAATTTTGATGTGTGCTTCTTTTTGCCAAAACCCAACATTTACCACTTCTTTTAAGCGATAAATGTTTTCCGCAGCTATTATAGGTAAGTTGACCAGAAAAGCTACTTCTCTATTTTCTGGATTGACATAAAGAGGTACTGCACTTCCGAGTGTATAGGCTAAATGTGCTTGGAGATCAGTAACTTCCTCTCGGGTAGCCCGACTGAGGATTTCCTGTACCAGGGTTAAAGGCACCAGATAAGCTGGTATCTTGCCCATAGCTAGACTGTCTACTGAGGATCCCACTTCCTGTAGCATGTCATTCAAAAGCATGTTAATCACTTGGATGTGAGCCATATCTGTCTGGATTGCCCGGGTCAGGGAGGTGATCGTTTGCAGAGTTTTGTTTAAAGCTACCGTGTGGGTATTGAGGACCACAATGGTACCCTGTAAAGTTTGTCCAATTGCTTGTAGCTGTCTCTGTTGGGTGTCTATTTGGTCCTTGATGTGTGGTAGTTCTGCCTGTAGTTCCCCTACATTACGGCGGACCGTGGCTAGGCCCACGGCATTAACAGCGGATGTGCCGACGCCAAGGAGTGAGCCTACAGCGGCGGCAGCAGTTAATAAACCTGCAAGAAACCGTTTGGATCTCTTTTGAGCCCCATTCAGTTCAGACTGTGTGACCGCAAATTTTTGCAGCTGTTGTAGCATGTGGGTGGTGTCTCGTTCGGCATGGCTTACTGCCTCTCGTACCCACCAATGCCCAGCCCACCCCACTTGGCGGGACCAATCAGGGAAGTTCTTTTTACATACTTCCTCCGGGTTCAGTCGTACAAACACCCTTTGGGTATGTAACCGGCAGTTTGTGATTAGTAGTCCCGAATTATCCCTAAGAACTACTCCTGAGGTAGGTCCGGGGGAGATCACATCAGGGGCCGCGACGATCGTCCCCAGCACGAGCGTCAGGAGCAGGAGAGTCCTCATCTTCCTAACGAGACAAATATACATGATTAACCTGGGTGTACTAGTGTGAACCACCAATGAAGTAGAATCTAACAGATAAGTGGCTAACAATCAGTGATATCCTATTCCCAGGCACAAAATGATGGTTCTGTTGGCTGGCTCGATCGGCAGATGTGTAATGGTACTTGGATTGAAATTGCAAACAACAGACTACTGTATATGGATCAAAGATCAATGTATTCCTAAATTTTAAAAATGAAGTTATTAGTTTAGTTGCCAGTTGTACAGCTAGGAGTTGCTAAACACCTAGGGGTCTAGCAGGGGTTTTGTCCACCTGATTAGACTCTAATCAAGGCATTGGCGGCCCCGACTTGTCCCATAGGGCTTTGGTGTGGCTTAATTTGGTTGCGGTGTACCCACTTGCGGGTTGGCTCCTTAGAACCTTGGCTGATCTGGATCTGGTACACCACCGGGGACAATTTGTCCGTGATTGTGTGGGGTCCAGTCCAGCGAGGCATGAGTTTGCGAGCCAGCCTACCCGTATTCGATTGGGGTTTCTCGACAGGTTGAGCGAAAATGTAGTACCACACCTTATCTCCCACCTGAAGCTCGTCATAGGACGCCTTCTGATCATAGTAGGCCTTCCGACCCTGGGCACTTCGTGCCATGTGCTGTTGGGCAAAAGCAAAAGTGGATTTTAGGTGTTTCTGCAAATCGTCTATGTACTGCTGTGTTGTGTAGGCAACTGAGGTATCTGTTCCACCTGGCTGATATAACAGATGTAGCGGAAGTGTCATCTGTCTGCCTGTCATCACCTCGAATGGAGAGACGCCGGTGGAATCGTGAGGAGTTGCCCTAATGGCCATGAGTACCAACGGCAATTTCACATCCCAGTCGCGGTGATGCGTGGCCACAAATTTCTTGAGGATGCTGACCACTGTGCGGTTAGCCCGTTCGACCTGACCAGAGGACTGGGGGTGGTAGCTCACGTGCAACTTGGCTTTTACACCGAGGACGTGCCACATTTGTTGCATGACTTCTGCCGTGAAATGAGTACCTCGATCTGAGTCAACCCTACAAGGAAGACCAAACCGGGTGAAGATATGATTAACCAGGAGACACGCTGTGGTTATAGCGGTGTCATTGGCGGCTGGAAGACACTCCACCCACTTGGTGAATGCACATGTGACTGTGAGGAAATATTTGTTCCCTCGAGCAGACTTTGTGAGCGGGCCCACCCAATCCATTTGCAGATCCGACCACGGGAAGGTTAACCCCTTTCTCTGTAAGGGAGCCCTGTGCAGAGGATTCGCCGGCTGGAACTGGCAGCACACCAAGCATCCTTTAATGTAACTAGCTACATGCTCCCGCATTCGTGGCCAAAAGGCCACCTGTTTGAGTGTCCTATAGGTTTCCTTGATCCCTTTGTGACCTGCTGATGGAGAGTCATGGGCGTGCCCCAACATTACCCCCCTGTGGCACGGAGGCACCACGAACGCAGGAGAAGTGTGGGTCTCAGTGACATGAACAAGCAAGCCCTTGACCACCTTCAAGAATGCACGGTTGTCCAAGAGTTGTTTAAGCGGAATTGATGCCTCCAGCATTTGGCTGGTTATGGGATTGTTGGTGGGATCAAGCAAGAAAGCCTTAATAGATTTGATGTCGGGGTCTGCGTCTTGTAGCGTGATCAAATCAGCATCTGTGATTTCTGGATCAATGGAGACCGCAGCGCAGGGTGGGATTTCTGTTGTTGAGGTTTGTTTAGCTTGTGCTCTAGTCACGGCTAAAACAGTGGGGTTGGGTTGGGTTGGGTATTTCAACGGGTCAAAGACCCATGAAACTCCTTCCAAGGCACCTCTTTTGGCCAGTGAATCAGCTTGGTCATTGTATGTCTTGTCTGTTCCTGGGACACGTGAGTGTCCCCTCACCTTTTTCCAGTAGACAAGCATGTCGTGTCGAACTACCAGGTAGTCCGCGGCTGTGAACAGCTCTGTGTGTTTGACTGCTTTCCTGCCAGATGTGAGAAAACCTTTGGTTTTCCAGATTGGCAAGTGACATGTGAAACTTAGACGTGCGTAGTTGGAATCTGTACAGATTAACAGGGTTTTTACCCCCTGGTCGATAGCAAGTTGAATTGTGATGAGTATGGCAGCGATTTCGGCATACTGAGAAGTTTGTGATCCTAGTTTGAACTGTTGTGGTTCGCAAGGGTTGTCATCAAGCCAGACGATTCCTGCACCGGCTTTGAGGCCTTCTTGGTCATGTCGGAAAGAGCATCCATCTACGTAGACCGTGGGAATGTTTTCACACTCCTTGGGGTCAAAGTAACGATGGTTTGTGGGTTTTTGGGAGGCGAGATTGGGAATGGGCGTTGATGTGGCCGGTATGTCAGTTTCACATCGCTGACATGCCGCCAGATCAGTGCCTAGAGGTAATCTCAAGTTTTGCGCATAGCGCACCTCAACCTCAAAACTTTGTAGTGCCATTAACCAGGAGGCGACTCGTGCGTTGGTGACCACACCTTCTCGAATGCGCTGGCTGTTGAGAAAGACCACTGGCTGGTGGTTTGTTTCTACAATGATCTTTTGTCCCCCAAGGTAGTTGGAGAAGTGTTTCACTGCCCAGACCGTGGCCAGAAGTGCTTTCTCACAGTCAGAGTATTTGAGTTCTGGAGCCATCAAAGCTTTGCTTGCATAAGCTACCACTCTCTTGTCTCGATCGTGTACCTGGTATAGACCAGCACTCACACAGTGTTCGGAAAACCCAACTTGAAGGTAGAATTCTTTGCTGTGGTCCGGATAGGTTAAACAGGGTGCCGATGCCAGTTTGTCTTTGAGGGTTTGCATGGCTTGCGCCTGGGCCTCACCCCAAATGAAGGGTACATCCTGCTTTAACAGCTGGTACAGTGGCTTGGCCAGTTCCGCAAAGTTTTCAATGAACTGGCGGGAGTAGTTGCATACCCCCAAGAAGCTGCGAAGGGCGTGGATGGTTTTTGGTTCCGCGATATCCACGATGCCTTGGGCACGACATGGTTGCGGGAGAACACCATCTGGACCGACCAAAAGGCCCACATAATTGACCTTAGTTTTGCACCACTGACATTTGGCTAGGGATATTTTCGCACCTGCTTTTGTGAGCTGATCTAGCACATGATCAATCTCTTCCAAGTGGGCATCGAGAGAGTTGTTCCGGATAAGAACATCGTCAACATAAATCAAGGTTCCTCGTTCTCTTGCATCAGGACAAGCTTTGTTGAGAAAGATGTTGAATTCAGCTGGTGAATTGGAATATCCGAATGGGCAGCGGGTGAATGTAAATTGACGGCCGGCGAATGTGAATGCCAGTTTGTGTTGGTCTTCCACATGGACCGGAATGGTCCAGAACCCCGATGCCACATCTAAGGTTGAAAAATATTTGGCATCTCTGACCCTAGGGAGTTCTTGCTCCAATTGGGTCATGGGCCATCTAGAAAGAGGGACCTGGTCATTTAGGCGGCGATAGTCAATAGTCAGACGCCATTTGCCATTGGGCTTCAACACCGGCCAAAGTGGCGCAGAGTAGGTGCTGTTGCATGGTCGGATTATTCCTTTGTCTAAGAGATCATCTATGATCTCTTGCACCGGCCCGTATGATGCAAGTGGAATCTTGTATTGGCGAACGTAAGCAGGAGCAGCGTCGGGATGCGTCGGAATACGAATCATATGGATGTGGGTCAATCCACAATCCATAGAATCTTGAGAGAAAGACGCGCGATACTTAGTCAGCACTGTTCTGAGCTTTACACGCTCTTCGTCTGATTGCAATGCATCCGCATCTAACAGCATTTGCTGTAGTTGCTTCTCAAACTCTGTTTGAGTTGAAGGAAAACTGTCGGCCTCCTCCTTCTGCTTCACCAGGACTGTGTTAGTGCCAGGTGATGGGACAGAATCGAGACTAAGGACAGTGACTGTATCCAAGACCATTTGGTCCCTGTGGGTCAGATCAATGCGGTACAACGCATCTTCATTGGTCTCCAAGACAGGAAAAATAGCAATTGCCCCAGACGGTCGGGTGTATAATGTCTTGGACTCTTGCTTTGGGAGCAACTGCTGAGGAATCGGACCGATGACTGGAAGCCGCAGTTCAAAGTCATGAAATTTGGTGCTAACCAGCCAACCCAGTTCTGTGAGTTGGGGAATCACTATGTCCTGGGTTGTACAATTTTGAACGAACAAGTAGACTGACCTAGCACGTAACTCCACAAGAGGTGTGGCTTCCACGGTCAGACCAAGATCAAAGAATCGATGTGAGGGTTGGAACAGTGCATGGGGGTGACATAGTTGTTGTCCAGGTAGGATGGTCAGGTAGAGGCCGATATTTTTGGTATTTGCCGGTAGGGTGATGGCTTGGTTGTTTGCCACCTGACAAACTTCAGGTATGGTCTGACCCGAGTGCAGATACTCTGGCTCAGGGGAAGAGCCATCTGCCTGAGTGTTTGTGAGGGACCAAAGGATGTTATTGATGGTGTCTACCTGAACATCCAACCTGACCAACACGTCACCGCCCACATAGATGGAGTGAGGTAAGTCTGGGACCACAAGGAAAAGCTGGGTGAACTCTTTCTTGTTCCAACGGACAGTCAAAGAACAAGTGCCGACTGCCGGCAAGGTGGGTTGAGGAACGGGCCCAAGCGGAAAAGCTCCCTGGGATTGAATGAAATGAAAGCTAGCATGGGTTGCCGATAATGAGTTTACTAAGTCTTGGCTGACTGCGGATTTGTCCGACCACAGGGCGATGACCACGTCATCCACCTGGAAGTCGTCCAATGTGACCCCCTTCTCCACTCTGGGACAATATTCCCCAAGATTTTCAGATGGGACCATGGTACACAAGAAGGTGTCACGTTGTTCCAAGACTGAGCTTGGAGGCCAAGAAGGATTTGTACACTGTGAAACGGCGGCTGTAGGCCCTTCCTCAATCTCCATAGGAACCACGGGGTCGATCAGTTCCTTGCATGGTTGGAAATGTCCACAAAGACGGTAGCACTGGATCTCCTCCTCACGAGAGGGAAGAACAGGAAGGGGTTGCCGAACCTGCGCCCAGATCTTAAGACCTTGAAAGTCGATAAGGGGCTCGAACCGATTAAGAAGATCTTTTCCTGCGAGGAATGGGATGGACTCCAAGGGAGACACATGAATTGGATGAACAACAGTCACGGGCCCAATCGTAAGTTGAATTAGGGCCATCGAATGTATGGTGATGCCCGTGTGTGAGTAGGGCTGGATATTGAGAGAACAGTTACTCAGCTGTATCTCCCTATTCCGTCGCCGAGCGGATGCCCGCACTCGGTTAAAAAGGGACATGGACATCAGTGTGATGTCTGATGCCGTGTCAAGAAGAGCATCTTGCACAAATTCATCCTCCAAAGTAGTAGCAAGATAGAATTTTCTGGCCACCCCCCTTTCGCTCAGATGGCCCAAGAACTGTCGGAAAGGAAGCTCCCCCCGAATTAGAAATGGGTCTTCTTCCTTGAGAGAGTGGTCAGTGTCTAGTTCCACAACTAGGACTGCACTAGGTGCAGTGTCTTGGGCATGCTCCCAAGTAGCTCGTTTGGGGTCTTTTTCATGGGGAGCAGTGCTCGACTGCTCCTGGATGTTGCGCCCTTGGTTGAGGTTACCCCTTTTCTCCTTGCGCATTTGGTTAACCCATTGCAGGATTAACTCAAGATCCCCTGCCTCCAGGCCGTTAAGGGTTTTGTCAAGTGATGATTTAGGGCTTTTTGCAGTCTGGTTTGGTCCAGAGTGCCTGTTATTCCCATGATGGTGTGGCCTGCCACCACGTTGATGGTGGGAGGCTCGACCTCGATGGGGTCTGCCCTGGCCGCGATTCACCTTATAAGTAGGTGAGCGACGTCGCTGTGGATCGACCTGCTGACTTTGGGCTGGTTCTTGTCTATAGGGTCTGGACCCGTGAGTCTTATCTGTTCCCTGGAAGCTGTGCTTCCCCTCTAGTTCCATACAAGGGTTACTGGCTACTGCAAGGACCTCGGAATCGGTTTTTTTACCCAAACTTTGCTGAACTTTTGCAAAACCTCTAAGAGCTAGATCTCTTAGCTGCCGACTAGTCAGGGTGCGGGGACAAGCCGAGACACCTAAATGGTGGCTGGTTGAAGGATGGAGGTTCTGGACAAACAGGACCTTGAAATTTTCGTCCTCCTCCATCTCTGGTTCATTCTTGAAGCCAAAGTAAGCGCGCCTGAGGCGATAGTAGTACTGTTCGGGACCCTCCTGCCTGTTCTGCCTCACCGTGAATGCAGCGGAGAGGCCTAACTGGGTTGAGAAGCTAGAGAATTCTGCCTCCAATGCTTGGCAGAGAGCCCTATAGTTCCCCCTTACGTGTGGTGGTTGGCGTTCAATGAAACTGCTAACGTCGCGGCTGGATGTTATTTTAATGAGATAGATTCTGTCGTCTATGGTGGCCAGAGGGAAGCGCCGTAGATAGTAATCAATGTCATTTAGATAAAGGTGGATATCATTAGGGCAGCCAGGCTTAGGTTCAAACCGGCTGATATTGCGAGCAACTTTATCCAAATCTCTATCTGAGGGTGTTATGGGCCTGGCCATATCTGCATTTGTTTGGGGTCGTCGGGTGTGTTCAGATTCGTCCCAGCCAAACAGGGTCCGGTTCACCTTTTTGGGGCCAGCCGGTTCCGGTTTGACTCTGATGGGTGATCGAGGAGCTTCAGCTCCTCCCTGGTAACCCATGGAAGTTACGGGCGTAGGAGTATGTACCTCCGTCTTAAAGAGATGTGGGGTCGCTGGTCTACCCTTTGTTGGGCTTACCTTTGGCCCCCGGGAATATGTCTCATCCCGTTCTAATTTGAACTCTGCCAACTGCGTTTCTGCATCCCTTTTTTCTATACGAGCTAATCTTAAAGCACTCATAGCCTGTGTTAGTTCAGCCTCGAGTTCGGTCTGCTGCTCCTGGGCTTCCTCCAGCTTACCTCGTGACTGGATGGCAAGCTTTGTGGCTGTTGCGGCCTCTTCCTGCAGTGACTTTACTTTATGTTCAAGGGCTTCTTGTTGGGATTGTATCTCTGAACCAGTATTATGCCATTGCGCCAATTCGTCCCTGAGTTTTTGGTTAGTTTGCTGGAGAGCTGTACAGTGGTTAGTAGCATGTTGCTCTCTCTCTTGTGAGAGTTGGAGTTGTCTCCAGAGTATGAGGGACATTTTGTATACGGTGTCTATTTGTTCTTTTATTTTAAGGGATTTAGTTAGGTGGTCGTCCACACAGCTAGTCATCAAACTCTGAAGGTGGGCATCATCTGCCTGTTGCACGCCTTCAGCATAGTCTGGAATGCGGCAGCTTACTAAATCAAGAAGAGTGGCTTCTACTTGGTCCACCGACTCAGCCTCGCTGAGGAGCGGGGACCCTGCCTCTCTTGGAGAACTCATTTTGACTTGACGAGGGTCAAGCGATGCGAGCTGTATTGGAAGCCAGTCCCGGATGGGTGACTTAGCACTGCTGCTGAGATTGGAGAGATTGATGCTAGGGTAACAAACCTTGATGCGTAGTCCCTAGTGAATCTAATAAGCCCAAAAGTGTAGTTTTTTTTTTTTTTTTTTTCAATGGATAGTTATTATTTTAATTTTATTTGGGTGACCTTGGATAGGTATAAGTTTTAATAGTTTGCATGAAAATTGTCAAATACCTATTAGTAATTAATTAATTTATTAACTAGATGGTAACTGACAAGGTTTGAATGACTGTGGATGAATTAAAGATAGCACTGCTGTCACCAAACACCACAGTCAACTCCTGTCAAAAACCAGCATAGAGCGGATGTATGTATGTCTATGAGGCTTTGATTTATTTAGAAATTCAACAAAGTGACTCAGACAGAGTCTAAGCTACCTTCAGTATTAGCGAGCAGAATTTTTTTTTTTTTTTTTTTTTTTTTTTTTTTTTTTTTTTTTTAATTAATTTATTTATTTATTTATTTATTTTTTTTTTATGGCCAAATAGGATAAGGATTATATGCCTGTATTTAGAATAACAAGAAGAAGTGGATAATATGTTTGACAAAACAAAATAATGAATGGCTACTATGGATTACCTAAATAACAGGTATTTATAGCAACCAATGATTATAACTTGAATGTTTAAAAATACTGGATATTATGGTTAGCTCAAATGAATATATTTAATGTAAGCAATGTGAGTAGAACAGCTGACAAGCAAGTTAGCTTTGAGAGTTGACACTATGTTTGAAGTAGGATGGCTACATAGAACAAAATATTGAATTATTACAATTGAGTTATCTAAATGTATCTATTTGAAGTGAATTCTAATTTGAATATATACTTACTAGTAATTAAGAATGGAAATGGCACTTACTAGTATTAATAATAACTAGGACGATACAACATTTAAAATATAACAGTAACCAAGCAAAGAAAGCAGGGGAAGAGGATATCTCGATTAAGGTATGTCAAAACTCATATGAAGCCAACACCAACCACACGTAAACACAGTTTACTACAAGAATTTCCCAAAATAGCGTATAAATGAACTGCAACCCCCTTTAACCTGAGTATTCACCCAAACGACCAGAAGAGGGCAGTGTAGATATAGCTTTACCCCTAGAGGCACGAAAAGGTAAGACAGCCTTGAGGCAAGATGTAGCTGATACAGTTGACCACGAGATGGCGACTAGAGGCCACTGGTGGGGAAGGCTCCGCCTACCGGTGACACAACTGAGTCCCGCCCCCTTGAGTGGGAGGACAAACCTCAGCTCCTGAGAGCTCAGTTGCTTTCAAGCTTTGTGGGGAACACAACGGTCTTGCTGACCTTAACACAGAGACACAGAGAGGAACACAGCACGCAGGAATTTACTTCACACAGTCTGAGTCAAGCGGGGCTTCCGCTGAGGGCGTGATCCTCGCCCGTCGCGTTTTCGCGACTGTAAACCTCTCTACCACCTAAAAGGATAGCGTTACGCCGCGGTTTGCAAAGCCGCGGGGCACACGAGAGGGTCCCAGTACGACCGGGGTGCGGAAATCCGCGCACACGGGCCGTTTAAACTGGGAAGCGGGTTTACTGCACTGGAAATCCGCAGCTACAGCAACCTCGCTGAGGCCTTTACAAATAGCGCTGATATAATTCACGTGATAATAGTTGTCGGCTGAGCCTGTTTAGATACCCCGGGTAAATGTAAAGCACCAATAACAGTGATAATGAAAGCAGACGCACAGCGGCGTCTACAATACACACACGCGCTCACACTGATCAGCTCTTTGGCGAGTAATATGAGGCGTTTCACAAGTGATTACCAATGCTCTTTAAAACACATACACATAAAGGAGTTGGATATATATATAGATGTATATAGATGTGCGCGCACACAGACAGAGAAGTGACCCGGTTAGCTTTCGCCAGCCCGCTGGCGTTTTACTAACGCGGAGCGTAAGGTAGATATTTAATAAACACAACACACCAATACGTTTCTTAACTCCGTGCTTTCTCCCGTAGATCAGAGATGTGACGTTGGCCCCACGTTGGGCGCCAAATATGTAGTGGTTACGAGGGATACCGAACTATTTACCTGATATCAATATTAATTTTAATATTAATATTAAAGGTTAATAGGGCGCCAGTAGCGGCTAGCTACAAAATTTATATTTAACCTCAGGGTGAGTTCTTGTCGGTTTCAGAAAGTCTTTGAACCACGGGAGGAACACATTTAAGTCAAGAATTGGCTAAACAAGTAATGTTTATTTAGAATAAAAGTAATACATGGATATATGCAGAATTAGATAAGGGGCATAATTCAAACAACAATTTGAGAGTGAAATTCAAGCACGCTGATGATAACAGTCTTACAACCAAACCTTCTCATCGCATATATGAATAACTCAAAACACTTTAGACCCAAACAACAGAAATGTATAAGTAGATAAAAATAAACAAATCAATACCCAGTTTAATATACCAAAGGGGAAGTAATTATGATAACCCACTAGGAGATAAACCTAAATATGAATAACTAAACCCACTATAAGAATATTAGGAGATTAAACAAGATTATAAGTGATTATATACTGCTATAAACGAACTAACTACTAAAGAAGCAAAACGCTCTAAATCCAAGCTAATTGAGTTAAACTAGATTACATTAGAACTATGGAGCTGACAGAGATCCCACCATCTCTCAACCGGGAATAACTATAACTGAAAACTTAGCAAGACTCAACCTAACCAGACCAACAGAACGCCACCAGAGAATTAGAGATTTAACCAGCGCCTCACTTTGCGTTGACCGGCCTCGGGCAACCGGTGTCGTCTCTGCCGCGAAGGGAACCGTTGGTGTCGACCGCCAGGAAGGGTAGCTCGATCCAAGTGGCCGAAGCGGGTTCTTCAGGTGGACTTCACGGTGCAAGCAGGGCTTCGGTTCCAACGGCAAGCGGGAGCGATCGCTCCGGACAGCTGATTGATTCAGGATTCTCTTCGCGTCTGGGTCTGGTACGGCGAGCGATGTATAACGCTAAAGATGAGCGGTGAACTATAGGCAGCTCCGTAGCGCTAAGGTGGTTTCAATAGCTGGAAGCACCTAATTCTCTAATTCTGTTGATAATCGCTGGACTTGTGTTGGTCAGCGCGGATGCGCTGCAAGCGCAGCTCAAGCTAGATCTATGACTCAAAAACTTAAGAATCACTAAGCTGAATCTAAGAGAAAGTAAAACAAAAGAGAGAGTACAAAATTCTAACTAAAACTCTAAGTTAAAATTACTTCTAAGAAAAAAATTGAACTTAACTAAACCTAAAAAGCGCACGAACTCCGAACTGCGAACCACGAACTCCCCACTGAATGAACTAACATCCCCCTTTATTGGAAAACACGTTCCCTTCGTGACGTATTGGCCCTCACTTGTGATAGGTTTCCTAACTGCAAGTATAATCTCTAAAAACCCAATCAGCTCCAGGTAGGTGGAGTCTTGCCTGGACGACTCCCCCTTTTTTCTTTTATTAACTTAAACCTTAACATTCTTAAATGATCAGATTAAACAATTGCTTATTTAAAATATACTTTGACATAGAAAACCCACAATTTCCCCACATTCACCCACTGTTGCATAGCATTTTAGTGATATGAATAAACATCTCAGAACTGAAATCCTAACCAGACAATTAGATAATCATAGTTGATTTTGAGGTGTAAGAATGGAAAGAAATATAACACATGACCAGGGAATACACTAACTTCCACGCATCGGACTCTTAGAAAGGAAAGAAAGAAACTCGTTATGAACTTTAAACTTATTAATTCAAGATTTGGTTATTAACCTGATTAAAGTATTGTGGAAACATGCCCTGATAGCTTTTAAGTAATTATTTTAACCAGACTGCTAGTTTGTTGCCATCCGTATTCTTTTTGTAGTTAATGTTCATTCACGTCTTAAGAACACATTTTGTTTTTAATGTTTTAACATTTTTCAGCCTTAAATTTCCTTTTTGAAAAGGCAGACTCTCTTGTGTATTTGAAGAGATAAGAACTCTGGCCGTCGTAATTCACACCTCTCCCCCACTAAGGAATGCGGGTCTCATTGCTCTGGTTAACATAATTTCAGACCTCTTTAAATCAGAAATTCACTATACCTTTATACTTTCATACTTTGTTCTTTACTAAACAGGAAAATGTATCTATATAACCAAAGCAAAGGTTAAAATTACGCTGACTAGTTGCAATAGTTCAACCAATGACAAACAAGACATAATTCTTCAGCCTGGAACCTGTAGAAGAAAATGAAGGTAAACCTCAAAATTGTTCTCTTGATTAGAAAGTGTTTCATCACATTGCTTGATACCCTGCTTCTCACAATATTAGAATTAACCAACAGTTATTTAAGTTATTGTAAAAACATATACATATGTAATTTTTCGATCATAGCCTCGTGCTCCAAGAAAAGTTCCTTTCTTCTCCTGCGGGTGGCAGTATTGTCTTGTTAAATGGTCCACGGGTCCTGGGCCAGTAAAAGGGTCATGCTGTGTGCGTGAGTGTGTAAATTAGATGTGACTGTTTAAGAGGTGTGCTCCGAAGATAGCGGATCAGCAGGTGACATGTTAATCCCCAAAGTTTATGGGTCTTTGTTCAGATGCTTTTAGCGAGACAGATGTTTTCAGCAAATGGTCGTAAAAGTCGTTAAAGTGTTATCATTCAAGGTTGGGGGGAATCACCCTCTGCTCTCCAGTGGAATTTCTTAAGTGGATCTAAGAGTGTGATTTCACAATGAGACATCAAGCTATCTGCTACAATATATATATATATATATACGTATATATATATATATATATATATATATATATATATATATATATATATATACGTATATATATATATATATATATATATATACGTATATATATATATATATATATATATATCAGTAACTATGCATGTAAACTATTATTATTATTATACTACATTATACACTACACAATTCACAATATATTATTATTATTATTATTATTATTATTATTATTATATTACATTATCATTATACAATGCAATTTTATTATACTGCATTATACAGTATACTTTTATTTTTTATATACTACAATATAATATATTTTATGATTATATACATAATTATAGTTATTACATCGCATTAAGCACTGCATATGATGTTATACATTATGAGATTGTAGTACAACACATATACTCTACATTAACAGTGTTTATATGTGGATCATTGCAGTATGTGTAATTGTATAATTGTATAATTGCACTTTATTCAATACAGTATTATTCTACTACATTATACACTGTGTTGTATATATACATATATAATACAATGCAGCGTATAGTATAATTGTAAATAGTAATACATATTTTCAATATACATATATATATATATAACAAAAATACATATACGTATATATTGTTTTTATCTGCACACTGTCTTTTTTTATTGTGTTAAAATATTTGTTCAAATAAGTCACCACTTATAAATAATTGAAAAATATTTAATCGTACTGCACTTTTATTTTTTAGACTTTTGTTTTATTTTTCTTTCTTTTATCTTAATTCTGACTCTATAGTATATAAACAAGGCATCTATCCCACAGTTATTAATACTTTATAAGCCTTTTATACAGAACAGAAGCAGCTTCTTGTCTCATATCACATTCCAGCCACACTGCGTCTGATCAGTGTCCCCGTCCCGTCCCGTCCCTTCTTCATCTTTATCCCCGTCCTCGTCCCCGTCCCCTCTGAGGGTCCGCAGCGAGGGGCAGGTAGCCAGGCTGAATGCTAATACCACCAGCATTCACATTACCATTCACATTCTCAGGTTTTTCCCAGGCAGTGCTCTAACCCTGGGAACAGGCCACCCCTCTCCACCTCCATTAGCCCCCCCATCACCACATCAACCCCCCCTCTCTCCACACACTGGAAGAATAGTGGGGGTTCACTCTGCACTCAGGATTCCCCCCGTTTCCCCGGAGACCGAGCCGGGCCTCTCGGGCCGCCCTGCAGGACCGTATGGCTGGACCCAGCTGTGGAGTGGATAATAACCTCATCAGCCGGTGATTCTGCGCCCTGACTGGCTAATCAACCTGTACAGAGCTCCGCCCATCAGAGCGCTACAGCTAAAATAAGCTAAAACAGCTAAAATCCCATTTCATGCTAGAGCACTTACACTATACCCTGTTATAATGCACAGTTTTAGACTAGATGTACTAGATAAGCTATGCTAAGCTAACTGTCTAGAAGTGATTCTAGCCTCCAATAAGTGCACCCCTAAGGGCTTCGAGTATGATCACTATGATCGGAGAATCGCTGGTTCGAATCCTGTACATGTAGTGGGTAGGTAGATGGTGTCTTTCCCCTCATCACTCCTAGGGTGATGTGGATCAGCACAAGGCTGCGTCTGTGAGCTGATGTATCAGAACTGTATCAGAGTCGCTGAGCTTTCCTCTGAGCGTGTTGTGATGCTACTCGGCAATGCTGCATCAGCAGCAGTTCGAAAAAAAAGAGGCGGAGTCTGACTTCACATGTGTCGCTGAGTAAATTGGGGAGAAAATGGGAAAAAATTAGAAAAAAAAAAAAGAAAAAAATAAGAGCACCCTGCAAACACACATCCACTGAAACCTGAGTTGACTTGGGATTCAAAGCTATAATTTGGGTGAATGTTGAAAGCTGAAACGATGCCTGAAGTTTTCACACATGTGTAGTGTGACAGCACCCCAAGAGGATAGGAGCATTGTCACCCTGACCTGGTAGTGTGGAAGCAAAAGCTTAAAAAAAACATGTTGACAGCCCAATGGTGCTCTAGCCTAGCCACTTCATTCTAAAGTTATTGGTTCTGTTTTGCCTTAGCCTTGTTTTCACCACCAGCATATTTCCTGGGCGAAGGCTGAGGCAGGGTTTTTAAGCCGGAAGCCTAATCAGTCCAATGCAGTCCAGCTGGAACAGACCAGGGCTGTGCGGCTAATGCTAATGCTGCTGCACCCAGCCTTAGTGCTGGAGAAACTTCACTGAAAACTCACCTTTATAACTCTGTACTTCAGTGGAGTGGCTTTACTGCTCTTTAATACCTGACTGGTAGAATTTTTATATAAGGAGCACCGGATTATAAGGAGCTCTAATGACGTTTGGGAAAACGACAGGATTTTAAATGCGACTTACAGTCAGCATCTTTAAATATGCATTTTTGGTTCAGACCGAACTGAAAGATCCAAAAGCCCAAACCAAACATGGTAGGTGTAAAATCAGCCCTAGTATTTAGTACTTCATAGTGTTATAATGTTACATACCCAGGCCTGTTATATAGCAGCAGCGTATAGCAGTCCTTCAGCAGTTCCTGGAGTGCAGTTAATGCAGCTCCTCCTCAAGGCTAAGCGAGAGCGAGAGAGAGTCCTCTCGACTGAGGATTGATGGCCTGAGGGATCAATCTGTTTCTTGTTCTGATTAAAATGCACTAAATTGACTTTTTCACACAACTGACCCAATTACAGGGTCCGGACCGCACCGAGCCGGCTCCGTGTTTATGGCCCTGGCAGTGACTTATTGTGTTGCGATTGATTTTTTGCTCTGAACTCGAGCTGCAGTGCAGATATTCTCACGCCCTCTTTGCTTTTATCCCCTAAAGGTTTACCTGTAGGGTCTCTGGTGACCTTTGACCTCATTAGCGCCCTCTTCATTTGTTCCGGTTAGACCCAACATCTCTGATACTCATCAGACTCTTCTGGTCTGAACGATTTAACAGCATAACAGAGTTTTAATAAAGACCCAGAGTTTAGAAAACATGGACATTGTGTGTCTGGTTAGCTCTCTCTCTCTCTCTCTCTCTCTCTCTCACACACACACACACAGGTTGTTAAAGGTGTGGAATATGGAGCCAGACTTCCCAAGTCTCCCGGAAGTCGCGGTAGTCTACCGCATATCAATAACAGTGTGATGCCCACAAGTCAGATAAAATCTGAGCAGGTGAAAGAGAGAGAAAGACACTCCCCTTGTTTGCATATTCATGAAGCGCATGCAAAACAGAAAGGGTTCTGATTGGCCAATCAGAACCCTCTAAAGTATATCCATGTTTGGTAAAAGTAAAAACAATGAAAGTCTTGCCCACTGTACAATTTGTAATAGTGATTTTAGCATTGGCCATGGGGGACTAAATGACTGCAAAAGGCATGTTGAGCTGAGTTAATGTGATATATATATACATACAGAGTACAAGCCAAAAGTTTGGACACACCTTCTCTTTTTCAGTGCGTTTTCTTTATTTTCATGACTATTTACATTGTAGATTCTCACTGAAGCATCAAAACTATGAATGAACACATGTGGAGTTTTATGTACTTAACAAAAAAAGGTGAAATAACTAAAAACGTTTTATATTCTAGTTGCTTTAAAATAGAGCCACTCTTTGCTCTGATTACTGCTTTGCACACTCTTGGCATCATTCTCTCAATGAGCTTCTTTAAGAGGTGGCCACCTGAAATGAAAAGTTTTCCAACAGTCCTGAAGGAAGGAAGGAGTTCCCAGAGGTGTTTATTAGCACTTGTTGGCTCTTTGTCTTCTTCACTCTGTTCTCCAGCTCACCCCAAACCATCTGGATTGGGTTCAGGTCCGGTGACTGAGGAGGAAAGGTCTTTTTTTTTTTGTCAAGTACATAAAACTCCACATGTGTTCATTCATAGTTTTGATGCTTCAGTGAGAATCTACAATGTAAATAGTAATAAAAATAAAGAAAACGCATTGAATGAGAAGGTGTGTCCAAACTTTTGGCCTGTACTGTGTATAAATATAATCCAGGTCTGGGGGGGTTCCAAATCCAGCTCTTTGGGCACCTCCCCTGCTACTTGGGTGTCTATGGAGCTACACTAGCCTAGCATTTATCTACTCAATCAAAGCTCTCATTGATCTCAGTGTAGTAAAACATGATAAAATAAAATAAAAAATATTCTAATTTAAAAATCACGAGAACTAGCCTGAGGTGTTATTATAAAGTAAAAAAAATATATATATAGTCCACCTAAAGTAATTTAATTATGATTAATTGCAGATTATTGTAGTGGATAATTCAATGAATTTACAATGAAGTGATTGACATTACTAATATAATTATTGTTAATATCGTTAAATAATTGTGTGTGTGTGTGTGTGTGTGTGTGTGTTGGTGTAGAAGTGTTTTGGATGGGCGGAGGTTGGGCGGTCCATTTGAAGTGTACCCTTGGGTCCCCCAATCATCTAAATTCCCTAATAAGTGCATCTAAAAGTGTGACAACAAACCTGTCCTTTAAGTTTTAAGTTTTAAGAGCCTCCAAAGAGCTGTGCTTCAACTATTTGGCATTCAGCCCTTTCCCAGCATGCATCACTGCTCTGTCCACTCCAGTTTAGTAGTTAGGTGATGTGATTTTGACCTTAAATCGGACAGGGTTAAAGTCTGTAACGGAGCGGAACAGGAGAGGACAGGTGCGCTGCTGAATAATTCAGAATTAAAGAATTCAGATCTGACCTTTAGAATTAGAGTTTAAACTCTGGGTTTTTAGGCTTGGGTTTGGTTCTGCTCACACTTTACTGGACCGGTAAGTCTGTGGTGTAGTTATTTAAATAGCTGTGTGTACTCAGGGAGATTCCAGTCATGTAGAATAATCCCATTTCACTCTCTGTCTCCTGAAGCTTCTGATGGGTTTAGTGTCCTGCTCTCAGCTCCAGAAGAACCAAAGAGCCCTCTTCTGGCCTGGTCCTGAAATTACAGATATTACAGCAGAATTACTCTCAGAATGACTGGAATTTTTTTTTTTTAGATCCATAGTCTGTTTCCACTTTTTTAAAATAGTCAGTGAATACTTTAATAGACCTTAAATATAATGACTACAGATTTTACTAAATCTGTAAAGAATTACTAAATTTACTAAAGGATTCATGGCTAAATTGGAGCAGCCTGGTGGACAATCTTCATTTATTGCACATTATTGCACCAGTAAGAGGAGTAAGAGTGGGAAGGTTCAATTAGCAGGGTAAGAGCACAGTTCTGCTCTAAATATTGCAATGCACACTATAACATTATGGAAGACATACCAGAGTTCAAAAGAGGACAAATTGTTGGTGCACGTCTTGCTGGAGCTTCTGTGACCAAGACAGCAAGTCTTTGTGATGCATCAAGAGCCACGGTATCCAGGGTAATGTCAGCATACCACCAAGAAGGACCGACCACATCCAACAGGATTAACTGTGGATGCTGTAAGAGGAAGCTGTCTGAAAGGGATGTTCGGGTGCTAACCAGGATTAGGTGTTTCAGGTGTTTCAATTTAAACAATTTCAATTTCAATTTCAATAATAAACAAGTAACTCCTTTTCCATTGGCCTCTGTCACAATCTATTTGCATACTGGGTATGTCCAACAGTTTTTGACTAACACTCACCATCAGTGTGTAGTGATTCCCCCCCTGAGCTACCTCACAAATAAATCAAGTTGTCCTTTAGTTGTAATAACTTGATGTTTAAGTTATGCTAACTCATGTTTTCATCACCCATTACTTAACTTTTTTGAAGCAACCGGTTTCCTCAGATTTTTAAAACAAATATAACTCAAAAAATTTAGCAAACCGGCTGCCTTAAAAAGTTGAGTAAATGCAACTTATCCGGTCTTACAGTATAACAACAATAAAAAAGCTATAACAACTTTTACAACCCATAGCAACTGGTTTCCTCTTTTTTTAAAGTAAATTCAACTTATCCTTATCCTTATATATTTCTTATAAATGTCTTCATGTCTTTAATATTAATCTACAATGTAAAAAAAATATATTAAAAATAAAAGAAATCAATAAAAACGCTAAATGAACAGATGTGTCCAAACTTTTGACTGGTGTTGTGTATATATATATATATATATAGAGAGAGGGAGAGAATTTCTATCTGAGATGCTGCTGCAAAGTCACCTGCTTCATTAGGCCGTTAAGCCCAGTTTCCCCTGTGCTGTAACTGGGACAGATGGAGGGGGAAACTGGGGCGTGGAGGGTACCTGCAGTTTTCTATGCTCTCATTTGGGTTTTAAAAGACGATTTTAAGGCAAAACTAAAATAAAATCAGTGTTTTAAGTTGTTTTAGTTGATGTGATAATGAATTAATGTATTAAACACTGTGAGTTAAATAAATGTTTAAAGCTTGATGGTTAATAGATGTGAAACGGAGCTAAAGTACCAGTAAAAAGTAAAAAAAAAACACTTTAAATTTTCATTATTTAAACAAATCAGTATTTTTTATTGATTAATACTGAAGTCTTTTAAATTATGAAGAAAAACTTATTGGATTATTTCATAAACAACAAAAAAAAAGTGTCAAATGAACCAGAATATGATTTATATTCTACATTCTTCACATTCTTCTTGGCTGGATTTTTTAGTCAGTTTTATGAGGTAGAGTCATCTGGAATTCAGACTTTCAGTTAACAGCTGTGCTGAACTCATCAAGAGTTAATGAGTTTGGAAGCATCAGCTACTTTTTTTTTTAAATGAAAGTCAGTCAATCTAAAAAATTTCAAGAACTTTAAAAGTATCCTCAAGTCCCAAAAATCAACAAAAATACTATGATGAAACTGGCTCTCATCAGAACCGCCCCAGGTAAAGAAGAGAAAGCAAGTTTTCTTCTAAAACATTTTAGGGAAATTAGAAACTTTGAAAGTATCCTCAAGTGCAGTCACAAAAAAACATCAAAAACGTTATGATGGAACTGGCACTTATCAGGACCACCCCAGCAGAGCAAGAAGGAAGAGCAAGAGTTTCCTCTGTTGCACAGGATAAGTTCAAAAACTGTTAACAGTCAAGTTAACAGCAGCCCAGAAAAACAGATTTTTTGGTTTGTTTACCAATTTAAGTCACTACATAATGTAGTTTAATGAAATTACAAAAAATAAACTAGTGAACCAGTGATGGCAGGGTCACGGCACCAAGACTCACTTATTGGTGCTCATTGAGGCTCCTGGTTTTGTTAAATGACCTGCTATAACATTTAATTAGTCTTGGTACAGATACAGCACTACTACTTGTGGAATCCATATATCGATGGGTGGTTTCCAGTGGACATGTTACATTAAAAAAGTAATTAGTTATAGTTACTAGTTACTTCTTCAAAAAGTAACTGAGTTAGTAACTGAGTTACTCCGCTACAAAAGTAACTAGTTACCAGTAGAAGTAACTATTGCATTACTTTTGCATTCCTGTCAAGTTTTAAATTTAAAAATAAGGATTTGAAATAAAAAACTGAGGTTCAGTATCCCTTACATTTTAAGACACAATTACAAGAAATCTAAAATAACCACCTGTGAACCACCATCCTCTACATCCAGCTTCTAGATTACTAGTTAGCTAAATTAGTTTTCGTTTACTATAGTTTACAGTAAGTCCTGCAATCCTAAATGAGTCAAAACAAGTAAAAACAAATAATTAGCTACTGGCTGATCAGGTACACCGGGTCAGACTGTCTTTTTAACCTGCAGAAACAGCTCCAGAAACAGTGTAATCACAGTTTACATGGTTAGCTCAGTTACCTTTCTTTTAGAAAAATCTCTGTATAGCCAGATTAGTTTTTAATTTCAGCTGCTCCGACTAGCTGCCTGAACTCACAGCGAGGAGGGGGGCGGGGCTTCCCCACACCGACCCTCCGCTGCGCTCCGCAAAACCAGCAAGTTGATTGGCTGTTTCTCCTGAAAGGCGGGACTTTCTCCTCGAACCGGCACCATGATTGGCGTTATGAAATTTAATAATCTCTCATCACTGGTGGTTTCAATGTCATGCCTGATGGGAGTACAGTATTTTAAACCTACTGTAGATTCTGTGGAATCGAAGCTCTTATGAAGAGGCTGTTCAGTTAAGCTTGTGCTCTTTAGCTGATGAAGCAGAGGTTCTGGGTTCTGTCCCGCTGTGTTCTGACACCAGATTACTCACCATGTCCCGAGAGAATCGCTGCAGTAACGTTAAACACAGAGAAGAAGCTCCTAAACCCGGTTAGATCTCTCAGAAGCTCTAAAAATACCCAGCTGCTGTTAGATTATCAAACATATCTCCATCTGACGCACTGACTGAGCTAAAACACACACTTTCAGATCAGACCCAGAGGATCTGACTCCCAGCATCTGCTCCAGCATCGCGTTCACAAATAACCATCAACACTGACACTCTCACGAGCGAGAGAGCGCAGTAATGATCTTTAAATAGTTCTGTCAATTTAGTAGTTCAATCAAAGGAAACACACCTACATTGTTCTGAATGTATTTTTATAAAGGGTCCATCATTTTCTATTTAACATCATTTGGCATGTAAAAATGATAAACGACTCAAAACTCACCCTCTATCATACGCTCAGTGACTTGGTTTAGATCAAAGAATATTCATGTGTTAAAACGGCGCAGTCACATTCTTTTTTAGCTTTTGATTTATTTATAATTAAAAAAATAAAACATGCATTGTTTTTATTCCACTTCATAATTTTGTGTCTTTCACTTACAATTTCAATAAAATACATGTAAGTTTGTGAGTGTAAGGAAACAAAATGTGAATAAAAAAAAGTTCAAGGGGTATGAATACTTTTGCAAGCCACTGTAGTGTTTTTGAGTCAAACTCTCTTGGGAGTGTGGGGCCTGGAAGTTTATGAGCCCTTTTAATTTTTCTCTAATCCTGTATAAATGAGTGGTAAAAGTGTGATCCTTTGCTTTCAGTATCTGGTTTCCCCAGGAAAGGAAGAGCAAGAGTTGCCTCTGATGTACAGGATAAGTTCATCAGAGTGTTTTAGGTGGATTTTTCCAATGCTGATGCAGAACAGCAGTGCAGGACCAGTACAGCGAGTGTTCAGAGCCAGTGCTAACAATGCTAACAGTGCTAGCAGTGCTAACAGGGACAGGTTTATCTCCAGTGAGGATCAGCGGTGGCTGCCGGCTCTAATCATGAGGACATATGGCAGAGCTTGGCCTGGTGGTGTTGGGCTAAGCGTGGCAGCAGGGCTGGGCTGGTGCTAATGGGTAATGTGCTGCCAGGGCGCCGGCGCTGATCAGAACGACGGAAGTGAGAGAAGATGATGGCGAGGACAGGGACCGGAGGAAGATTCACGCAGAGTGTCCGGCTGTGGAAGAAGATACCACACTGGAACTGGACCATCAGGGCATGTCCCAATTGCTCACCTGGTGTCCAAATGTTTGCAGACACCCCTCCTAATGCATTATCTCAGGGCGTTTTCACACCTGTAGTTGGCTTCTATTGTTTGTTTAATTTGAACGTTTCTCCCTCTGTTTGGTTTGGTTTCACACAGGCATAAAAACCTAAACGCACCAAAACATGCACCAATAAACCACATGAGCAAATTGTCTCCTCTGATTGGTCAGAGCTGTCTGGCAAAGGAGTGAGAAAGTAAATTTAGTGAGAAGATTCTGTGTTCCAGTGCATATATCTATATATCTGTACAGTGTGAAGCTGCTTTAACACAGAATGCTGAAAATGTCTTGCTGATGCGCTTTTAAACACTAGCATTATATCTGGCTAGTATATCAGATTAAATTGTGCCTTATCAGCAGTTTAGCTCAAATAAAAGGAGTGTTTTTGATAGCTGGATGGGATCAAGACTGGATCACGTTTTCACCACAAGCAAATCGTTCCAGAGTTCGCTTGGGATCAGAGCCGAGACCACCTATTCTGGTTGCTTTTGGTTCATTTGTTTTGATCCACACCCGAGTGCGATTACTGTTTTCAAACCTGCTCAAAACAGTACAAGTGTGAAAATGCCTTAAGTTGACACAGTCAAGTTGGCACATACACAGCCTTTCTAATTCCCTGTTCAGAAGACAAATAATGCCAATAGAATAGGAGCAGATAAACAGTGAACATGGACCTCTTTGGCTTCTTGGCCATACTGGATAGCCATCTTTGTTTTAATGGTTGACCATGGGTGCGTTTCCCAAAAGCCATCAATCTTAGCGAATAACGCACAAACTAATGCATGATGTTAGAAACAAGAGATCCACTTTTTAAAATCTTTCGATAAAGTTTGCGGTACCACTTTAAAATAAGACTACCTTAATAAAGGGTTTATAAATGCTTTACAATTAGTTTATTAATGGTTACTAATTAGGTTGTAAATGCTTTAAAAATCATTAATAATCAGTTATGTGGCTGTGGTTTCACTATTTGGCAAACAACAGGTCTACGTACATTTCTATGCATGTGTTATAACTGATTATTAATGATTTTTAAGGCATTTACAACCTAATTTGTAACCATTAATAAACTAAACCATTTATAAACCCTTTATAAAGGTAGTCTTATTTTAAAGTGGTACTCAGTTTGCTTAGTGTACTCAGTGTAACTCGATTTTAATAAAGTTCTTAGCATTACAAAGCAGTTTTGATCGTACTACTCGACCGTCTTGGTTTGTACTTTTCAACCAACTTGGTCATACCAATACTTTTGGCCATATAGACTAACGTAAAACGTAGAACGTATTTAGGAGCTTTTATCCAGAGTGCTTTGCTTGTGTTTTCTGAGGCTGGTAACTCTGATGATCTTATCCTGTGCAAGAGAGGATACGCTTGATCTTCCTTTGCTGGGGTGGTCCTGATGAGAGCCAGTTCCATCATAACATTTTTGATGGTCTTTTACTACTTAACCGTCTTGGTTGCATCAGTCAACCATCTTGGTCACACTGGTCAAGCCAAGATTACTTTGCTGAACATTAGTACATTTGATCTTAAAGTAGCAACAAATTGAATACTTTTGGGCATATAGAATATAGGTAACTACTATATAGCAGGGGTTTCTGATAAAGTGGTCAGAGAGAGTATGCTAACGTTAACAGGTGATCAGGACGTTAGCTTAGCTCCTGGTTTGTCTGAATGGGTTGTGTTCAGCAGTCTCTGGCCGAGCTCCAGAGCTTGACGGTGAATACTGATGAGCAGAGTTCTGCTTATCTCCTGTGTGCTGGTTTTATTTATTCCCTCGGGGAGGTTAGTCATAAATGAACAGAAGGCTGACAGCTCCTGAGGAAGCCATTAGCACTGCCAAACCCCAAAGCCTTTTATAGCACCAGCAAACACATTCACAGAAATGCCAAGACGGCTTTGTACGGCTCTATCTGATTTCACGGCTGTTTTACTTCTGCTCAGACTGAAAGAGAAAAGTTTGTGGGAAACAAAGTAGATTTTTTTCTTTTTGATTCAATATGTGCTGTCAAAAACTTATCTAAAGTTTAAAGTTACATAATAACAGGTGTTATAAAAGGTCTGGACCAAAGCCTGGACCAAAATCTGAACAGACCAAACAGGTGGCCTCGAACCAGTAAGGACAGTGTTGTGCCGAAATCTAACTATATCTGACTGCATTATGGATATGAAGCAGTATTGGTACAACAGATGACACTGGTGATTCTGTATCTACTGATTTAGGGGTGTAATTTCATGTTAACGAAAATTAACAAAAATTCTGGCCTGTTTAGGGGTTTTTAACTCTTGATGAGTTCAGCACAGCTGTTAACTGAAAGCCTGAATTCCAGGTGACTCTACCTCATAAAACTGACTGAGAAAAACTAAAGTCAAGATGTGTAAAATAATGTGTCTCTATCTAAACAAGAATCTAAAATATAAAACATATAAAACATAAATATAAAACATGCATATTCCTTAAAATGAATGAAATTTAATTTTCAGGATTTATTTAAATATTTGAATGTGCGTTTTAACTAAAAATATTAACTAAAATAGGAATTGTAATATATTATGTATCATAAATTATTTAAGTAATATTGTAATTGTAATTAGGTAATATTGTATGCAGAAATTAAAAGATATATTAGGTAGATAATTAGGTAGATCAAGCAAGAGTAGTCATTGTATTTTCTACTTAATTTTCTCAAGTAGGGCTAACATACTTTTTCAGGTAGTGTCAACTTAAAAGAGTCCATTGACACTACATGAGAAATTTAAGTATTGTCAAATTAATTTTCTCTTGTACACTGCTGACTTAAAAAGCTGAGTTAACTCAACTTAAGTGTTTAATTTGTCCTTTTTAAAAAATGATCTGTTTAGTTAAATAAACTAAAAATTCATCTTTATTTTAACACACAATTTTAACTTCTCATTTTGAGTTAACCATGAGTATTCTCAACATATTTAGTATATTATATATATTATATTATATTATATTATAGTATAATACTGGAGCAATACAGGAGTAAACTGGGTAAAGAGTGAACTCTGTAGCTCAAAGCCAGCATACTGTGATCACTAGAAATACAGAATAAAGTTAATGTGCTCTTACAGCTCTACAACACTGAGACCTGCCAATCAACATGTACATTATAATTACTGCACACCCAGGATCAGGTAGCTTTGGGCAACAGACACAAACACAAAGAGGGTAAGTAAGGGAGAGGCCACACCCAATATGCAAATATATGGTACCAGGAGCCTATAGGTTATAGGTATAAAGCTGCATGAACCAACACTGCAGAAAGAGCACTGACACAGGTAGTGACTAAAACCCTAGTAAATATAACAAGACTTTTGTTTGTTGTGCAGGTTTGTTGTGTACCTAAAAAGATTTGTTGGGATTACTTAAATAAATTATATTAAGGAAAAAATACACAATGTCTTGTATTTTGAACAAATGTGGAGTAATTAAAAACTAGATATATTCATGTAAAGGTAGAACAATATTTTTTTGTTGTTAATAACACAGATTTAATTACGTTACGTTTACTACAGTGATGGTATAGTTACTTTGAAAAAGTAATCCGATTACTGATTAATGTTTACTCCTTTAAAAAGTAACTTAGTTACTTTATGGATTACTTGATTTTAAAAGTAACTAAGTTACTTTACAAGTTACTTTATTAGTTACTTTCAGCAGCTGCAGACACCACCTCCCGCCGCCTTAACATAAACATTATAACCAGTTTTGCCAATACTCCCTTTATTGGAAAATGCATTTTTAACAGCAACAATTTATCTCTAAGTTGAACGATTTCCTAAAAAAATAAGTTTTTTTTTATAAAAATAAAAAAATTAACATAAATATTTTTTTAATAAAAAATAAAATATGGTCTTTCTTGATTTTACTAAACATAAATATTTCTTGACCTGTCATATTTAACACTGTAAAACTGAACATTAAACCTGTTGTTCTCTGCAGGGCAGCAAGGAGTGGTTTTATAAAACAGAACCGTGTATATGGTCTAGACCAGGGATCACATATTTGCAGACTGCGGTCCGGGTCCGGACCCAGACATTGTCCAATACGGACCCATACCGGACCCAACTAGTGAGAAGGATTTAATTCTGACAGTGTTCATTTAAAGCACCGGAACTTTTCTTGTCTTTACGGTATACGCGCAGTGAACTTCCAATCACGTCTGGTGTAAAATCTTTAAATGATCTCCTCTGCCAATCAAATTTGTGGCAGACCGCTGCCCTGGCTAGTGAATTGGGACGCGGCCGCAAAAAAAAAAAACGCTTTAATAAAGAGAACTGGCGAAAAACGAAAACGGGCGGAAACTAAAGACACGCCGAGCGCGAGAGAGAGAGAGAGACGCGTGTGATTGGGGAAGAGCGGAGGGGGAATGGGTAAGGGAGCGGTGTGTGTGTGTGTGTGTGTGTGTGTGTGTGTGTGTGTGTGTGTGTGTGTGTGTGTGTGTGTGGAGGAGATGAGGTGGAGAGAGAGAGAGAGAGAGAGAGAGAGTAACGCACAGTGACTTAAATAAGTAACTTTAATCTGATTACTGGATTGGAAATAGTAACGCGTTAGATTACTCGTTACTGAAAAAAAGGTTCAGATTACAGTAACGCGTTACTGACATCACTGGTTTACTAACACTCAGATTGATTTTTTTTCAGTGCACTGTTTGAGCTGATTGACTGTATTTAGGGTAATGGTGAAAACAGTGTAAAGTTTAATCCTGTGAGGAGAGGAGATACGTGGAGATGTTTGGAGCTGCTGAGTGGCGGGAGAAGAGGGGAAATGGTGGAAGAATGGTGGGAACTCTTATCCTCTTCCAGACGCTTGGCAGAGCGCTGGAGCATGCTCTCAGTCTGAAAGAGAAAAGCTCCTGATTAATCAACCCATTGTTCTGCACGTCCCTCCAGGAACATCAGCCCCCACCCCGGACCCTCCACTCCCACACTGTGTACTGTATGATCCGGCTCTGCGTCCTCCACTGTCCTCTCTGAGAGTAAATGAGCAGAGAGCCGTGTTCGTCTCAGAGGACGTTTCTGACGGATGTGCAGCAGGAGGCAGGTTTTGCAGGTGTCTTTATACTCCTGATTTCATTCAAAAGCTTCCTCAACCCTCACAGTCTGGAGACAAGGACTGACGGACTGCGTAAGTGTCTCCTAACAGGTCCAGAGAATGGAATTTGGAAATGTATCATCAATACTGTCATGGAGACAAAATAAGACATGTCAAACAGCAGAGGAGACAAATTGAAACATGTCAAACAAAATGGGAAGGGGGCATAAAAAGACATAACAATGTGAAGGACACAAAAGGATATGTAAAAAAGTGAAGGGGACAAAATGAGACATGTCAAAAAGTGGAGAAGACATAATAACATAAACATGTCATAATAAAATAAACATGTCAAACAAAATAAGAAGGGGGCATAGTAAGACATAATAATGTGGAAAAGTGGAGAAGACATGTCCATAAGTGACGAAAAAAAGGCACAAAAATGTGTAAAAAAGTGAAAGACATGGAGGACACAAAATCGGACATCAAAAATTGTAAGTGACAAAAAAGACATGCCAAAAAGTGGAAGTGACAAAATGTGTCATGTCAAAAAACTAAGGGGTCACAGTGGGACAAGCCAAAAAATTTAAGGGGGCAAAATGAGACATTTCAAAAAGTGAAAGGAAGAAAATGAGACATGTAAATAAGTGAAGGGACAAAACAAGCTATATCAAAATGTGAAGGAGACAATGAAATATGTGAAATACATTGGGAAAGGGGCATAATAATAAATAAGAATGTAGGGGAGACAATAAAAGACATCAAAAAGTGGAGGAGATACAATAAGACAAAAAGTGAAGGAGACAAAATGAGACATTTAAAAAAAATGTGGAGACAAAATACAACACATCAAATAGTGGAGGGGTCAAAGTGAGACCTGCCAAAAAAGGAAGAGGTCAAAATGAGACATTTCAAAGAGTGAAAGGGATAAAATGATGCATGTCCAAAAGTGCAAGGGGCAAAGTAAGACTTTCCTAAAGGTGAAATTAACAAAAAGAGACATGTCAAAAGTAAAGGGGACAAATTAAACATGGCAAAATGTGGAGGGCTAAAAATAAGATGTCAAAAAATAAAGGAAACAAAATGAGACATGTTAAAACCTAAATACAAAATACTAAGGTATTGTAAAAAGTAGATTAAACTAAATAATACGTTTTAAAAGTGTTTGGGGTAAAATGAGACATGCCAATTAAGAAAGGGGTCAAAATGATGTCAAAAAGTGAAGGGGTTAAAGTGCGACATGCCAAAAAGTGGTGGGGACAGAATGAGACATGCCAAAAATTAAAAGGTGAAGAGTGAGAAAAGGAAGGGGTTAAAATGAGACATCAAAAAGTGGAGGGGACAAAATGAAATTTGCCAAAAAGTAGAGTGGTCAAAATGAGACATTAAAAAAATAATTAAGACAAAAAACTGATATTTCAAAGAGTGATAGAGACATATTAAGACACCAAAAAGTAAAGGGGACAGAATGAGACAAAGATTAAAATGTAACAAATGTTGTGGACAGTATTAGACATTTCAAAATGGAGAAAAATGTATATTTGTAAAGATGGACACACAACATTATGTATAAACAATATTTATTTGAAAATGTATTACCAAGACTTTTTTTCATAACATACTGTATAGATAATATAATATAATATACACTCACCATCATCCACTTTATTACACTGTAAATCCAACAGAAGCATCACGCTATCAGCACTGAAACTCTTCTACAGACACAACCTCACACTTATTTACAGATTTATCCTGCTGACTGTCCCCCTGCAGGACTTCAGGAGCTGATCATCTGATGACCCACGGTCTCTGAGCTGTTCCTGCTCCTCAGGGCGCTGAAGGAGAAGAGTGGTGGGAGGCTGAACAGCTTGTGGGAGGAGATTTGTATCGCGTGTTGGTGTGAAGTGTGTATTAAAAGTGCTTTTCCTCGTGGGACTAATGTCCGACAGCACACAGTCTGCTGCTCAGATAGCCGGGGTGATCCGTCCAGACATAAATCACATGACCACCATTAACATCTGGTGAGATGTTTACCTGTTTCTGTCTACAGTTGACCTTAACCTGTTGCATCACAGATATCAGTACCAGTTAATATAAGGCTCCTTTATAAAGGGTTTATTAATAGCTTATAACAATATTGTTTTATTAATGGTTAATAAATAGGTTACTAACTATAAACCAGCTAAATAAATCAGTATTTTGGCAAGCCTTGGGAAAATGGAATCGAAGATTAGAACCAGTCACAGTCAGGGGGACGTCTTAGCAAAAATAAGTCAATGGTTTGAACACAGTCAGAGGCAGAGGGAAATCTTGGGAAAACCAAAACAGTGATTAGAAGTAGTCACTTTTAGGTGAAGACTTAGGAAAAATAATTGTTTAGAACCCAGTCACAGCCAGGGCAAAGTCTCAGGAAAACGAAATTGTTAATTAGAACCAGTCACAGTCAGTGGGACGTCTAAAGAAAAATAAGTCACTGATTAGAACACAGGGCAAAGTCTCAGAAAGAATGAGCAAATAATTAGAACCAGTCACAGTCAGGGGGGAATCTTCGGAAAATGAATTGGTGATTAGAATCTTAGACAGTCAGGAGGAGGTTTCCGTAAAAAGAGTCACGATTAGAGCCAGTCACAGTCAGGGTAAAGTCTCAGGAAATCCGAATCGATGATTAGAACCAGTCACAGTCAGGGGGAGAGTCTTTAAAAACAAGGCAGTGGTTAGAACCAGTCGCAGTTGGGTGAAGTCTTAAAGAAAATAAGTCACTGATCAGAAAAAAAGTCTCAGGAACAATTAGCAAGTGGAAAAATGGAAATAGGAAAAATGAAACTGTGATTAGAACCAGTGACAGTTAGGGGGAGGTCTTTGGAAAAACAAGGTGGTGTTTTGGACCAGCTGCAATTGGGCGAAGTTTAGTCAGAGGGAAGCTTTGGGAAAAACAAATTGGTGATTAGAACCAATTACAGTCAGGGGGAAAGTCTCTGGAAGAATGAATCAATGATTAGAACCAGTCACAGTCAGAGTTAAGTCTTTGGGAAATCAAGGTGGTGGGCTACTCGCAAATGTGCGAAGTCTTTTGGAAAATAAGACAATGATTAGAAAACAAACACAGTCAGGTTGAAGTCTCAGGAAAAACAAGTCAACCATTAGATCCAGTATCCAGAATCAGCAATTAGAACCAGTGACAGTCAGGAGAAAGTTTCAGTAAGAAGGATCCAATGATTAGAACCAGTCACGTGAAGTCTCTGGAAAAAAAAACAACGTAGTGATTTGGACCAGTTGCAACCAGGCAAAGTCTTAGGGAAAGTAAGCCAATAGTTAGAACCAGTCACTGTCGGGGGACTCTGGAAGAATGAGTCAATGATTTGAACCAATCGCAGTCGGGGGGGGGGGGGGGGGGGCTTTAGGAAAAACCAATCTATGATTAAAACCAGTCACAGTCAGGGGGAAAGTCTTTGGAAGAATAAGTCAATGATTAGAAGTTGGACCAGTTGCAACCAGGGAAATCCTACAACAAACAGCTCAGCTGTTTCCTGCTAATGTCTGGTGTTCTCTGTTTTTTTTCCTGGATTTGTCTGGATGTTTGTTAAAGTTTGAGTTGTTTTAGAAACTTTTAGGTGCCTAGAACAGTTCTACCTTCATGTGCGTTGATCTGTGCTATGGATAATGATGTTTGTTTGATATGTTTTTGGATTAATCTCTATAAATAAACTTCATTATTTATTGTTCATGGCAAAAGCCAAGTTTAGGACAAAATTGTGAGGTCAATCATCAATCAGGTAACATGGGCTGTGATTTAGAACTAAAAAGCCTTGATTTTGGGATTTAGCCAAAACTGGTTTAGAGAAACCAGGCCTATATGCCCAAAAGCATCTAGACACCAGCTTCCAAAGGTAAATTAATAGGGGGTTTCTTCAATTACAGGCATCCCTTGCCTAGGTACATTTGCCATAACCTTGCAATTCCTTGCAATGTCTTGGTTTGCCTAGTAATTCGCAGGAAGGTAATTCCAGGTTATCCAAGGCTATTGACCAGTCGTAGCGCATCTTTGGCTACTTTGACACACTTATTGTGTCAGGCTAGCCTCCCAGTGTATACCCTGATCCATGCTAATGCTAATGCTAATAATCGTGATCGCTGGACGAACCTCCATCAACAGACGGACCTTGCACTTGCACTTTGCTGGTACCCTACGATTCAACCTCATGCAACTCAGACTCGTATCATCTTCTCTTATTGATGTCCTTGGTTGCCATGTTGGAGGCAGTGGATGGGTTCAGAGAGTGTCCAGTAGGGATGGTATTAGGAACCCCACTTTTCTGACCCTCGGTCCGGTTCTGTCTCTCTTTCTCCAGAGTCCTTTGGAGCTCTGCTCTCCTGGCCAGGGCAGCTCTAAGCTGGTGACGGAACTCCTCAATCCTCACCTGGAGTTCCTGGAGCTCTAATTCCCAAGGAGAAGCGGGTCGCCCAGAAGATCCAGACGGTGGGGACAGAACCAGGCTGAGGCCAGGAGATGGACCTCCATTGGCACACAGCTGGGTGGGGGGGCTGCCCACCAATCCCCTCCGGCTGTGCTCCAGCCGGTAGCTGTTGAGGGTCTCCAGGTTGAAGTGGACGCGCTTGTGGTTGGCGTCTTTGGGCTCGGCCTTGAGGCTTTCGTTGTTCCACCTGGTGGTGGCGCTGTAGCCGCTGGAGGTGGAGGTGGAGATGGAGGGTACGACGGATGGCACACGGTGGAGGTTACAGTTTTCTGACAGACACAAGGAGGGGCTAAAGAGAAAGAAAGAAAGAAAAAGAAAATAGTGAGATAAAGTTCTGGAACAGTAAGAATTCGAGATTTATACTGACAAGTTGTTGTGAAACATTTTATAATGTAACATGAAATTGCAACTAACAATCTTTTCCTAACGTTACAGTTTACGTTCATAGAATGTTTTACTGTATCTGTCAAGTTTTGTAGACATTCTTAGTAGGTTTTTATTTAACATTTTTAAACGTTCTGGTAACATCGTTGTAACGTCACTTGTGTCAGTGTTTTAATTTTTTAGTTTTGGGAACGTTACCTTTTACCTTTTTACCTTTTTGGTAGAATTAAAGAATTAAATGTTAGTTCTTAACATCGGGCAAACTTTAAACAAAGTTGTGGAACATTTTATAACGTTACATTAATCCCAGCTATCAGCCTTTGCTTAATAGAACGTTCTCTGATCTTTACAGTTAATGTTCTTAGAACATAAAATCTATCAAGTTTTCTGGTTATTCTCTATTTGTTTTTAAATGTTTTAACATTTCCTTAATGTTAGCATTCATCTAGCTGGGAACATTATGTCTTAATAAGATTGTAATGCAAAAAATTAATTTTGTCACACATTTTTAGAATGTTTCTGGAATATTATTTCTGAAATGCTATGAACTAACCTTCCAGTAACCTTTTCCAAACATTGTTAAATGTTCTTAACACTGGGAGAAACTTTAAACAAGGTTGTGGAACATTTTATAATGTTACATAAATTTCAGCTAACACTCTTTTCCTAACGTTACAGTTAACATTCAAAGAACGTTTTACTGTATCTGTCAAGGTTTATGGACGTTTTAGAACTTTTTTTTAACATTTAACATTTTTAAACATTCAGATAATGTTGCTGCAATGTAAAACACTTGTGTGAATGTTTATAGTTTTGGGAAAAACTAAACGTTTTACCTCAAATTTGTCAGACATTTTCAAAACATTCCTGGAACAATATTTCTGAATGTTACAGTCTAACCTTCCTGCAACCTTTTCCAAACATTGCTAAATATTCTTAGAACGTTCTTAACATTGAGAAAACAAATAAGGTTGTCGAATGTTACGTCAATCTTTGGCTAGTAGAACGTTTTCTGAACTTTACAGTTAATGTTATTAGAAGGTACAAAAGATTAAGTTTTCTGGAGGTTCTTAAAGTTTTTAAATGTTGTGAGTAAACCTTACCCATAACTAGGAAACACTAAGAATGCAGTTTTTTGTCTATAATGCACAGAAAAGAAGAGTCTATATTCTACTATAAAATCTGAATAGCAAATAAATCCAATTATCTAAAAAAAATATTGTATTTTACATTTTCATTGCATTGAAAGCCTGAGTAATATTTTATATTTCACCTTTTTATTTCATAAACCATCTCTAAACAGCAAAACATAAAATTATGATTAGAAGGGGTTCTAAATCACATTAAATATGTAAAAAAATTGCAACAGTTACTTTGCCCAAATGGCTCCAGTACTGCTGGTTTTCCAGTGTTTTTGCAGTGGGCGGAGCCAAGCTACTTTGCCAAGCATTGGCCGGTTCATGGTCTATTCTAAAGGACAACAGCTCTCAAATAGTGTTTTATACAAAAAAATAAAAATACAATTAAAAACACTGTATGTCCACTGTAATGGATGCAAGGTCTAAAAGGGTTAAAATAAAAAAAATGATTCTTAAAGTTTCCTACGATAAATCAATTTCTACTTCTGTTTTAGTTTTTTTTTTTTACTGACCTTCTGTCTGCGACGGCTTCTTCTGCTTTACTCTCCTCATCACACGTCATGTTTAACGCCCGGTGAATCTTCTGCAGTGACATCACAATGATCACACACAGCATTACATCACATCACAGCATTACATCACACAGATCTATCTGTGCCCTTCTCTGCCTGTGCTTACTGTATCTCACCAATAGAGGGCGCACAAGCTCTACGTTTAATATAGGAAACCAGATTTGGCAGCATGCAGTATGTGATGAAACTCTGAGTAAAATAATAATAATAAAAATAATCATGTAACATAATTAAACTTTCTGTTCCAATGATTAAAGATAGTAATTCCAAATATGTCCAATATTGGTGAACATTCTTCTAATAAAACCTGTATTACGCAGATACAGACACAGATATGCAAATGCATAACAAACACTGCTTTAGCTCCTCTGGACAGTAATAAAACTGTGATGCAAACCATTATTATGTCACACGTTTCAGAACGTGGAACATTACTTCTGTATTTCTGTAGAAAGTTTTCTGAAGGTTACGGTTCATTTTCTTAAAACGTTTAATTAAACAAGTTTTCTGGATTTACTTTTATTTATTTATTTTTATACTTTTAGTTTTGGTTATTTTACACAATGTTTCCAGAATGTTAGTATTCATCTAGCTGAAAACGTTATGTGAGAAAAGTTCTAAAAACACTGTGATGCAAATCATTATTATGTCACATTTTCAGAACGTTCCTAAAACATTACTTCTGTGATGTTACCGGTCAACCTTCCTGCGACATTCTTATAATGTTCCTAACATTGGGAAAACTTTAAAAAAGGTTGTGGAACATTTTATATATTATTACATTAATCCCAGATAACCATTTTTGGTTAGAATGTTTTTTGGACGTTATGGTTAACGTTCTTAGAATGTTTAATTTGTCAAAATACCTGGATTTTTTTTATGTTTTTTTTTTTTCATTTAACGCGTCACAGAAAAACTTAAATAACACTGTGATGCAAACCATTATTATGGTACATGTTTTCAGAACGTTCCTGGAACATTATTTCTGTAGTGTTACAAGCTAACATTCCTGCAACATTCATATAATGTTCCTAACATTGGGAGAACTTTAAACAAGGTTGTGGAACATTTTATAATACAACATTAATACCAACTAACCATTTTTGGTTCATAGAATGTTTCCTGAACGTTACGGTCAATAGAATATTTGTCAAGTTTTTTCGATGTTCTTAATGTTTTTAAATGTTTAAAAGTCACTGCAATGTCACTTATGTCAATGTTTTTTTTAATGCTTAGTCTTGGTTACATTTCCATAACGTTTCCAGAATGTGTCACGTCTGGTGCTGTTAGCTCCTCTGTCCCTTCCACACCAAGCTCTAACGGAGGTTCTCAGGTCAACAACTACATTACCCAGAATGCACCACCCGCTGACAACACGCACTCACCTGATCACGTGACACCTCAACTGCTTCCTCCAGGAAGTCCCGAATACTGATTACTGGCACTATATAAGAGCACTCCACACAAACACCCACGCCGCGTATTGTAGGTTCTCCTCATTACAAAGCGTTTCTATATCTCTTGTCTCAGTTTATCTCGTGTATGACCTTGCCTTTGTTTTCTCGACGCCGATTATTGCCTTTGCCTCTGATACTGGATTGTTTGTGTATTACCTGGACTGTGTTTTCACTACTGCCTCTTGGATTACCTCTGACATTGGGTCTCTCGTGTATGAACTCTGGACTGTCTCTCGTTTATGGTATGGTTTCGCCTACATTGCTCTGGTTTCTGGTGATGAACTGTTTTCTGTATCAACCACGTATTACATCTGTTTATTTTTATAATAAACATATATTTTTATCAGTATCTGCACGTGTCTGCAATTCTGCGCTCATCATGACAGAATGTTAGAACGTGAGAAAAGTATTAATAACACTGTGATGCGAAACATTACTACATCACAAGTTTTCAAAACGTTCCTGAAACATTATTTATGTAATGTTACAGGCTAACCTTCCGCTCAATTTATCAAGTTTACTGAATGTTCTTAATGATTTTAAACGTTTAAAAGTGTAAAAAAAGTCACTGCAACGTCACTTGTGTTGTTATTTTTAGAGACTTTTCCATAACATTTCCAAAATGTTAGTTTTTATCTAGCTGAAAATGTTATATGAGAAAAGTCCTAATAACACTGTGATGCAAACCATTTTTATGCCACACGTTTTCAGAACGTTCCTGCAACATTATTTCTGTAATGTTACACACTAACATTCCTTCAACATTCTTATAACGTTCCTAACATTGGGAGAACTTATATATATATATAAATATATATATATATAATTATAATTACATTAATCCGAGCTAACTGTTTTTGGTTAGTAGAACGTTTTATAAATGTTAAGGCTAATGTTCTTGGAATATTCAATTTGTACGTTTTTTTTTAAATGCTCTTAATGTGTTTAAACGTTTTAAAAGTGTAAAATTGCTGCAACATCACTTCTATCCTGTTTTTTTTTGTTTGTTTTAATTTTCAGAACGTTCCTTGAACATTGTTTCTGTAACGTTACACACTAACCTTCCTTCAACATTCTTGTAACGTTCCTAATGTTGGGAGAACTTTAAAGAAGATTGTGGAACATTTTATAGTATTACATTAATCTCAACTAACCATCTTTGGTTAGTAGAACGTTTTCTGAATGTTTCACTAACTCTGGGCCTGGGTGTGGCTAAAGAAATTAAACTGAGTAGGCTTTATTATATACTGTAATACAGTTGTGATGAGAATTTGATTGCATTCAGCCCCTTAAAAATAAGAGAATCACTGAGGTCATTAGTTCTGAACCTCCAGCTCATCCTGAAGGTACTGGATGTAGCTCTATTATCATCATCATCATCATCACTCCTGAGAGCTCCACCCACAGGAACACCACTGCTGACGGGCACTACACCCCCTATTCGCCCTCACAGCCGTGGGCATGGTGACTTCGGAGGTCATGTGCTGATGGCTGCTTCAGAGCAGCGTCTCGTTCTATTGGCCAGAGCTTTTCTATGGTAATTATGAAGCTGAGGACAATGGGGGGGGGGGGGGAGCTGAATATAATGGTGGATGATGAATTCTGAGCAAATACATGTTCCAAATATATATGAGGGTCTCAGGGAGACTGGGGGCGAGCTATACAATTAAATGAGGTCCTTCAGGTAATGTGTTTTTTTTTTTAAAAGACACAAAGAAGAGTGATGGATGGCAACTTTATTCTGAAGGAAGATAAAAAAAAAGATACTAGGAGAAATAAATGATTAAACATATAGTGCCCTATCGTACACCCTGCACAAGGTGTGTTGCGATGCTCTTTGCTATCTTACACCCCATCAACAGTCTATTTTTTTCACGTCTTGCGCCTGAGGTGCGTGTGAGGTGTGTTCAGGTAAATTAATGGTGTGTTTCTATCTTAGCCATGGAAAAAACATGGAAAATGCGCCACAGACTGATTAAAACCCTGACAACAGTCAGTCATCAGAGTCCATTCCTATAGGTGCTCCCAGCTCGCAAACCCAACTTTTAACTCAACAATACACAGAATAAAGAATAATATAACATTGCTGTTCCCTTAAAAATGAGCTGCTGGTGTATATTCACAGCGTGAACGAGCAGGTCAGTATCTGTCTCTGCAGAGACGCACAAAAGCGCCGCACTGTTAAGTTACGAGCGCGCCAAAGTCAGAGCCCATCTGACTCTTAAAGGGGATGGCAAGTGACACAATGATTGGTTTTTGATTCAGGATTTTATGCTACACACTAAATTAATCACACCAATGATTGCTGAAGAGAATTAGTTTATGCCTTTGGCGCTTTTTGATCTACGCAAGGTGTACTTTTCCCGTCGTTATGATAGCAAAGACACAAGACCGCGATTGGCCTGAGGACTATAGATTGCTAAAAGCCTAAGGGCCCTAAGACTGATATGGGTAATATTTGGGTAATATTTATTGAGCTACACATACATAATTCACGCGGCCTTGCCTTGCCATGAGCACACTAGCCAGGGCCGTATTGTACACCCTGCGTGAGGCATTTAAAGATGCTCACTGCCATCTTACACCCCGTCAACAGTCTATTTTTATGACTAGTGACACACTGATTGGTTCAGGATTTCACACTACGCCCAAAATTAATCACACCGATGATTGCTTAAGAGAATTAGCTCATGCCTTTGGCGCTTTTTGATCTACGCAAGGTGTACTTTTCCCGTCGTTACGATAACAAAAACACACCAACACGCCCTTAATCAAGTTGCATGTTGCTCAAGTGTCGTCTTGCCTATAGAAGTAGATTGCCAAAATAGGGACCCAGAACTTTTTAAATTCTGATATAGTCGTTTATAAGTTTCCCTAAGACAACAAATCGTCATTATCGCCCCCCTGTGGACAGTGCAGTGAATACACAGTGTACAGTACATGCCTCTGCAGTACAGTACATGAGTCATGCTTTTGTATTTAGCTTATTTTTGTGTTGTTCACGGCTCTCTCCTCTTTTTTTTTCTAAACCAGCCTCAGAGTTTCATCAGTTACACTAAGAGGAAAGTTCCCGTGTCTGAAGGCCATTAGTAATCCTACGACACGAACAAATGCGCTCGGAGGGAACCGGAGAAGAAACAGAATACATTTGAGGTGAAGTGGTGGATTTTCTGCCGCACTGTTCCCACACTGTGTATTTAGTCAGAATCTTTATTAGGTGAGCACAGGATATATATATATATATATATACACTGACTGCGTCTCTGTGCAGCCGTCAGCATTCCAGTCAGGTCAGCTTTTATTACCTTCTGCTCGGCCTGAGAGACGATAGAAACAGACTGTCTGATTTCAGACACAGATCAATCTTTATGCACTTAAAGGACTAAAGCACTGGAACACCTGCTCTTCCACTGTTTACACTGAAATCTAGAGTATAAAAAATAAGAGTTTTTGCTTTTGTTGGAGTAACTCTTTCTGCTGTTCCAAAAATCCTTTCTATACTCCCTATACATTTGTAATACCATGTAATATGCAATACTACCTTAACTATACCATCTGCACCACCCTATACAACACTATACTATACCTTTAATACCATATACTCCCCGATACGCCACCATACCATCTATACCACCATATACTACCCAATACTCTCCTATATTACCATATACTAGGCTTAACAATTTTATACTAACCTATGCTACTTTACCACCTATACTACCTTATCCTCCTATACTACGCTTTACATTTACAACCCTTTAAAATACTTAAGATACTAACCTATACGCCCTTTACCACCTATACCTTAAACTCCTATACTAACATATACTACCCTTTACAACCTTTACTACCTATAGTTCCTGTGCTCCCCTTTATAATTTATACCAATCTTTAGTCCCTTTATTACTCTTTACAATTCATACTAACATATTCTGCAACAGCTTCTACCCCCAAGCCATCAGACTCCTTAACTGCAGAGACTGAACTGATGGTTTTTCTGTACATGCACACACACTCTTACCCCACTTACCCCAGAAAATGGAAAGCACTAAAAACCCTACTACCTCACTGGACTCTATTGCACACTGTGTAATAGAGTAATTACTACCTCACCTGGTCTTTTTTGCACACTGCAAAATTTGCACACTGTCTTGTTATTTATTATTCTTTGTCTGTATTGTGTTGTATTGTCTGTCTGCACTTTTGTACTGTTGCACTATTGTTCTGTCTACACTGTGTTTATGTGCACCATGGTCCTTGTAGGAACGTTGTTTCGTTTCACTGTGTACTCTGCATATAGCTGAAATGACAATAAAAACCACTTTGACTTTGACTTTGATATACTACCCTTTACAAACTTTACTGCCCTTTACAATTTATACTAACCTATACTGCATTTACTACCTATACTACTGTATACTCTTTATATATAATACCATATACTACATTTTTTTACTATCCTACCCTTTACAATTTATACTAACCTATAATACCTTTAATACCTTTACTCCCATAATACCATACACTTCTTTTACAACTACTACCCTATATTAATCTAACCTATTCTATACTCTATACTTCCTATACTCCCCTATACTATTCTAGACTATACTACCCTATATTCCCCTCTACTTTCCATACTTCTCTGATTCTCTATAGTACCTTGATTTTGCTGAAATATCATGTAACATTTCATACAGTCTATACTACCCTATACTCCCCTGTTATACCATTTGCTACCATTTACAACCTTTACTGCCATTGGCAGCCTATACTGAACTATATTAACCTATATTCCCCTTACTACCTATAATATTTTATACGTCTATAATACTAAACACTACCTTTTACAGTCTTTACTACCCTTTACTAATCTAAACTACTTTATACTCTCCTATACTCCCCATACTATTTATATTGCCTATAGTAGACTATACTCCCCTATATTCCCCTCTACTTCCTGTGCTCCTGTGATACTCCTCTATAGTACCCTGACTTTGCTAAAGTAACTTTATCTACGGTAGCATTTACCATATACACAACCCTTTACAATCTTTACAGCCTATACTAACCTATACTACCTATACTCACTTTACTACCTATATTACCTGATACTCCTACAATACCATATACTATTTTTTACAATCTTTACTACCCTTTACTAATCTAAACTAATTCATACTCTTATATACTCCCTATACTCCCCTTATAGCCTATACTAGACTATACTACCCTATATCCCCGTCTACTTTCCTAACTCCTCTAGTACTCCCCTATAGTACCCTATGTTGCCTGTACACCCCAATACTATAGCACCTATATTACCACATAGGTCCTATAGTACCCTATACTGCCATATAGAACCTTATACTACCTAGACTAGCTTTTAGTACACAACACTACACTATACAGTACTTACTTATAGTACCCTAATCTCCCATATGGTCCCATATATTCTCCCCTGTACTGTCCTATACTATTGAAAAGCTGTGTATTATACTCCCTATATAAGTTAGTATAGGGAGAATAATCTCAATACTCCTATATACTCCCTGTACTGCGCTATGGATGATCAGTAACTGGAATTGACTGGCTGTATAGATGATCTGATCAAGACACACGTCATTTCTAAAGTTGCTTTAGATATTTAAAGTCTGGTGTGAGGAATGTTTCTGCACTGCTCCACCAGCTCAGTCATTTGAGTCTGCAGATGTTTGATGGATGCTGTCGGGGGGGGGGGGTAGAGAGATTTCAGCCCTCATTAGGTGGCCACGGCTCATCCTGCCCAGTGAGAGTCATTAAAAAAAGATGCTAAACTGCTGTAAAGATGATTCTGCTAAAAGCAGAAGCTGCTGGTTTTGATGTCGCTCTAAATTACTCTCGGCCACACCATCATCTAAAGTTTCTGCATAATTGTAGCTGATGGAAACACGACTCCTGCTTCTGCCATCTGCTTTCATTCAAACAAACTTCATTCTTAGACAAATATAACCTGAGTAAATACAGGAAGCAGTTTTTAATGTTAAATTTATTTACTAAGGGAAAATCAATCCCAAAGAAATCTGTAGAGGGGAAAATACTTTTTTACAACACTGTGTTTGGAACATTCTGGTTTTCTAGAATTTCCTACAGGTGTTATGACCTAAATGTTGGGGCAGGATGCAAATGCATGAAGGGTTTATTCTATACTATAATAAAAAAGAACCAAGATACGCTAGAAACACGCTAGAAATTTGCCTGAACACGCCTAATTTTTGGATCACCACTACCATCAGCATAGATATATTTAAAAGCAGCATTGCTGTTTAAACAATTCAGGCAGAAGGCATGAAAATAGATTGTTGGCAGGGTGTAAGATAGCAATAAGTGCACAATAGAACCTGATGTGTCTCATTTTTAGATTTTTTTTATTTGCATTAACTTGCAACACACAAGTTATCATTTTTTTCCTGAATGTGCTCTGTTCGGACGCAACCACATTAGGGAATGCAACTCAATGCTGATTGGTCTAAGATATTCAGAGGCAGGACTGGCTGTCCAGAACAGTCACAGCTATGCTAACAACCTGTGGTGGTGTGTCGCACAATCGCCGTAAAATAGAACTATATAACTAATATAGTTATATACAGAGGAAACTAATATAGTTTCCTCACAGAAACTTTTAACACCAACTGGTTATGAATACAAGTACAAGTTCTGAGGAGACTATTAATCTAAAACTATTTTTAAAAATGACACATCATTAAAATGGTGGGGGGATACATGCTACAGGGTGAAGTGCACCAAAAACAGTCCCTAAAAACGGTATTACTTCTGATTTTTCAGTATTTTACATCATCATTATCATTTCATATATATATTTCAGATCTAGTGATAAAAAGGAACTATATAACTAAACTATGTAGAGGCAGGACTGGCTGTCCAGAACAGTCACAGCTAAATTAAAACTAGTTTGATGTTCTGGAAACTCCACCTTCTCACCCTATGGTGGTGCCTCGTCCAATCATCCTAAAAAAAACTATATAACTGCAATATTCAGAGGCAGGAGTGGCTGTCCAGAACAGTCACTGGTTTAATGTTCTGGAAACTCCTTCTTCTCGCCCTGTTGGCTATATTTGGGTAAAGGGTGATGAAATACAGTATTTAAAGTAAAACGAGGAAGTTTTCTCACCTGGCTGGTGTGGAGCCAGTACCTGAGCCTGTGCTGGTGGCGCAGGTGGGGGAGGATGAACCGGTAGAAGGCGTGTTCTCCCAGCAGGGTGAGTAACGCCCCGGCCACGCCCACACACAGCAACACGAACAGCCCAGAGAAATGCTGAATACCCATCTGCAGAGTCTGCAAACAAATACACATTTTATACATTATTATATACTATTATAACACTTTATTTATAATTAACACTCTCACTGAACACTGACTTTATTAACGTTTATTTGGGTTTAGTATTGTAATGTTATATAGAGTTAATTACGGGTAGACACTTTCACTGATCACTGACTTTATTAGCAGTGTTGGGCACGTTACTTTGAAAAAGTAATTAGTTATAGTTACTCGTTACTTCTCCAAAAAAGTAACTGAGTTACTAACGGAGTTACTCCACTATAAAAGTAATTAGTTACCAGTAAAAGTAACTATCGCGTTACTTTTTATTATTCGCCCGTCAAAAAAAGGAAATCAATTATGCATTTACTATTATTATTAGAAAAATAACAAAAAATAACAAACGAAAATAAACCCAAAATGTTGACAAAAATATAATCTAACGAATTTCAAAAAAATAAAACGAAATTCTCCACACAACCAAAGAAAATTACTAAAACTTGTAATACTGAAAAAAGCAGAAAAACGCATCTGGGGATGAAATTTAACAAACCAAGCCACACTCAAAAGAAATATGTATATATAAAACAAAATAATGGACAAAAACAACAATTTAATGCCCGTTAAAATGGTATTAATATAACAGCTTCACCAAAAGAGAATAGAGCTTAGATCATGCCCAAAAAATCCGACCCAGCCGGAGCCCGTGCACATTCTGCCCAAGCCCGAACCATAAACTGTCATTATGAGCCTGACCCGATCCGCCCCATAAACTGTCTGTTTTCGGGCTGATTGAATGAGCGAAATATAATCAGAATTATGTTAATTAACACTGTAACATAGAAGCATAGAACTATTATTTAATTCAAATGATTTTTAAGAACAGCTACACACAATGCTGCAAGTCAAACGCGGAGGCGTTCACGTGCGCCCAGAGCTACGTGATTACAGTTTTCATTTTTATTATAGTTTAATTTTATTTTGTTTTTATTTTTTCTGTTCATTTTAGGGTGGGCTTGCTAGCGCGAGCGCTTTACACAAGAACTAACGGACCACGAGTGCCGCGCGCTCGGCACAACAACTCCCGCTGTACAACTCCGCTGTACAACAGCGCTTATAAATAAATTAAACACAAAAATTAGGGTATTCTATCAGTAATTTCAGTTCGTTTTAGTTAGTTTTATAAACACAAAATACAGTTCGAGATAGTTATGTTTTTCCTTTTAATTACCGTTTTTATTAGATTCAGTTAACACAAATGTTTTTCACTTTCAATTTTCGCTATTTCGTTCGCTTTAGTGAACAATAATAATTGGTTACTTAGCAACATTGTGATTATCACACCAGAGCTTTATATAAAATAAAAATAGGAGCCTGATTTCGGGTCGGTCCTCAGGTCAGGTGGGATTCGGGCAGAGAATCTAAGCTCTAAAAGAGAAAGCAGCAGCACCACAAAAACCGGAGCAGCTAAAAAGAGCTTAACGTCCTTAATTCGGAACTTGGGCTGTCCACGGCAATCACTGAATTGATTAGAGCACGCAAATCGTCACAATTGTGCCTCACTTCACCACGCCAAACCACAGGCACAGCGGCCAGAAGCTCAAGTTCACCGGACAGAGGAGGGGTTAACCAGGGCAAAGCGAAATAAAAAAAAAAAAGTTCATAGAGCTGCTAAAGTAACGTGCAGTAACGGGGTGTCGGAAATGGTAACGGCGTTATAGTTACAGTCATAGTAATTAGTTAGATTACTCGTTACTGAAAAAAAGTAACGGCGTTAGTAACGCCGTTAATTTTAACGCCGTTACTCCCAACACTGTTTATTAGTGTGTATTTGGGTTTAGTAGAAGTTTTGCACCTGTACTGCAATCGCACAAACACACACACACACACACACACACAGTGGGATGATTTCGAGCAGCACACTAAATCATGACCGTTCAGTTTGGGTCCTTTAACCACAGTATCTTTTCTAAATGGGCTCTGAGCTCCCACAGCCCCTCTAGAATCATCTCACACACACACACACACACACACACACACACACACTCCTCAGGCATCATCTCCCAGATGCCTGAACCTGGCTGCCTATTTAGATGGTTTATCTGCGGGTGATTTTTCAGCCTGTCACTCTGGAGAGTGGCTGGTTCTCAGCAGCGAGGCGATAGGCATCTGTGGATGATGGATGATGCCCGTGTCGGCCAGCAGGGGGCAGGCCGTCTCAAGGAGCTTGTTCAGCTTTATGACCACCAAGTAAGTGAACATCCAGTAGGACTGGAGTCCAGAGGTTGTGTGGAGATATCTGGACCCAGTTCACATCCTGGGTGATCTGATAATTTGAGAATCATTGAAAAGTTACTTTATTTCAGTAGTTCAAAATATAAAACTCATATATTATATAGATGTATTAAACACAGATGGTTATGGCGTACAGCCAATGAAACCCAAAAATCAGTGTCTCAAAAAAATTAGAAAAGACCAATTGGTACTTTTGGCAGTGTGGGTAGTGTGCCAAGTCCTGCTGGAAAATAAAATCCACATAATATTTTTTTTAGGAAAACACTGCACTGACTTTTTATTTGTAAATCAAGGGAGCAGAGTCTGGAGGAAGAGTGGAGAGACACACAGTCCAAACTGCTCGAGGTCTAGTGTGAAGTTTCCACCAATCAGTGATGGTTTGCTGGTGTTGAGCCACTGTGTCTAAAGTCAGTGCAGTTTTGTTTTCCCACAAAATCTTACTAACCTCTAACTAATCTAACTAACTTAGCGGATTTCATTTTCCAGCAGGACTTGGCACACTGCCCACACTGCAAAAAGTACCTATTGGTCTCATATAATATTAACATTTTCTGAGATACTGATTTTTGGGTTTTCATTGGCTGTAAGCCATAATAAACAATCAACAATAAAAGAAATAAACACTTAAAATAGATCTCTCTGTGTTTAATACATCGATATAATATATGAGTTTCACATTTTGAACTGAATGACTGAAATAAAGTAACATTTCAATGATATTCTAATGCTGTTGAAATTGGCTTTTATTTTACCACAAAGAGCTATTTTGTAAAGAACAAAATAATACAGCAGTAATTACTCTATTGTGTATGGCTATGCATGTTATAAAAACAACTTTAATTTGTTTTTGTTTGATACCAATACTGATGTTAATAAATAAACAATCAATCAATTAAAAAATAAAAGTACAAATCAAGTCTTACTTCCCATCAATTCTTATAAACCTATAAACCTGAATCTCACTCTTTACATAAAGTAAGAGTGTCCGTCCTGCATTCAGTGCACTGCAGTTTAGTTCACTGTGTTTTTAAACTAATAGAGATAAATCGTGAACACAGAGCACAGCTGGATCTCTGGCTGAGCTTCTCAGAACACTGGAGATCCAGTCAGTGATGTGGAGTTCATAAATTATTACAGTTCTGAGTAAGAGACTGAGCTGAGTGACTCTGAATGCAGGAGTGTTCAATTTAAACTGCAGTGACGTTCACAAGGGCTCAACTAAAGATACCAGAGCATCCACACAATTATCCTCTTAGGCTGAGATTTATCCAACCCAAACCCAAACCAAAACCTAAACAAAAACAAGTCGACCCTACTCAACCCAAACCAACTCATCCCAAACCAAACCTAAACAAGTTAATTCTACTTAACCTAAACCAAACCAAACTAAACCAAAACAAAAACAAATTGATCCTACTCAACTCAAACCCCACATCAAACCCAACCCAAACCAAAATAAATCAACCCAACCCTTTCTATCCCAAACATAACCCACCCCATTCTGCCATTTCCCTTATCATCCCAAGCCCAATCTAAACCAAAACAGGTTGATCCTACCCAACCCAAACCAACTCAAACCCAAACCAAACCAAAACAAGATGATCCTACTCAACTCAACTTATCCCATGCCAAACCTCAAAACTTAACCAAACATATCCCAAACTATCTCATACCCAAACCAAACCTAAACCAAAATGAATCAACCCAACCCATCCCAAACCCAAACTAAGCCAATCCAATTTAAATTCTAACCAAGCCAAATCAACTCAAACCTAAACCAAAATAAATCAACCCAACCCATCCCACCCCACCATATTCCATCCCACCCCACCATATTCCATCAGACCCCAAACATATTCAAACCCAAATGAACTCATTTTAAACCCAAACCAAAACAAGTCAACCCAACACCACCCAATTCTAGCCAACTCATTTCATATCCAAACAAAGCAAGCTAAAACAAACAAACCCAACCCAACTTAAGCAAACTAAGCCAAACCACAACAAATAAACCAACTCAACCCATTCCATCCCAACGTATCCCATCCCATCCCAAACAAATTCAAACCCAAACTAAACCTAAACCAAAACAAATAAATCCAACCCAACTTAACCCAATTCATACCAAATCAAACTTTAACCAAACAAAGCAAATTAAACTAAATGAAACGTAACCAAAAAAAATCTAATCCAAATCAGGATTGTGAAAACAATCCATTAACTGATTCAGATCACAGTGAACTAGCTATAAGCATGAAACACCCTATTGCAGAATCATTGGGGAATTAATAGTGAACACCTCATCACCGGTGTGATTATATTATAGTGCTCGAGAGAGAACCCACAGCTGCTTAGAACCCACAGGTTCCACGTTCTAGTGCACACTGAGGTACAGCTAGAACACATAGAGACAGAGGATAAAACACTGTGCTTCATCTCCCTCTTTCTTATGGTGATTTTTACAGAGTACGACCTTGAGCTGAAGTGACGGAGTCTGCTGATTACACACACACACACACACACACACACACAAACACACACACACACACAAACACACACACACACACGAGCCACAGTGAGGAGGTTCATCTCTGGGTTTGTGCTTCACCCTGTTTATCACACACACCAGTTCACCCACTGAGAGCCTGACACTGGGTCGGGAGGGGTGGGGGGTGTTAGGGGGCAGATTCAGAGCACACACACACACACACACACACACACACACACACACGTACCCACACACACACTCACTACTGTGAACTATTTTCATGGTTTTCTGTACGAATGTGAGGAAATTGAGTAAATGCTGATATTACATTTTCAAGAGTCTCTCTCTCTTCCTATCTTACTCTTTGTTCACGTTCTCTCTCTCTCTCGCTCTGTTTCTCTCTCGCTCTGTTTTCCTTTTCTCTTTTTTCTTTGTCTTTATTCTCTTTTGCTGTCATGCTTTCTATGCTCTCACTCTGTCTCTCACGCTTTCTCACTATTTTCACTTCCCTTACATCTCTCTCTCTGCATCTTTCTTTCTTTCTTTCTTTCTCTCACTCTCTTTATCATGTCTTTTTTTCAGTCTCTAATGTCTTTTATTCTCACTCTTCCTATGCTCTATTTTTACTTCTACATCTCTTCCTTTCTTTCTTTCTTTCTTTCTTTCTTTTTCTCACTCTCTTTATCATCTCTTTATTTTTTCTGTCTCTATTGTCTTTTATTCTCACTCTTACTATGCTCTCTCTCTTTCTCTCACTCTTTTTCTCACTCTCTCTTTCTTCCTTTTTTCCTCTTCTTCTTCCTCTTCTTCTTCTTCTTCTTCTTCTTCTTCTTCTTCTTCTCTATCTCACACTCTTTTCCTTCTCCCTTCATTCTTTCTGTCTCTATTGTCATTTGCTTTCACTCTTTCTATGCTGTCTCTCTTTTTCTCACTCTTTCTCGATCTCTTTTCTTGCTCTCTTTGGATCTCACTCTCTCTCACCCTCTTTTTCTCTCTTTTTTACTCTCTTTCCCCTCTCTTTTTATTCTCTTTCTCTATTCTCTAACTGTATCATTTGACCTCTCTCTCTCTCTCTCTTTCTCGTCTCATGCTGTGAGGTTCAGTAGAGGGGGATGGAGTCATCTGGTAAATGGACGATGTTGTTCCTCTCTACTGGCTGAACCTGATAGAAAAATAAAAAAAAAAAAATATATATTTTTTTTTTTTTTTTTTTGCACCAAGCATCATGGAGTCTTGAATGGACGGCTTCTGAATTCCCACACCTGTATAATTATTTCAGGTTTTTATAATTCCTTGATTTACAGAGTTCTGTGTGTAAAGGAAATATATCATAGAGGGCTAATAATACTAGTGGCAGTATTACCTTATTTAGAGGACAGCAGTAAGGTACCACGTTAATCAACCTGTTCAGCCTAATTTGAAAAGCCAACCAGCCTACTCACTACGACTCCACCTGCACATGCCCCCTTTCTGAAGACATATGATGAGACACACCCTAAAGTTAACTGGATAACCAGCAGCAGCAGCAGCAGCTAGGTTGCTGAACTTTAGCGCTCCATTTCTATTATCCTATCATCAGTCCAGCAGGGTTGCTTACAGATCACCACTAGTAGCCTGGTAATGAAGCAGCTTTATTTATATATTTTTATTTTTCATTGGGAAATGTGAAAACCTTGAATGGCTGTCCCAATTCTTATGGAAAGGAATTCAAACCTTTAGCTCTGTTCCAAGGGGAAGGGTTAACCTCGAAAACAAGGGGTAGAAATACGGGAAAAAAAATGGGATTAGGCAGGGGTATCCAAACTACGGCCCGCGGGCCATTTGCGACCCATTTCGTTTTTTGGAGCGGCCCGTGAGGTATTTTAGAAATTTCTAGCGCAGAAAAACGGGGTAAAAGACTCTAAAAGCAGAGAGGGTGCGCATTTCTAGCGCAGAAAAACAGAGCCAAAGAGTCTAAAAGCGGAGAGAGTGCGCATTCTAGCGCAGAAAAACGGGGTAAAAGAGTCTAAAAGCGGAGAGAGTGCGCATTCTAGCGCAGAAAAACGGAGCCAAAGAGTCTAAAAGCGGAGAGAGTGCGCATTTCTAGCGCAGAAAAACGGGGTAAAAGAGTCTAAAAGCGGAGAGAGTGCGCATTCTAGCGCAGAAAAACGGAGCCAAAGAGTCTAAAAGCGGAGAGAGTGCGCATTCTAGCGCAGAAAAACGGGGTAAAAGAGTCTAAAAGCAGAGAGGGTGCGCATTTCTAGCGCAGAAAAACGGAGCCAAAGAGTCTAAAAGCGGAGAGAGTGCGCATTCTAGCGCAGAAAAACGGGGCAAAAGAGTCTAAAAGCGAAGAGAGTGCGCATTTCTAGCACAGAAAAACGGGGCAAAGAGTCTAAAAGTTGCCGTAATTAAGGAGTTTAATATTAAGAGACATCATGAAATTAAACATCAATTTGAAAAATCTTAGTTTACACAACACGGTCTAAGATAAAGATAGTAAGTCAAGTAAAATGGTGTGTGAATGAAAGTAATCAGGAAAATGTGTTATTTAAAGTGGTATATTTCATTATTTGTTTTATTACAGAGTCTGTGGCCCGTGACTTTAAATATATTTCTCCTTCTGGCCCCCAACAAAAAAGTTTGGACACCCCTGATATTAGGCCTTAGTTTCTTAAGACCACCAAGAACCTTATTTTTTAAATAGAATTTTCAAGCGAGGCATGAGCAGATATAGCCTCATGTAGCCACGCCCCCTTCCCTAACGAACTCAGACTTCTGTCAATTCAAGTTTTTTTAAAGATGGTTTCACCATTTGAACGTTATTTGTACTGTTCTACCTCGAAGACAGACGCATGCCCCGAGATCCAATTAGCGTTCCTCGCCGACTTTGATCTGCTGCTGTTGTACATCAGAGTCTTTACCCACGTGCTAATCCAGGTACGGCTCCCAGACGCGAGCCGACTGTCTGCCCTGACACCCTGCCAAATGCGGCACTCCACGCTCACCGTAAAATCCCCCGTCTCGTTCCGCCTCCCGCTCTCAGAACTGGACTCGGACCAATTAGTCATCTGAAGAGCTCTCTCTAATTAAATTAACAGAGAAACCAAGAAAAGTAGAGTGAGGAGCAGATTGAACGCTCCCGCCCGTGTCTGAAGCATCTCTAAATAAACAGTGCGAAAGTAAACAACAATTACGCATTCTCGCCTGGGAGGAGAGGAAACAAAGCCCTGCCGTGCAGAAGCTGAAGTCTTCCTGTTCCCCTGCAATACAACAAACACTCAAATGTAAATAATGAAGGAGAGCAGAAAATAATTTAATTGAGACGCATCCTGAGTTTGTGGAAGGTGCAAAAGTTAATTATTCACATGTTCATTTAGTTCAACTTACATAATTACTTTGTATATTTTAGTCTAGCGATTTGGTTTCTAACAGGTGCAGTGCCACCAGTAGAGGGCAGTAGTGAGTAACGTTTGTTCTAACAGGTGCAGAACCTGTTAGTGCAGCAGTGATTTTCACTAATCACTTTAGAGGGCAGCAGTTAGGTAAAGTGCAGTACCACACTTAGAGGACAATAGTGAGGTGCAGTACCACCTTTAGAAGGCAGTAGTGAGGGTGCAGCATTATCTGTAAAAGGCAGTAGCGAGTAACGTTTTATCTAATAGATGCAGAACCTGTTATGGAAGCAGTGAGTAATTTTAGTTCAAAAAGAACGGTGCAGAAAGATCTTTAGAGGGCAGTAAAGTAAGGTGCAGTTTCACCTATAGTGGGCAGCAGTGAGGTGCAGTAACACATTTAGAGGGAAGTAGTAAGTTATAGTACCACCTTTAGAGGGCAGTAGCGAGGTGCAGTACCACATTTAGAGGGCTGAAGTGAGTTATATTACCACCTTTAGAGGGCAGTAGTGGGGTGCAGTACCACATTTAGAAGGAAGTAGTGAGTTATAGTACCACCTTTAGAGGGCAGTAGTAGGTTGTAGTACCACATTTAAAGGGGAACTAGTGAGTTATTGTACCACCTTTAGAGGGCAGTAGTGGGGTGCAGTACCACATTTAGAAGGAAGTAGTGAGTTATTGTACCACCTTTAGAGGGCAGTAGTGAGAGTGCAGCAGTGAGGTGCAGTACCACATATAGGGCAGTAGTGAGTTTTAGCACAAGCTTTAATGGGCACTAGTGAGGTGGTAGTAGTAAGGTGCAGTTCCACCTTTAGAAGGCAGTAGTGAGAGTGCAGCAGTGAGGTACAGTTCTAATTTTAGAGGGCAGTAGTGAGATGTAGTACCAGCTTTAAAGGACACTAGTGAGATGGCAGTAGTAAGATGCAGTACTACATTTAGAGGGCAGTAGTGAGTTATAGTACCACCTTTAGAGGGCAGTAGTGAAAGTGAGGCAGTAAGGTGCAGAACTATTTTTTAAGGGCAGTAGTAAGATCGAAGCTGTAAGATGCAGTTTCACCTTTAGAGGGCAGTAGTGAGATGTAGTACCAGCTTTAGAGGGCACTAGTGAGGTGGCAGAAGTAAGGTGCAGTACCACATTTAGAGGGCAGTAGTGAGGTGCAGTCCAACCTTTGAATGGCAACAATAAATTGAAGTTCCATCATTATGGGGCAGTAATATGTTATAGTACCACCTTTAGAGGGCATTTGTGAGGTGCATAACTACATTTAGAGGGCAGTAGTGAGTAGTGAGTAGAGCTGTTCCACCTTTAGAGGGTAGTAGTGAGTTTTAGTACCAGCTCTAGAGAGAAGTAGTGATGTGGTAGTCTGACGGGGCAGTACCACCTTCAGAGGGCAGTAGTACCTTTAGAAGGTAATAGTAGTGAGGTGCTGTACAATCTTTAGAGGCAGTGAGGTGCAATACTACATTTGGAAGGCAATAGTGAGTTGTAGTACCAGCTTTAGAGGGCACTAGTGAGAGGGCAGTAGAAAGGTGTGGTACCACCTTTAGAGGGCAGTAGTGAGGTGCAGTACCACATTTAGAGGGAAGTACTGAGTTATAGTACCACCTTTAGGGGGCAGTAGTAATGTGCAGTACTACATTTAGAGGGCAGTAGTGAGTTGTAGTACCAGCTGTAGAGGGCACTAGTGAGGTGGCAGAAGTAAGGTGCAGTCCAACCTTTGAATGGCAACAATAAATTGAAGTTCCATCATTATGGGGCAGTAATGAGTTATAGTACCACCTTTAGAGGGCATTTGTGAGGTGCATAACTACCTTTAGAGGGCAGAAGTGAGTTGCTGTTCCACATTTAGAGGATAGTAGTGAGTTTTAGTACCAGCTCTGGAGAGAAATATTGATGTGGTAGTCATACAGGGCAGTACCACCTTCAGAAGGTAGTCTTATATATAGTGAGGTGCTGTACAATCTTTAGAGGCAGTGAGTTGCAGGACTACGTTTGGAAGGCACAACCTTTAGAGGTCAGTAGTGAGTACTACGACTGTGTTGTAGAAAACACTGTGTTCTACAGTGTCAGAAACGGCATCACTGTGCTTGAGTAAAGGGGAAAACCTGCTGAATTCAATTGTTTGCTAAACAATCACTTTAGCAGGTACGCCCTTGTGCAGAAGGGTGTTTTGGCTGCAGCCAACTGGCATGAGGAGATTTACGGCGGTGGAGAGCAGGTTTACAGGGTGTCTGTACTGCCGGGGCTTTGGCTGTGCTCCAGACGGGACAGACAGCTCTCTGGCATGGAGACATCGTCCTCCAGCTGGCAGAGACTACACAAACAACATTGTTCCTCCTCATGAAGTCAGTCTTTCATTCATGTAATTAGAGGAATAGTTTTTTATTACTTGAAGATAGGACACATTGGCCCCGGATATGGAACAACATTGGAAGTGGGAATGGCTCCTAAGTGGGGGTGTGTTTTATTATTTTAACAAAGTCAAAATGTTATTTAGCAACATCAAAATAAATTAAATGGATTCTTGAACAATCTCTAATAGGGGTTTATTATACCAGCAGTTGTGGCATACAGTGTTATTGGTGATGATATTTCTGGCTTATACGTGGATGACTGTTTGTCCTGTGTGCACAAGCCTGAAGAACTAAAGAACTGAGGAGTAACAGAGTAGCAGACAACTGGTGATACATCTAGACCCAAGATTCCAGCACAATCCTACAACCACAAGAACCCAAGAAACCAATGAAATGTCCCTGAACTGTCAGCAGACCCTAAAAGCGACTCGCAAACCCTTGTTTGCTTTCTACTCAATGTAGGAGACTGCCAACATGTCCTTGAGTGTCTAGCAAACACAAGAATCTGGCAATATGACCATGAGCGGCTAGCTGACTTAAGAATCTGGCAACCTTTCCCTGGGTGACTAGCAAACACAAGAATTTGGCAACATGTCCCTGGGTGACTAGCAAACACAAGAATTTGGCAACATGTCCCTGAGTGACTAGCAAACACAAGAATCTGGCAACATGTCCCTGTCTGGCTAGCTGACTCAAGAAGCTGGCATTGTGTTCTCTTCACTGGCGTCCAGTAGCAGCCCCTCAAATATAAACCCTGGCGCTGTCCAACAATGCCCAAACATGATTCAGCTCCACCTGACCTGATGACAATGGTTGAAACCTGATGTGGACAAGCGTCCAGGTTATTATCTGTCGTAGCCCAAAGGTGGTGGATCGGACTCAACAGATCCACTTGCCATCTTCAAACATCAACTGAAGACCAATCTCTTTATGTTAGCACTAAGGTGATGTCCACAGGAATCTAGATATTTGTAAAAACTGAGATTTTTGTCTCCATTTTTAAAAATGTCTTCGTCCAAACAGCCATACCATTCAAAAACGCTAAAAAGAGCTTCCATAGACGAGCTCATAGTGTTTTTTTTCCCGTTGTGATGTCACGTTTTCAGAAAGTTTCATTTTCCAAGTCTACACAGCTCTGCTGGTAGTGGAGTTTTCAAAAATCTCCACCTTGGAAGGCATTTTCGAAAAGCTCTGTTATTTAGTGAACGAAAACGCTGCTTTTGTGTAAACGGAAGGCCAAAACGAAGACAAAAACCTCCGGATTTGTGTAGACGGGGCCAAAGAAGACAACAAATGCCAGAGCAGGGGAACAGATCCAAGAAGCCAGCAATATATCCTAGAGTGGGGAATGGATCCAAGAAGCTGCTGACACAGGAAAGGGAACCTTTTGCCCTTGGTCATCCTATCTCTCAATAAGCTGCCATAATGAAGCTGATGTCGATTTATTTAGATTTTAGGTCATTGTGGGTTCAGAGAGGCACTGGGAGGACAGAGTCTTTGAGTAGAGTGGTGAAACTTTTGAAGTACATAAGTTTATAGTTTTTCTCTCTGTAACATTTTAAGAATTTAACCATTTCTGCCTTAGGGAAGCCAACCAGGTGCTTTTGAAGGCTTTCGCCATCTTGTGGTCTATAATGAGAATGATTACTGGTTTGAATCCCGCTCATGCAGCTTGCCTTTGGCTGCCAAAGTCCTGTGAGAGTACAATTGGTCTTGCTCTCTCTGGGTGGGTACAGTAGATGGCGCTCCTTCCCCTCTTTCATAACTCCTAGGGTGATGCTGATTAGCACAAGGCATCTGTGAGCTGATGTATCGGATACGAGTCGCTGTGCTTTCCTCAAACTTGCCTTAGCAATGCTTTTAAATGCTTTAATTTTACATACACTGTACACTAAGGTAGCACAGGTCATCTAAACACTGGCATACCCAAACCAGGTCACAGTGTTTGGGAAACTTCTAATTCTCTGAATGACAGTTTAGCTATGGACCTAAGGGACATATTTTTGCAACTCTGGGATTGTGGTGCAACAATTTAGCTCCAGGGTTTGGAACTCCAGCCCTTGGGGGCTAAAGTCATGCAGGGAAAGGTGATTCCCCCTGTTTAGCATGTGTGTTTGCAGAAAATCACCAAACTGTGTCAGACACCAGTCCTCTGGAACTGCTATTAGCCACCGCTGCTAACGCTTGCTCAGGCTTTCTCAGTTTTTCCCAGTTTTTCTCAATGCTCGTCCTGGAGGCACAATGCCCTGTACATTTTAGAGCATGTCCTGCTGAAGCTAAAACACTTGTATCAACTCAGTAGGGTGTTGCTAATGATCAGGGCATGTCGGTGTGTCTTTGCTATCGAAATGACGGGAAAAGTACAACTTGTGCAGCTCAAAACACGCAAAAGGCATTTACTAATTCTTTTAATTTATCATTGCTGTGTTTTGGGCGTAACGTAAAATAAATCATTCAGGTTCACTTGCAATTTCCTTTAAGAACCAGGTGTGCTCTGACTTTGGCAGATTGCTATTTTAATGATGCAGCGATTCTGCACTTCACAGCAGGGATAATTTCCTGGGAACATCAATGGTATTTTTTTCATTTGTATTCTGTTTATTGTTGATGTAAAAGTTGGGTTTGTGCACTGCTGCATGTCCTTGTGTATGTGTTGCCAAGATAGCAATAAACATCTGAATGAATGAATGAATGAATGACTGTTGACTGTTGTCGGGGTTCTAACCAGTCAGTGGCGCACCTGTGGTGTTTTCCATTGCCAAGATAGCAATACACCAGAAATCTACCTAAACACACATCACTTTGTGAGGATAGACTGTTGGCGATGTGTAAGATAGCAATGAGCATTGCGCCGCACCTTGCTTAGGGTGTAAGATAGGTCCCTAAATGTCCATTAAACGCCATTAATTTAAATGGAAATACAGTATAAATGTTTATTGGACGGAAACAAACATCTGCTGCTGCCACAACTCTCCTCCTGGTGTTCTTTTTCCTCCCTGTCATTTGTTTTACTGTGCTTCCATTCTTAAAACCTCCAGTTCCAATCCTTAAATCCACCTAATGGCCCCCTCCACATTTATCTCCAAAACTCAGACCGTATCACTGCTAATGCAGGAGTCAATGAACTCCAGAGGGATGAGATTTAATGTTTAGATGCAGCTCTGAAAACTGAGTGCCGGATGTGCGATGCTTAGTAAACACCTCGCAGCTATAGCTGTGAGCTTCAACTGGAATTCTGATTGGCCAGTGATCAGAAATGGGATTTCAGATACAGAACATTTATCTAGTGTATTGAAATGTGTGTTTTGGATTTGTTTGTTTAGTGTTTTTTTTTTTGTTTTTTGAAAAAAAAAATGTGCTTCAATAGCTTCTCTGAATGTCGTCTTAAATTAAAAATGTTTGCTTTCTTTGATGACAATAAGCCTCATTCATCAAATTCTATCAAAGACTCAAAGTCTTAAAACGCTGTACTGTTCACAGCTCTGCTTTTATAACAATGATTCCATTATTTTTATGAACTGAATCAACACAATTACAAACAACAAAACAGCAGAGAATGTTAAAATCTTTGTAAAAACTGCAGAAAAAGGACAAAACCAAAAGGTCAACCAAGGTTTATATGTTGGTTGCATCATATTCTGCACATTTAGTCTGGTTAGTTTTGGTTTCACACAGCAGTTCAGAAGCTGAGCACTCTGAAGAACTTCACTACATCCTGTCTTCTTCACCAACAATGCTGCTTGAAAGTTTGTGAAACCTTTTTTTAATAGAAGTTTCTTTATTTCTGGAATATATAAATATGTCCTGAAACATCATCATATTTTCCTGAAAGTAGAGACTAGATAAACAGAACCCACTTAAACAAATGAGACAAAAAAATGTGAACCTCTAGAATTAGCTGAAATTTGAAGGTGAAATAATTGTATAATAATCAGTGAGTGGGCGGAGCCTGTTTTTTTTTTTTTTTTTTAAAGAACCGGGATCTATCAAAGTCTAATCTTCACAACACAAAAATAGAACTCTTTTAAAGTTTCCATAAACTTTAAAGTAAATTCAACGTATCTGGACGTAAAGCATGGTGGCGGTAGCATCATGACGCACATGCACACCTAAAAAAGTGATCTAGAAAAGCCCGATGCAGTCCTCCAGGTGGACAGTGATTTCCGGACAACATTATGGGTGACATACCAGAGTTCAAAATAGGACAAATTGTTGGTGCACGTCTTGCTGGTGCATCTGTGACCAAGACAGCAAGTCTTTGTGATGCATCAAGAGCCACGGTATCCAGGGTAATGTCAGCATACCACCAAGAAGGACCGACCACATCCAACAGGATTAACTGTGGACGCTGTAAGAGGAAGCTGTCTGAAAGGGATGTTCGGGTGCTATCCCGGATTTTATCCAATAAAAAAACATAAAACCACGGCTGATCAAATCCCGGCAGAATTCAATGTGCACCTCAACTCTCCTGTTTCCACCAGAACTGTCCGTCACCACAAATTATTGTGCTCTAAAACCAGGTGTTTCAGTTTCATTGTTCTATGAGCTCAACAATTCATAAGATTATAAGATTATAATACTGCAGGAGAAATCTGAGCCGTGGTTTTGGGTGGGCCGGTGATGAAGGCCCGCAGGGGGCCGCCAGAGTCTATGACACCCTACGATCCATCAAAATGAACAAAGCTACAGCCTGCAGCACAAGACATTAACAGTCAGAGAGAGGCCTGAGAGTTTTATCTGTACTTTTGTCCGTTTTTATTGATAACAGTGTGGCGTAGGTGTGACACTGCATACGTCTGAGGCTGATGGAGCGCGGCGAGGGCGAGGGGACGCTGGTGTAAATTTGATTTATCTCTGAACTGTAGCTTTAATGAAGCCGGACCGGCCCGAGACAATGTCATGTCTTGCAGGAGCGCCGCGGGTCCTGCGGGGTGACGGACTGAGGCTCTGGTGATGGAGTGTGTGTGTGTGTGTGTGTGTGTGTGTGTGTGCCGGCGGCTCAGAGCCTCAGGTGTGAGGCGGAAGAGCTGACACACTCCCGTCCGGAATGAGGACAGATTGCAGCGCCGCGTCGCCGCCCTGATAAAACGGCTCTCAGACTGCGGGAGACGGTCCAGTCAGACTGAAGCAGCTTTTAAGAGAAAATGACTCCCTGCTGACAATCCAGAGAAAACTTTAAGAGGGGTACGCCACACACTAAACTACACACTAAACTAATCCACACACACACGGTTGTTTTTGATTGTATCTTTATAGTGACTTTCTGTGTAAAAAAAAAAAAAGGTACAACATAGGTCAATCATTATCCGAGTTTTATGACTTTTGGCATCTCAGATTTTGCTTTCTTTGACTATTCAAGATATTTATAACATTTCAATCTAAACAGAAATCATATTTTAAACCTACAGAAATGTTTTTATATAGCCTACAGCTTTTAATCACAGTTTTTAATGCATCTTGGTATCATGTTCCCCTCCACCAGTCTTACACACTGCTTTTGGAGAACTTTATTCCACTCCTAATGCAAAAATTCAGTATTTGCAGCAACATGTTTATCATTTTAAACACACACACACACACACACACACACACCTGTATTTAATGAGCTCATTAACCATCCCTTTAAAACCTGACCTCTCATTTCTACTATATCTATTCTGGTACATCTTATGTTTTTCTGGGTTTTGACCCCTTGCCTGTCTGACTCTGAATTTTGCCTTGAGGATTTTTATAATCTGTTTTTTTTTACTTTTTGCCTGCCCTGACTTTGAGATTGCCTTAGCATTTTTGTTAATAATCTTTCATTTCAAAAACTAAAAAAAAAAAGACCATCAAAAACATTATGATGGAACTGGCACTCATCAGGTCCATGCCAGGAAAGGAAGAGCGAGAGTTACCAGCCTCAGAAACCACAAGTTTACAGCATCTTAACGCTTCTTCATAGAGTATTTTGGTTTGTTTAAGACCTTTAAGTTACTACATTATTCCTTATGTCATCCTTCATAGTCTGAATCACTTTAGTATTTTTTGGGCCTGTATCTCTGTAAATCCGCTCTGTATAAAAAGTGTTACAGTTTTATATAAATTCAACTCAATTGAACAGTTACAATAAATCTCACCTCTGTCACAGCGAAGACCCTCTTCCCACACGGGACCACTTTATACCATTTATCGTGGAGCATGTCCATGTAGCCGTCAGACTTATAGCGGCTAACGTACTCCGATACATTACGGGTCAGAGGAGAGTTCTGCGGCAAGCCGATCCCGTAACCTGAGAGAGAGAGAGAGACAGAGAGAGAGAGAGAGAGATACAGAGAGAGAGAGTGAGAGAGAGAGAGAGAGAGAGAGTGGGTATATTTGATAGATTATTCCAGCTGCTGTGTCCTCCCCCAGTGTGTAGGTGTGGATTTGCAGGGATTGGTTGTTTTATTGATTGTTAAATTCGGGACACTGTGACCTCATAAAATGTTGCCATGCTCCACCATGATAACAGAGAAACAACAATAAACAAAAAGCTATGCAGTTTTTATTTTTGAGCTGAAATTTACTTTATGACTGAGATTTACAAACCTGCAGCCTGGAAACTTCCTAAACTGCCCATCATTCTCCTCAGCTTGTTTGATTGGCTGATCCTGAACTTTAAGCCTAAAAATGCTTACTTTGGTCTAAATCTCACACGACCAGGGTTGCCAAGTCCAACAATAATATATCCAACCCCAAAGTCAGTCTAAAACCCGCCCTCCAGAAGCTTAAACCAGCCCAAAATCTGTCTGTCATATACTAACCTCTGAACGACAAAATACCTAGCGCTGTTGTCTTATCTTGTGGCTAATGCTAATGCTGCTGAACCCAGCCTTAGTGCTGGAGAAACTTCACTGAAAACCGATATACCCTTATAACTTTGTACTTCAGCAGAGTGGCTTTCCTGCTCCTTAATACCTGACTGGTAAAATTCATGCATAAGTCATACTGACGAATTTTGGGAAAATTAAAGAATTTTAAGTGCGACTTATAGTCTAAAAAATAAAAAAACAGTAAGAGTTTTGTACCATTTCTTTTCTGAGAGAGCAAGATAAGGACTGGACCAGAAATACAACAGTAAATAGAACAGGGGGGCAAGGACAGAGACTGTGACAGACAGTAAAAAACAACAACAAAGGAGAAAATAGAGGACAGTTCAGCAATAATCACAAGGTTTATGTGTCACAGATCACAAGAACTCAAAACAACCAAACCAACAAACAAAGATACGGGCCGTCAGAAAACTGGAAGTTTTTAAAATTAAAATTCAGTGTATCAGCACATCTGCTTAGAGGACAAACTTACACTTTTAGAGTAACAGGAACACTCAAACATCCATCTCTCTCTCTCTCTTTCTCTTTCTCTCCTAAACAAAGTTATACATATTGTCGCTGTCCTATGAAAAAACACTTCTCTCCATTTTTGTAAATTTTTAGTTTACTACATAATTTGAACAGACAAACTGTCCCTTACACTGTGTCAAAATTTCTTGATGAACGAACCAATAGAAACTCTTCAAAATGACCTGAAATAAATTCTTTTTACATTGACTTTCATTGAAAGTGGACAAGGTTTTTTGGAGATAAGTGTTTTTCATTGGATAGCAACGACATACACACGGACAGAATTTAGGAAAATATTTTGTGGGTTGACAAGACAAGACAAAAATGAACCATTTTGGAAGGTGTGTGTCTTTTTACATCTAGGGGAAAACGTAAAGAAGAAAAAGTACATCATACTGAACGTAAAACATGGTGGTGGTAGTGTCATGGTCTGGGGCTGCTTTTCTGCTTTAGGACCTGTAAAACTTGCTGTAATAGATGTATCAGTTTGTGACATTGAGCAGGACAATGATCCAAAACACACCAGTTTACAATTCTGTAAAGAAGAGTGGAACAAATTCCTCCACAGAATTGTGAAAGCCTTATTATAAAATATTATTTTATTTAAAATGCTTTATTTTTAAATGTGTATTAATTTTATGCACAGCAGTAGATTTATTTTAATGCTTTGGCTTCAAACTCTGGGTAAAGTCAAGTGATATAGCAAGTCATATGCATGTAATAGGGGTAGTTTTTTTCTCTGGGTAGTTTCTGACTGTGTCCTTGTGCTGTCAACTGAATTAGAATATTCAGATGGAGGAAAGTGGACGTAAGATACGCGTTTGTTGGATTACTGTATTTTACTTTGTTTTTACGACCAATAAAAGTCAAGAGTTAAAACATGGATTCATGTGAATTGGTGTGGATTAGGTAGACAGGCTACCAGCTGGAAACACCGCAGCAGAAATCCTCAGAGACTCATCAGAGCAGGTAACCAGGTTTTTCTAATCTTCTATTGTCCAGTTTTGGTGATCCTGTGTTTGAATTGTAGCCTCAGTTTTTCTGCAGGAGCTGCACCGGGTGTGGTCTTGGTCTTCTGCTGCTGTAGCTCATCCTCCATCTGCTGATGTTCAGAGATGCTCTTCTTCTGCAGACCTCGGTTGTAACGGATGGTTGTTTGAGTTACTGTTGTCTTTCTATCAGCTGGAACCAGTCTGGGCGTTTTCCTCTGATCTCTGGCATCAACAAGGCTTTTGCGTCCACAGAACTTGAATTGCAGCTCACTGGATATTTTCTCTTCTTCGGATCATCTTCTGTAAACTTTAGAAATGGTGAAAGTGCGTAAAAATCCCTGTAAATCAGCAGTTTCTGAAAGACCAGCACATCTGGAACCAACAAGCACTCAAACATTCAAACTCAGTTAAATCATCTAAAATGCATAAATGCATTGAGTTGCTGCCATGTGATTGGCTGATTCGAAATTTGCATTAATAAGCAGTTGGACAGGTGTACCTAATAAACTAAAAAACTGAGGTGAGAACTGAGCAAGTTCTTACAAAAACAGAAAAAAGAGGATTCTCCGAAAAAAACCTAGGACTAGTGCATAAAAAGCTACAGTATATATATGTATATATATATATATATATATATATATATATATATATATATATACACAGACACTAACTATAATGCGCACACCACACATTTATCAAAGCTTTCGCCTCACTCTGAACCCACACATCAAGCAAACACCGCATCCCTCTCTCTCTCCCTCTCTCTCTCTCTCTCTCTCTCACGTATTTTGCATTCTAATACTGTCCTCCTCTCATCTTTTTTCTCCTGTCCTCACCTCAACTAATCTCATACATACTCTCCTCTTTTCTCTGCTGTTCATCTTTCTACGTTTCTCGAGTCCAAAACCAGCCCAGAACCCAGAACCTCATACTGACCCTCAACTTAACCTCAACCCACAACACAACCCAGAGACACACTGCAATCAGCACCACACACAACCCTGCTCCCTCACCCAGCGCACACTCACCAGGAGCAGCAGCCAATCAGACGCCAGGGTTCACCTGGAGAACTGCATAGAGCACTGACGCACTGACCCAGGACAGAGATATGGATTACAAAACCCATATTGAGGGGACATGGACACACACACACACACACACATCCATAACCATACCCACACACAAAGGGAAAACTCAGAAACTCCACCCAGATATAGACTTGAACCAAAGACCCCTTCTTTTTTCTTTTCACCTCTCTTCTTGTCTCTTCTCCGATAATTCTTTCATGTTTTTTCTATTCGTCTCTCGTCTCATCTCCTCTATTCCTTTTTTTCTTTCTTCATCTCACTTCTCTTTCTTTTTTCTCTTTCCACCTCTACTCTCATCTCTTCTTATCTCTTCTTGTCTTCTCTAATTCTTTATGTTCATCTATTTGCTCATCTCCTCTTTTCCTTTCTTTTTCGTCTTTTCACTCCTCGTCATGTGTTATCTTGTCTCTTCTCCTTTCTTCTAATCCTTTCATGTTTTTTCTCTTTGTCTCTCCTCTCATCTCCTCTATTCTGTTTTTTCTTTTCTTTCTTCATCTCACTTCTCTTTCTTTTTTCTCTTTTCACCTCTACTCTCATCTCTTTTATCTCTTCTTGTCTTCTCTAATCCTTTATGTTCATCTATTTTCTCATCTCCTCTTTTCCTTTCTTTTTCGTCTTTTCACTCCTCGTCATGTCTTATCTTGTCTCTTCTCCTTTCTTCTAAACCTTTCATGTTTTTCTCTTTGTCTCTCTTCTCATCTCCTTTTTTCCTTTATTTTTCCTCTTTTTATTTCTCTTCTTGTCTCATCTTGTCTTATCTTGTCTCTTCTCCTTTCTTGTAATCCTTTCATGTTTTTTTTCTCTTCATCTCTCTTCTCATCTCCTCTATTCCTTTCTGCTTTCCTTTCTTCACTTCACCTATCATCTCCTCTTTTTCTTTCTTTTTTCTTATTTCACCTTTCTTCCTGTCTCATCTTGTCTTATCTGGTCACTTCTTCTTTCATCTCATCCTTTCATGTTTTTCCTCTTTGACTCTTTTCTCATCTCCTCTTTTCTTCCCTTCTTTCCTCTTTTTTACCTCTATTCTCATCTCATTTTGTGTCTTTTCTCTGTTCTGTTCTCTTTGCCTTCTCTAATCCGTTCGTGTGTTTCTCTTCACCTCTTTTCTTGTTACATCTTGTTTTCTCTTTTTGTTCCTACTTGTCTCTCATCACTTCTCATTTTCTTTCTTCATTTCTCTCTTCACCTCTCTTCTTGTCTTCTCTTTTACCTTTTTACCTTTTTTCCATTTTCGTTCCACCTCTCTTTTCATTTCATCTCATCTTCTCATTTCCGTCTTTCTTTTCTCATTTTGCCGTCTCTTCTCATCTTCTCTTCTCTTTTCTTCTTTTCTTCCTTCAGCTGGCTTCTGATATCATCACCTCTCTTCTTGTCTTCTCTTTTCCTTTTTTCCATTTTCTCTGCACCTCTCTTTTCATTTTATCTCATCTTCTCATTTCCTTCTTTCTTTTCTCTTTTTGCCGTCTCTTCTCATCTCCTCTTTTCTTTTCTTATTTTCTCTGTTCACCTCGCTTCTGATCTCTTTCTTCTTGTTTAATGTTCTTTTCTTTTTTCTTTTTTCCACCTCTCTTTTCTTATTTCATCTCATCTCCTCTTTTCCTTGCTTGTTTTCTCTCTTTGACTTTCGTCTCATCTTATCTCGTTTCCTCTTATTCTTTTTTTTCTATGTTTATTTGATAAGTTTTTTTCTTCTTAAGTCTGTTCTCTTCTCTATTGTTATTTTCTGCTTTCCTCTTCTAATTTTCTCTTTATTTTGTCTCTTTTCCCTTCTCTTTTTCTTTCCCTCTTCTCATCCCTCCTCCTTTTCTCTTTTCTGCTGTTGAATGAAGTTGAAGGCACTGTGTGTGAATGGTCTCTGGTGAGGGTTAGTGTGCTGTAATATGTGATGAGAATATGGCGTCTCCTGATTAGCCCCGATTCCATCAGCCCGGGTTTTATCGTAACGTTTGCAGAGGGGCTGAGCCGTTAATTGAACGGCCAGCTGTTTTATTCTGGCCGCTGGACGTTTCCCTGCTGACCGCAGCTCACACCCCACACCGTCCACTGCAGCGTCCAGCTCTCCCTCTGAGCTACATAATCATCTGAATTATAAAAAATCTATCAGGATTCATTCCAAAATGTTTTTGTTCTCTGTCCTCTCAGGCGGATAAAAACTATTGATTTTGTTTCCTTTTTTTAAAAAAATGTGAACGTTTAAGAGTTATTAATGTGTCCACTCCAGTAGACAGCGTGCACTTCAGCTTTCAAATACAATTAATGATGATTAAAAAATAAATGTAAAAGAAAGAAATATATATTTTACGCCGTAGAACAGATCACTGTGTACTATTCTCTTCTCTAACTCTTCAGACTGAAAATAGAAACACTAATGTTCTCTTTCTATAAAAAAAAAAACACTCATTTAATCTGATTTACTCAGAAAAATTAGATATTTTTAGATTAATTTTTACCACACATAAATATCTCTCAAAAGCATGATGTCCACTTTTGTGCAAAGAAGGCTAATCATAATTTATTGCTTTTTCCTTTTTTACTGAAATCTATTTTGCAATTTTTGTTTGATTGAAAAGTTGAGAGGAATACAAAAGTTCTTGCCCATCAATCAGCCAGTTTCATTTACCAAGTTGCAATAATTGGCCACATGGTAGCACACTGCAGGACTATTAATAACCCATTAAAAAGAAAGTTATATAATTGCACTCATCAATCAGTAAAGAAATAGTGGCAAACAAAACGTTTTAAAGTCAGCAGGTTGTGTGGGATTGAAATCCTGTAGTATGAAAACAAGATAAGATAAAAAGTTACCAGTTAAAACTAGATCGCAGTTCCTGCAGAAACTGCAAGTGTTGCAATGGTGTCCATGGTGGCTACTAAGGTGCTGCTATGGTATTTGTGTTGGTTGCTAGGATGTTTCTAAGTGGTTGCTAGGTGGTTGCTAAGGTGGTGCTTTGGTATTTGTGTTGGTTGCTATTTTGTTTCTAAGCGGTTGCTAGTTGGTTTCTAAAGTGCTGCTAGGTGGCTGCTAAAGTGTTGCTATGGTATACATGGTGGTTGCAATGGTGTTGCTAAGTAATATATTTGCATAAATCAGATGGCTATGGCTATGGAAGACAGAACCGGAAGTTGGGCCGCCAATTTATTCCTATGGGCCAAATTTGTATGAACGAACTGAACAAAAACCACATATCGTATCATTTTATAAAACATCATTTTGGAAAGAATGCAATATGTTCTATTGGCCTTCCGAATTTTATTTTTGTATCTTAAAAATTGTGACCTACATGGGCGTGCACATTACTGCCAATTTATTTTTAATGAGCAAAAAAATCAGATATTAACAAAGTTTTATTGATAACCATATTTCTGATCAAAAAACTGTATGCAAGCAATTATGACGCACATTTTACAGAGTCTTTTTACAAGGAAAAGTAGGTTTTTCTATTTTATAAACTTAAGAAAAAATACGTTTTTCATTCAGTTTTTTAGTTATCTAGTTTTTCTCATTTGTTTTTCTTGATTTTCTGATCAAACTACTTTTGCTACCAGATGCAAAAAAAAAACATTTATATTTTTTATCTTTCTTGAAATTTGAATTGAAATTTGGATATATAATTGTTCTCCTAAATGTGATTTTAAAAATCAGTAACTATAGTAAACTTTTTGCCTCAATTTGTTAAAAGTTACTTTTGCACTACTGCACATGCTCAGTTTGACTCTTTAGTTTGAGCGGGGTCTACTAAGCAATTCTGCAGGGGTTTTCTGCATCTGATGTCGGTCACACAGGCTGCTGCTGCTTCTTGTAAGGTTTATATACTGTATGTGTTATATAATTAAGCAATTATATACTATAACATGCAATAATACACTATAACGTGTAATAATACTAATATAACGTGTTGGCTATAAACACTCTGTGAGTTAAAATAGTTTCATTGCTGTGCTGTTTGGTTTGTAAGCGCTGCATCGTTGCTAGGTTACCTGTATGTGGCGTAGTAATACATGGAGATTTTCGGTTACAGTGCATTACCAGCTGATAATGGTACTCATAGAACGCCTCTCAGCCAATCATTGGTCATAACTGTGGTATAATAGTCAACTATAGTCTGGTCTCTGTTTTCTGTTAATTTCCAGTTAATTATATTAACCCATTACATGAATTTGAATAATGTAAAATATCTGATTCTGACAAAACGTACAATATACATTTCCTAGAAGTTAAATTAGACCAATTAAAAACATAAAGTGAAATTTTAAGTAGGTGAGACTTAATATTTGAAGTTTTTGTACATATGAAAAGTGAATTGTCTGAACTAAAGATTTCTAATTTGCACAACTGTCTAGTTTTAATTACGTTTAATTACTTATAAGTTAGTGCTTTAGTGCAGTAAAGTTCCTAGAAATGTAAAACTTTTCCTACCTTTTCATTTGTATAGTTTTCTACCTAGTTCTTCTGCAACTGTTTCTGTAAAACTATAAATTAATAATTCATTTTAAAGCACAAATAAACTGTCCAGACGCTGAGCTGTCTGTGAGGGTACTGCTCGTCACAGCAGGTAATACCAGGTGCACGATGGCACCTCCAGTCCAACTTCACCAGTCAGAGCTCTGCGTCCAGATGGAGCAGAATTAATAACGTGGTTTAAAGCTGGATCAGACTGGAGCAGATTCTGTTCCTCTGTGTTTTATAAACTTTTATTTATTCATTTTCATTAATTCGGTACATCATTCATTCAACAATGTTTTTGTTTTTACTTTATCTTTCAAGTATTTAAACTATTTTAACTTTCCTCAATCCCTCCACCCAACTCTAAACATGCAGCCATCAGTTCCAAAAAAAAACAAACTTAAATACTTAAAATTATAAAATGATATTAAATAAAATAAAATAAATCAATGGAACTGAAACACCTGTCATCATTTTAGTGTGGAAGGTTTCATGGCTAAATTGGAGCAGCCTGGTGATCAATCTTCATTAATTGCACATTATTGCACCAGTAAGAGCTGTAAGAGTGTGAAGGTTCATTTATCAGGGTAAGAGCACAGTTCTGCTCAAAATATTGCAATACACACTATAACATTATGGGTGACATACCATAATAGTTCAAAAGAGGACAAATTGTTGGTGCACGTCTTGCTGGAGCATCTGTGACCAAGACAGCAAGTCTTTGTGATGCAGCATCAAGAGCCACGGTATCCAGGGTAATGTCAGCAAGATACCACCAAGAAGCGCCAACCACATCCAACAGGATTAACTGTGGACGCTGTAAGAGGAAGCTGTCTGAAAGGGATGTTCGGGTGCTAAACCTGGATTGTATCCAGTAAAAAACAAACAAAAAAAAAACACGGCTGATTAAATCACGACAGAATTCAATGTGCACCTCAACTCTCCTGTTTCCACCAGAACTGTCCGTCACCACAATCAATTATTGTGCTCTAAAACCTGGTGTTTCAGTTTCACTGTCCAACCCCTGTACATCTGCATGCCATCTGGAAAGTAAGTTAAAAAGGCACATTCTTATTTGGTAAATTAGAAGAAGATATGAGAAGGCATTAGAAGATCAGGTCTTAATTCTAAGAAATTTAATAAATTAATAAATGACTTTTTTTGTCTTTTAATCAATGAAAGCTCATTAATCCACATATATAAAGAAGGTCTGTCCCTCTGTTTAATAGCTGATGCACGTTCAGACGTCCCCTGTCTCCACAGGTACGCTGCCCTCTGGAATTGTTGGCACCCTTTGCTAAAGTTGTCAGACAGTAATGAGTCGGTGCTGGAGGCTGTAGAGTAACTGCAGTTAAATGTTAATCAGTTTTTTCTCTATTAAAATCACAGCGGGGTTCAGAGAACACGCCGATAACATGATAACAGCCCAACCCAGAACCGCAGAACCGCACCAGCAGAACCCGCTAAACCCTGAAGATCTGATACAGCTCTTCTATCTGAGAGCAGAGGAGATCTGTGCTTTTAATCCAGTATGAATCTGTAGTTTATTGTTTTAATCTAGTCTAAATCAGATTAACAGTGTGGCGGTAAAAAAAAAAATAAATAAAAATAATAATAATAATAATAATAATAATAATAATAATAATAATGTCAGAGTGTTCATCTGATTTAGACTAGATTAAAACAAAACAAGCTGCTGATTCATACTGGATTAAAAAAGGAACATGCTAGAATATTTGGTAACACTTTCTATGAATGTCATCTTTATTAGACGCTATAACTACATCCATAATATATTATAATGCATTATAAACATGGCTATAAATATTTATAAAAATGCATAACCCACTATAGCCATGTTTATTAAGCATTATGACTTGTGCTTATAATACATTATAAGCTATACTTATGATATACATGTTAAAATAGTTTATATCTATCGTTAATAATCCAGTCCTGCAATGAAAATGTCTGTCACTTTACTTAGAGCGCACAAAGACCTGTTATAATACATTATAATTGACTATAACTAATATTATATTTAAGACAAGTATAATTCATAAGAGGGTAAAAATGTATTTATAGCATTACTGTGGGTGTGTTTATAAGTTGGAAGCTGTTTTAGTCATGATACATAAAGTCTACAAGCTGGGACTGAGTTTCCTGGTATTGATGTATAACATGTTATAAACACAGCTATTAATGCATTATAATCACAGTTCATGATGCAGAATAAACATGGCTATGATGAATTATAATTTTTTATAAATATGTATAGCCATGTTTATAATGCCTTATGAATGCATTATAATGTGTTATGAATATGTTTATAGAGTCTTATAGAGATGACATTCATAGAAAGTGTTACCGAATATTTTTTGTTTGTAAAATCTGCAAAATTGAGTAGACTCCACAGTAGGACACTATGAATTGTGGACTGGTTTTAATCCAGTATGAATTTGCACAGGCTGTAGTTTCAAATCAGTATAGGTCAGCATATGAATTTTGAATCCACTATGAACCTGAACAGTATAATTCTTACAGTCTGACAAAAGCAATTGTGATCTAGTTTTAATCCAGTATGAATCTGCAGTGTGTAGTTTCAAATCAGTATGAATCAGCAGTATATGTGGTTTTAATCCACTATGAAACTGCACAGTATAATTCTTACAATCTGACACTAACAACTGAGGTTTTAATCCAGTATGAATCTACAGAGTATATAGATTATATAGTCTGATACTAAGAATTGTGGAGTGGTTTTAACTCATTATGAATTTGTAGAGTGTTTCACTTTAATCCAGTATGAATCTGTAGAGTGTATTTTTAATCCAGTATGTATTAGCAGTGTGTATAGATTCTACAGTCTGAGAATGCCGCCTCTAGATTGTTTTAATGCAGTTTAAATCTGGAGCATGTGCGATTTTAATCCCGTATAAAAATCTGCACAGTATAATCTGTACAATTTGACACTAAAAGCTGAGGTTTTAATCCAGTATGAATCTACAGAATGTATAGATAATACAGTCTGACAATACGATTTGTGGAGAGGTGAGAGTGTTTAATTTTAACTCACTATGAATCTGTAGAATGTGTAATTTTAATCCAGTATGAATTTGCAGTGTGTGTAGATTCTACAGTCTAACAGAACAGTCTTTGGAGTGTTTTTAATCCAGTTTAAATCTAGAGCATGTGTAATTTTAATCCAGTATGAATCTACAAAGTGTATAGATTCTATAGTCTGACACTAAGAATTGTGGAAAGGTTTTAACTCATTATGAATCTGTAGAGTGTGTAATTTGAATCCAGTATGAATCTGTAGAGGGTGTAATTTTAATCCAGTATGAATCTACAGAGAGTATAGATTATACAGTCTAACACTGTAAGAATTGTGGAAAGGTTTTAACTCATTATTAATCTGCAGAATGTGTAATTTGAATCCAGTATGAATCTGTAGAATGTGTAATTTTAATCCAGTATGAATTGGCAGTGTGTGTAGATTCTACAGTCTAACAGAACAGTCTTTGGAGTGTTTTAATCCAGTTTGAATCTGGAGCATGTGTAATTTGAATCCAGTATGAATCTACAGAGTGTATAGATTATACAATCTAACACTAAGGATTGTGGAAAGGTTTTAACTCATTATGAATCTGTAAAATGTGTAATTTTAATCCAGTATGAATCTGTAGAGTGTGAAATTTTAATCCAGTATGAATCTACAGAGTGTTTAGATAATACAATCTGACAATACGATTTGTGGAGAGGTTGTAACTCATTATAAACTTGTAGAGTGTTTAATTTGAACTCATTATGAATCTGTGGAGTGTGCAATTTTAATCCAGTATGAATTGGCAGTGTGTGTAGATTCTACAGTCTAACAGTACAGACTCTGGAGTGGTTTTAATCCAGTTTAAATCTAGAGCATGTTTTTAATCCAGTATGAATCTGTAGAGTGTGAAATTTTAATCCAGTATGAATTTGCAGTGTAGATGTGTAGATTCTACAGTCTGACAGTACCGCATTTGGAGTGTTTTTTTAATCCAGTTTAAATCTGGAGCCTGTGGGATTTTAATCCAGTATAAATCAGCAGCATAGGTCATGTTAATCCAGTATGAATCTGCAACATGTCATTTTAATTACCCTCCCAGAGAGAGTGAAGCAGGTCTGGCCTTTTGTTTTCTCAGACCTGTGGCTGTGGAATCAGTGAGAATCGAACCTCCAGAGATTTAGACCACTTGGTCTTAAATGCGGTATGAATCTGGATTATATTGTGTAGTGTGAACATGTTTTCACTCTTTGATGTTTCATGTTTTCAGGGGATGGCCGGGGCTCAGAGGGAGGGAGTCGGAGTGGAATGGATTTGAGATGTTTTGGGTTTTGCTCTGCAGATCCAGCGCATGAATAAATGCAGGAACTCTGGAGCTGGACGGGACGGAGCTACAGGACCTGCTGAGCTCACCATAACTCTGAGCGTCCTTCCCCACTCCACAGCTTCACTTTAACCTCACGTCACGTCTCTCATTAAATCTGCCTTCCTTCACCTCCGCCACTCTCCCCACCCTCCACACCTCCACACTGTAAAGCCCTTAACCTTCAGAGATCTGCAGGCGGAGGTCTCGCTTTAGTCTCGCTTTATTGATATACAGGACGTTCCCATAAAGCAGATCTAAAGAAGAACAAGACACTCGGGATGTTTCCCAAATCAAGCCATACTCCCTCATTTGCAGTGCGTTTGCTATTGTTGTGACATCACAATACAGCGTTCTTCTGTTTTTGCATTTTGTCATACTTACCATATTTTACGCACAATAAGGTGCACTGGATTCAAATGTGCAATATCAATAAATCAATAATCTATTTAATAAACAATCAACAATCTATTTTCTGGTCTATTTTCATACATAACTAAACAAAACTGTAATTTAAAAAAAATACAGAGTTCATTATATATATATGGATATATATATATATATATATATATATATATATATATATATATATATATATATCAGAGTTCATTATATATATATCGGCTTTCATTATATATATATCAGAGTTCTATATATATATATATACATATATACATATATCGGCACAGGGAGACCAACTAACAGACGGGATTAACACAGCCGTGACAGACGTGTAAACGCACAAGAACCGACAAACTAACACTAATGACAGAGACGCTTAAATACACACACAAGGCGGGAAAGAGAACAGGTAACACCTGGGGACTGACTAATGAGGGGCGGAGCTACAAATGGACACAGGTGAGTGGAAAAACACCAGGGAAGAAACACAGAGAAGCCGGGTCACGTGAGAATAACAGACATGAGAATAGACAGAAAACAGGCAAAAGATGTGACAAGCATTCATTATATATATATATATATATATATATATATATATATATATATATATATATATATATATCAGAGTTCATTATATATATCGGCTTTCATTATATATATATATATCGCTTTCATTATATATATATATATATATATCACTTTCATTATATATATATCGCTTTCATTATATATATATATATCGGCTTTCATTATATATATATATCGGCTTTCATTATATATATATCAGAGTTCATTATATATATATATATATATATCAGCCTTTATTATATATTTCCTGTTTGGCTTGCCATAATATATATATATATATATCGCTTTCATTATATATATCAGAGTTCATTATATATATTTCAGCATTAATTATATATATATATATATCAGGGTTCATTATATATATATATATGTATATCAGCTTTTATTATATATTTCCTGTTTGGCTATATATAGTCAAACGAACGCTGGATGTTAATCTACAAAGATCTCTCTCCTGAAAACTGTTTATTTGGGTGAGTAAAGCGCTTCTGTTTATTTACAGTAAGCTGAGATTTCCACTAAGACTGGTTGCACTAGCATTAGCATTAGCAGCTAACAGCTAGCACTAGCGCCAGTTAATGGCTAATGCCAGCCGACAGCGCTACACTGAGAAACCTCGAGTGTTCCAGTGAGACAGGGTGATCTTAGCTAGCGGTTCGTCCCACATACAGTAGCTGTCTAATATACTTACCTCTGAGCTGTGAAAGAGCTAGCGCTACATTTTTTCAATTATGAAACAAACTTTTAGAAATAAAAGTAAAAATATAAAAAGCACTTTTTAAAATATTTAATTTATTAATAGGATAAAACTACATTTAAAGAACTGCAGGTCTCCCTCGCCTCAGTTAAGATCAGTGTTAATGATTCAATTTGTTAAACTGTCTCCATGAGAGAGTTTTAAGGTAAAAACTGAAGCTAGCTATGGCAGTTTATTGACCCAATTTATTAACTTTGTCAAGGTACCAGTGTTTTTATTCTAAAGTAAAATTAATCATCTTTCACTATTGATAATTACCAATAAAAGCATGTGATAAAACTCTAAAGTGAGAGTATTATTCTAGTGAAAAGTTGAAAAACAGCGGTTTACCTTCAATAGCGAAGGGCTTTCCTACGGTCAGCAGTTTACAGTCAGCGTCTATAGAAACCTCGTAGTCCAGCAGGGCTTTATCCATGATGAACGCGTCCAACTGAGCTGGATCTGTCCTTCAACACAACAAGAGCAGAGTGGTTAGACACACAGGAACGCTGAACAGTGTTATTCGGTGTTAGGAAGTGTTTAGGAGTGAATAGCTCTGTCTTACAGTGTTTGGCAGTGATCCGGGTTTATATGGTAGTGTTAGGCTGTGTTGTACAGTGTTCAATGTTTAAATGGTAGTGTTCGGTTGTGTTTCACAGTGTTAAGCAGTGTTCAGGGTTTGTATGGTAGTGTTTGGTTGTGTTTTACAGTGTTAGACAGAGTTCAGGATTATATGATAATATTTGGTTGTGATTTACAGTGTTTGGCTGTGTTTTAAAGTGTTCGGTAATGTGAAAAAGTGTTGGACAGTGTTTGGCAGTGTGTAAAAGTGTTGGACAGTGTTAGGCAGTGTGTAAAAGTGTTGGACAGTGTTTGTTAGTGTTTGGCAGTGTGTAAAAGTGTTGGACAGTGTTTGGCAGTGTGTAAAAGTGTTGGACAGTGTTAGGCAGTGTGTAAAAGTGTTGGACAGTGTTTGTTAGTGTTTGGCAGTGTGTAAAAGTGTTGGACAGTGTTTGGCAGTGTGTAAAAGTGTTGGACAGTGTTTGGTAGTGTTTGGCAGTGTGTAAAAGTGTTGGACAGTGTTTGGCAGTGTGTAAAAGTGTTAGACAGTGTGTACAAGTGTTGTAAAAGTGTTGGACAGTGTTTGGTAGTGTTTGGCAGTGTGTAAAAGTGTTTGACAGTGTGTACAAGTGTTGTAAAAGTGTTGGACAGTGTTTGGTAGTGTTTGGCAGTGTGTAAAAGTGTTAGACAGTGTGTACAAGTGTTGTAAAAGTGTTGGACAGTGTTTGGTAGTGTTTGGCAGTGTGTAAAAGTGTTTGACAGTGTTTAGCAGTGCTGTGGGATGTTTTGGATTGTGTTCATGGTTGTATGGGTGTGTTTGGCAGTGTGTAAAAGAGTTGTAAAAGTGTTGGACAGTGTTTGGTGCTGTTTGGCAGTGTGTAAAAGTGTTGGACAGTGTTTGGCAGTGTGTAAAAGTGTTGGACAGTGTTTAGCAGTGCTGTGTGATGTTTTTGATCGTGTTTATGGTTGTATGGGTGTGTTTGGCAGTGTGTACAAGCGTTGTAAAAGTGTTGGACAGTATTAGGCAGTGTGTAAAAGTGTTTAAAAGTGTTTGGCAGTGTGTAGAAGTGTTGTACAGTGTTTGGCAGTGTGTAGAAGTGTTTAAAAGTGTTTGGCAGTGTGTAGAAGTGTTGTACGGTGTTTGGCAGTGTGTAGAAGTGTTGTACAGTGTTTGGCAGTGTGTAGAAGTGTTGTGCGGTGTTTGACAGCGTTTGGCAGTGTTTTCTCAGAGCCGTAGCCGTTGGTGTTTTCAGTGTTGGGTTGGTAGACGGACAGTGGGCTGCTCAGTTGTGTGAGGCAGGCTTGTGTCGGGGGCTGTTGGGCTGGAGTGTGAGGAACTGCACTAAAGAGAGTTTGGGACTCTGCCATCTGTACAATTCCATTATCCTGCGTTCCCCAGACAGCCCAGCAAATCTATTTCCATTTCACCTCCCGACGGACCGGATTTAGAAACAATCTCCATATTTACTGTGATGTAAACAGGAAACAGCGCAGGGATAACATGTTTACTCATTTATACACCAATCAGTGACCTGCTTTACCACCTGCAGGAGGAGAGCTGCTGTAGGGCTCTATACTCAGGATGAGTTTACTTTTATCTCTTTATTGTCTCCTTTTTCACAGTAGAGATATATTTGTGATTTTGTTTGTTTATGATATTTTTTTTCTATTTGTTTGTATGCTTTTGTGTTTTAAAAAAACATATTTCTGCTTATTTTATTAGGCTCTAGTTATGAATATTGAGATTTTTGGTCCATTTTGGTCTCATTAACCATTTAACATCAATACTAAGAAAAGTTGAGTTTTCCATGAATTATTGTTTAATTCTTTTCCATGAAACATTTTTATCTGTCCCTGCAGTCTTATTTATAGAATTTTTTTATAGAATTTTGATTTTCAAATTATCCATTTAACTGGTTGACCTGCCCCTTGCTTTCAGGTATTAAAGAAAAAAAAAATACTGTGTTACTGTTTTATTCACCATAAATACAATATGCCTTTAACTACAGCCTCATAAAGCATCTTAGGGCCCTGTTTTACACCCTGCACAAGTTGCATCATGATGCTCATCGCTATCTTACAGTCCATTTTCATGCCTTCTGCTTGTATCCTTTAAATAACAACAGTGTGTGTCTGAATATATCTGGTGTATGGCTATCTTGGCAACGGAAAGCACAGGTGCGCCACTGACTGAATACAACCTATGCAGACGTCAACAGTCAGACGGGCATTTCATTCATCTTGGCAGTGAATTTCTCCACACAGCTGCATGCCCAACATTTACACAAACGTTTACCCGGCTTGTTACACACACATGGACACGCAGCAGTGCACAAACATTAACATTAAACAGAAGACAAAAGAGAAAAAACATCACCTGATCGCGTTTTTCTTTACCAAAAAAATGTTGGACGCATCCAGGTAGTTGCATAGGATTATTGAGGGTGTGTTTATAAGTTGGAAGCTTTTTTAGTCATGATAAAGTCTGCAAGCTGGGACTGAGTTTCTTGGTGTTGATGTATAACATGTTATAAACACAGCTATTAATGCATTATAATCACAGTTCATGATGCAGAATAAACATGGCTATGATGAATTATACATTTTTATAAATATGTATAGCCATGTTTGTAATGCCTTATGAATGCATTATAATGTGTTATGAGTATGTTTATAGAGTCTTATAGAGATGACACTCATAGAAAGTGTTAGCGAAACCTTTGACTGGGATTCCCAGCACCTTGTTTTCTATCAATCAATTAAGTGTAACGTTGACTTAAATACTCAGCTCTATATCTTGTGTTTTTATTAATATTGAACTTTCTGAACATGCCCCTCTGGTTTATATGAAGACAGGAAACAGATGCACTCTAAGGATTGTGGGATTGTCATTGGAACGATGCCAAAAAAAGAGGTTGAGACTTTTATGCAAATGAGAGGGTTGCATAAACGGATTGTTGAAAGGTGGCACGCTGCATTTCATCAGGCGTTGCATCCATATTCAAACCACACAGGAAGAAACGAGTGTTGGGACACTGGAGGAGGAGGTAGAGAGGAGAGTGGAACCTGTTTAAAAAACGCCGTTTGTTCTTTTCTCACCTGCATTTCATCAGGAGATCGGTGAACCTGCCGTCACCCCTGTGCAAACCCTCAACTCTAAACTACTAAATCTGCCGCCGCCCGTCTGACCTGCTGAGGAAAGTGATTGGCTCTGCTGTAGAGACATCTTTATCCACAGAGAGGGTGAGGACTTTTTCCCTGAAGAGTGAAGAGAATCCTAATTCCATCCTGTGTAAAAGTCAAAGTAGAAAATAGCATTTTTTTTTTCAAAAGTAGAAGAAGTTCTGAAGTTCTAGAAACTTCTGAAAATATTAAGCAAAATATTTGTTGTGTTAATCAGACACAGTATATAAATGATGTAATACAGGTGTGGTCTGATTACCCTTGTAAAAAAAAAAAAGTGTATTTAGTACTGTATATATTTTTTAAAAGTATGCTTAACATGGAAAACGACATACTTTTTAAAAAATACATAAATAAATACATACTTAAATACATACTAAACAAACTATTTTGAAGCAACGTATGGCAACATAAGTATATTTCGATTGTTATTAAACTATATTTAAATACAATATAAAAGCATATTCTTCTACCTAAGAAGATTTAGGTATGTGCTTTTTTTTAATCATTTTTAATACACTTGAAGTATATTGTAAATATGGTACTTCGTGCATTGATGCACATATTGTGTACACCTTAATGCGACTGGGTATTAAATGAAAAAAAAAAAAACTATATCTAATTTAAAGCATATTGCTAAAAAATACATTTTATGGAAATACAGAGAAAGTATATGTAATGTATATTTTCTTAAATTACACTAAATTCTTTACCCAGTTTGAATTTGAATTTTTAATGCTCTTAAGTTTACTTCCTTTTTACATAGGCACCATGCATGTGGAGTGTGGAGGAGGAATATTTTTAACTTTTTTATTTATATTTTTTATGTCAAACTCAAAACGCATCTGCTTCATTTGCCAAGCAGCCATCCTAGTTCCCAAGAAGTGTAACGTCAAGAGGAATCGAACAGTGCACATTTCCACCCAAAAGTGAGCTCAGGAGGAGAAAAGTGAATTGGAATTGGAATCAGCAGCTACTGTCTAAAGTAGGTAAACCTGACTGACACTATTCAGTGTAAATCATCAGAATAGGCGTGTGAATCACCCTGTATTGCTGACAACATCAACATTCAAGCTTTCAAAAAATGAGGCCTGGTAGAGCACGATGGCCTGTCCACTGGAAAAGTAGATATCAGGCCAGAAAGGTGTGGGCACCTCACAAGAAAGGCAGAATCAAAGTGCTCACCACCAGGAATTGTATAATATTTTATAAGGCTATTTTGTTGGGGAGGCGTGTTTCACATGTAAACAATGTAAAAATACAGGCTGTTTTCAGTTGGAGATTTCTGGCGACTGGTTTCATGTAGATGGTTGTAAATTTGCGTGCAGGTAGTTAAAGTAATACTAAAGAATATGAGTTGATTAGTTGGTCGGTGTGTTTAGAATATTTTACGCCTTTAAGCATTCTACTTTACATAGTCAGAATGGGCCCGCCGATGGGCCCGCTAGAGGGCGCTTCTGCAGTGAAAACATTCTGATCGAAGGTTGTGAATCATAGAATATTCTGATGTCGTGATTTATGTGAATGTGATTGCGTTTTGTCAGTGTTGGATTGGAAGACCAAAAATAGGGAAGTACCGCAACGTAATCCATTTATTTTAGCAGAGTAACTGTAATCTGATTACCACTTACTGAAGCAGTAACTGTAACGGATTACAGTTACTCATAATTTGTAATCTGATTACGTAACGCCGTTACATGTAATCCGTTACTTCCCAACACTGAACATTTGCCATACTAGCTGAGACACAACTGCTTGTCACATTTTACAGCAATCCATCCAGAAACATAATCATCTGCGACTAATATTATCAGAGCACCAATTTCAGCGAGCAAATTTTACTCCCAGCGCAACTCCCAGACTGTTCTCATACAGAGTTCCCCAATGGTGGAACAAACTACCTTCCACTACCAGATCAGGAGAATCTCTCACTATCTTTAATAAACTCCTGAAGACAGAGCTCTTCAAAGAGCACTTACTCTCCTAACACCTCTAACTAACTACCTTCTACTACCAGACCAGGAGAATCTCTCACTATCTTTAATAAACTCCTGAAGACAGAGCTCTTCAAAGAGTACTTACTCTCCTAACACCTCTAACACAGTAACTACTTCTAACCTCATTTCCTTCTTCTTCTCCTTCACTCCTCTATCCTATTATTCCCCTTTGTCCTCCTTTTATCCCTATCCAAAGATGTTTTTCCTTTAAACTTATTTTATATTGTACTTGACTATTGTAAGTCGCTTTGGACAAAAGCGTCTGCCAAATGTAATGTAATGTAATGTAATGTAACTCATTTCACTATAAACCAAAAACTGACTAAAAGGCTTTTAGTGCATTTGGGAACCAAACCCCTAATTTGTGTCCGAACGTTCAGCTTGTCTTGTATTTACAGAGGGCTTTTAACATGGCCAAGGGTCTCGAGAAAGACTGAGAGCTAATGGAGAAATATTTAGACCCACTTAGAGACGGAAAGAATGAAAGACCAGCAGGCAATGAAAAAAAAAACACAGTTAATTATTTTACCCTGGAATTAAAAATAAAAAAAAAAAACGAGGTGATGGATTTGTCTCCTAATCAGCTCCTTCGCATTAGAAAGTCCCGTTTCGCTGCATGCAGGGTGAATAATTGCGATTCTGGCAGATAGAACTGTTATATAAGCAGCAATTCTGCAATATCTGACAATAAAACCTGCAGAGAAAACCAATCTGACAGGAAGGTAGCCGCGGGTTTTGGCTGGCGCTGTGCAGGTTTTCACCGGGGAAGTGAGCAGTAAAGATGCTGACCGTGTTATCCGTCTCTAGAGACGTGAGCCGGGGAGGTTTTGACACGAGACGGGAAAAAAAAACAGCATCAGTCATAAAACGGAGGGAAAGGGCAGAAATATTTTATTAAGAGAGAGAGAGTGAGGTAGAGAGATAGCAAAAGAGAGAGAGAGAGAAAGAAAGAGACAACAAGAGACAGAGAAAGAGAGAGAAATGAGAGACAATGAGAGAGGACATGAAAGCAACCAATTAAGAGAGACGGTTAAAGATACAGCAAATGAGAGAGACATAGAGAGGACATGAAATCAATTGATTGAGAGAGACGGTGAGAAATGGTGTGATAAAGTGAGTGAGACAGCAAGAAAGGGTGAGACAGACAGAAAGAGAGAGTGAGAAAGTCGGGAAAAAAAAGCATGCGAGAGAGCAAATTAAACACAGCGTCAGGGACAAATAAAGAGAGGGAGAGAGACAGAAAGAGAGAGTGAGAGAGACAGCAAATTAAAGAAAGTGTGAAGGACAGAAAGAGAGAGTGAGAAAGACACTGAAACGGACAGAAACAGAGAGTGAGAGAGACAGCAAATCAGAGACAGTGAGAGAGACAGCAAGAGAGACAGAAAATGAGAAACAGAAAGAGAGACAGTGTAAGAGGGTGTGAGTGATAGATTGAAAGAAATAGTAAGAGAGACAGCAAGAGAGACAGCAAATAAGAGACAGTAATAGAGAAAGTAAGAGAGATAGCAAATGAGACACAGTGAGAGAGACATCAAGAGAGACAGGAACTGACAGCCAACAAGAGAGACAGCAAGTGAGGGAGAAAAAAAGAGAGAGAGAGACAGTGAGCGATAGATTAAGAGAGACAGTGAGAGAGACAGTGAGCGATCGATTAATAGAGAGAGAGACAGTAAGAGAGAGTGTGAGCTATAGATTCAGAGAAACAGAGAGAGACAGTGAGAGAGAGTGTGAGATTATAGATTCAGAAAGACAGAGAGAGACAGTGAGCGAGAGTGTGAGCTATAGATTCAGAAAGACAGAGAGAGAGAGACAGTGAGAGAGAGTGTGAGCTATGGATTCAGAGAGACAGAGAGAGAGACAGTGAGAGAGAGTGTGAGCTATAGATTCAGAAAGACAGAGAGAGAGAGAGAGAGAGACAGTGAGAGAGAGTGTGAGCTATATATTCAGAAAGACAGAGAGAGAGACAGTGAGAGAGAGTGTGAGCTATGGATTCAGAAAGACAGAGAGAGAGACAGTGAGAGAGAGTGTGAGCTATGGATTCAGAGAGACAGAGAGAGAGACAGTGAGCGATCAATTAAGAGAGAGAGACAGAGACAGTAAGAGAGAGTGTGATAGTGATAGATTAGGAGAGACAGAGAGAGAGACAGGTAGCAAGAGAGTGATAGATTAATAGAGAAAGAGAGAGAGAGACAGAATATGATGGATTGAGATACACAGAGAGAGTAACCATAAGAGAGGGCTAAACCGATGGATTGAGAGAGACAGAAAGAGAGAGAGACAGTAAGAGAGAGTGTGATAGTGATAGATTAGGAGAGACAGAGAGAGAGACAGGTAGCAAGAGAGTGATAGATTAATAGAGAAAGAGAGAGAGAGAGACAGAATATGATGGATTGAGATACACAGAGAGAGTAACCATAAGAGAGGGCTAAACCGATGGATTGAGAGAGACAGAAAGAGAGAGAGACAGGTGAAGAAACAATGCGCGAGAGCAGTAGAGTGAGGTGGTTGTATACTCTGGGGGGGATGTTGGGTCTCCTCTATAGGGAACCTCTGGTCTCCTGTGGTGGGTTTATTGGATCGGGTGGAGGTTTGGAGGGAGGTGTTGGGGTGGTGTTTCTCTCAGGGGTGAACAGATACAGGATTAGGGGTTTGGGGATTACAGGAGCAGCTGCTCTCTCCGTCCGTCGCTCTCTCGTTCACACTGCTTTTGTCTGAGAGCAGAATCACTGTGACTCCTCTAATTCCTCCTTCAGGACGGAGAGAGCGATCCGACACGCTCCCCGGGGTAAATCCATCCCTAAGAGCTCTTAAAGGAATAGTCTGTCAGAAACAATACAGCCCTCCATCTCTCTAAACTCTCGCTCTAAACTCTCGCAACAAAAAAAAACAGAGCTTCTGTAAAAAACAGGAAACCTGGATCTGCAAATAAAAGGATCTAGGAAAGTTTCTCTACATACTTTATTATTCTTCTTCTTTCATTCTGTTCTTCAATACTCCAAAACCACCACAGAGCAGCTATTAGTATTATTTGGATGGTGGATCATTATTCTCAGCACTGCATTGAGTAACATTGATTAGCACTGATTAGCATGGTGGTGGTGTATAAGGTGTTACTGTGTGTTCTGCTGGTACAGTAAGTGGATCAGTCAGTCCTGATGTTGTCTGTCTGCCTGCCAAAGACTCAACTTCCCAGAATGCACCTGCACCTAACCTCATGGACACGCCTGATCACGAGATGCTTCGTCGTTCTAACTCTCCAGCCTTCTAATCATTCACACCTGATCCTCCTAGTATAAATAGCTACATGTTTCTGTTCCATGTTGCCCGGTATTGAATCTATTTTCATAGCTCTTCTACCTAGCGTTTTCTTTGTTCTCTTTTTTTGTTATTTTTGACCACTCTTTTGCTCTTTTGCTTGTTGTTGGATAGTTAACTTATTGCTGACCTTATTTTGTATTTGGACTACCCCTTTGCCTTGTCTTTGGCTTTGGTTCAACTCAAAGATCTCTGTTTGAACGTACAGCTCAGGAAAAGAAATAAGAGATCACTCTGATTTTGCTATTTATAGGTTTATGTTTAGTAAAATGAAAATTGTTGTTCTATTCTATAAACTATAGACAACATTTCTTCCAAATTCCAAATAAAAATACTGTCATTTAGAGCATTTATTTACAGAAAATGAGAAATGGCTGGAATATCAAAAAAGATGCAGAGCTTTCAGACCTCAAATAATGCAAAGAAAACAATATTTGGTGGAATAACCCTGTTTTTTAATCACAGTAGTTTTCATGCATCTTGGCATCATGTTCTCCTCCACCAGTCTTACACACTGCTTTTGGATAACTTTATGCTGCGTTACTCCTGGTGCAAAAATTCAAGCAGTTCAGCTTGATTTGATGATCAGCTTGTGATCATCCATCTTCCTCTTGATTATATTCCAGAGGTAAAATTTAATTTGGTAAAATCAAAGAAACTCATAATTTTTAAATCAGCTCTCATTTTTTTTTCCAGAGTTGTATATGTGCCCACAGATCAGCCAACTCAAAACAGTTAATGTTTCAGGCCGATTAGTTTCTCTTTCTTGTTTTCTGGATTTCACAGACATATTTGGTCTCTTTCCAGCTTCTGCCAGAGTGTCTGTATGTTAGTTTGTAAAGAATGAACCAGTAGTCCTTGTAGAACTGTTAGAACTAAAGGTCGGAAAGCAGGTCGCAGTTCTCGCGAGCGTTGGTCGCGGCCGCCTCGGAAAACTTACAGAGTCTGGTTTGAGCTCAGAGGAGCTCCGGCACAGACACGAGAGCACCCCTATTCCTCCTATTAGACCTCAATGCAGCGCTGCAGCGAGTTTAAAGCTGTAATTTTACTTCTTTAAAAAGATCAAAAATCAAGGAAATCCTACCTAGTGCTGCTTTAACCCTTGTGTGGTGTTCGGGTCTGTGGGACCCGTTTTCATTTTTCATCAAATGATACAAAAAATATTTTTTTTCTAACTCAAACTCATTGGCATCGGCTCATTTTTTGTGAAAAACATATATCAAAACACATTTTCGATAAACATACACTGTACACCCCCCCCCCACACACACACACACACATTTATATTACATACAGTATGTTTTTTTCCAAGGGCTAATAAACATTGCTTCATTTGTAAATTTGAAACTAAACAAATTTTCTACTCATATCTTGAGTTTAATTCATTTTCTTTTACATTTTATTAAAAAACTAATAAAAAAAAGAGTAGCACTTTTTGAAAGAAATGTAACATAAGAAAGGTAAAGGGCAAATATTAACCATGTAAGCTGTTTATATTGCTTGCAATTTAGGTGAAGCGAGCATGTGTAAAGCATTTTAATGTAGAATTGCTTAATTTTGCTGAATTAAATACAAGTAACAAAGTAAACGAGTAACAAAAATATGAACACCACACAAGGGTTAATTAATGTTTAGAGCATCATCATCGCCATGAGGAAGAACAGACCACTAGAACATCAGGTATCTCCAAACTCGTCTGGTGGCTGACTCCTCACTGAGGATCTATAGTTATACATGTTTCAGTAGGTCCGTATATATCTCAGTGCTGAAGAACACCGCTGCGCTCCTGTTGAGTCCCAGAGCCGTTCCTGCAGGCCTGTTCCGCTGCCCACCGGCTCCGATACCCTCCAATTCCTCCAGGATCCAGAGCGTTAAATCTGAACGCTGTGAGGAGCTCAGTATTCCTGCAGCTTCCTGATAAACCGATCACATGGGCAGGAAATACACTAAACACTGAACTTCCTGCCACTGACTGCACTTTTACTATCAGATCAGAAATACCAGCTGCTATCTACAAACACTCACTCCTCAGAACAGCATGGAGAGAGTGGAGGGGTTTGCTGGATAAAGACAATTCTGCTTTTTTGAAAAGTAGGAATTATATCCATAATCCATTAAAACTTTGAAAAAAATTCTAATTCAAATTCTTAGATATTCTTATTCTTATCTAAATTCTACTAAATTCTACATGAATCAAAAATGTAATTAAAACATATTTGGCCCCTTACAGATTTCTTTTGTTTTAGCTTTTTTTTGTCATACTGATATCTTTCTGATTATCTAACAAACTGAGCTAATAAAATAATATAAAAAAGCACTTTTAAATGACCATTTTATTTATTCAAAGAAAATAAAAAAGTATCCAAAAAATTTATCCCTGTGTGTTAAATTAAAGTGTTAAATGTGATTAATCCCACTTTTGGGAAAAAAAGGTTAATTTCACTACTAACCACAATCAGGCCTGATTACTGTCAGACCTGTAGAATCAAGAAATCACTTATAGTATAATAGAACCTGTCTGACAACATGAAGCAGAAAAAAAGATCTCAAAAAGCAGCACATTATTATTATGCCCCCATCTGAAGAAGTAAAGAAAAAAAAAACATGTCATTGATCATCTATCAGTCTGTAAAAGGCTATTAAATCATTTCTAAAGCTTTGGGACTCCAGAGAACCACAGTGATCCACTATTATTATTCACTAATGGAGAAAAAACATGGAACACTGGTGAACCTTCCCAGGAGTGACCAGCCGACCTACAGAAATTACTCCAAAAGGGCATGAACAACTCATCCAGGAGATCCCAAAACAACCAAGAACAACATTTAAAGAACTGCAGGATCTCACTCGCCACAGTTAAGATCAGTGTTAATGATTCATTAATAAGAAAGAGAGACTGAGTGAAAATGGTCTCCATTTTACCAACTAACACCAAAAACAACACGACCACCCGTCCCACATTTACCAACAAACATCCTGATGATCTCCAGGACTTTGGGTAAAAATTCTTTGGACTGACGAGACAAAAGTGGAGATTTTTAGAAGGTGTGTGTCTCATTACAACTGGCGTAAAACTCATCAAAACACATAATTTTAGAAAAAGAACATCATACTGAATGTAAAACATGGTGGTGGTAGTGTGATGGTCTGGGGCTGCTGTGCTGTTCTAATATATTCAGAAAGACACTCCAAATTCCTACAGTAATATCATTTAAAACGTACATGATTAATGCAAAAAGTGATGCACCAGCACTGGATACGAGGCAAGGCTCAACAATATATGCAGGACATCCTGCAGCCACATTTGTTTCCTCTAATGTCAGGGCTTCCAACTGGTATTTTTTTTCAGCAGGATAATGCTCACCAACACAAAGCAAGGGTTTCTCCAGGAGTGTCTCCACCAGACTGCAACACTTTCTTCGCCTGTCTGGATTTATTGTCAGGTTTATTGTCAATCAAGCATTTTTAGGAGCAGCTGGGACTCCAGCTTTAGCAACCTACAAGTGTAGAGCAGGGTCTACAGGCCCAGCTGTAAAAAACATCTGTGGGTAAATGTGCTGCAGGGTCCATACAGAACCTGTATGTTCCATACCCAACCGTGGCACCCTAGAGGCTACTAGAACCTTCTTTCAATTGTCTAATAAATAAAATCTGCTTCTTCAAATTTGTATTAAAGCCAATTTTAAATGAGTTTGTCTGAGCTGCATCTACTTTTAGGAAACTGCTGGATACATGAAGATGCAGTATAAATCCATAAGAGCTTTTATTTGATGGGTGTGTGTTCTCATTTCATCATCATAGTTCTCATCAGAGCCCCTGAGCATCTCGTACTGGACCTCACAATTACAACAACACTCCCTCTCTGCTTTACTGAAGATACGGATCAAAGTCTTATTTCCGTTATTTTCTGGGGACCATCGCCGAGTCTCTCTGCAGCGTGTGATGCTCTTCTCTCGGGTTTCAGAGAGATCTATCTGCGGTTCCAGCTCCGGCTGATGTTGCTGTTGATCTGTTTGATGTTATTGACTGTCTAATAAGTGGAGCTTCTGCCAGACCGTCACTGTCCCACTGTCCTCGGCCCTTTCCAGAGGAAGTTTATTCACCCAAAGTCTCATAACGGCCCGGTTCTGATCCACCATCTGAATGTAATTCTGCTCTTTTTCCCTTTGGTGAAATCTCATTTACTGCACTGAGCTGATAACTAACTCACACAGGCCGGCTTAGATAAGAGCCTCACACACACAGAGAGAGAGAGAGAGAGAGACAGAGAGAGAGAGAGAGACAGAGAGAGAGAGAGAGAGAGAGAGACAGAGAGAGAGAGAGAGACAGAGAGAGAGAGAGAGAGAGAGACAGAGAGAGAGAGAGAGACAGAGAGAGAGAGAGAGAGAGACAGAGAGAGAGTTATAGCACGAGAGATACAGAGATAGAGTCAGAGAGAGAAAGAAACTCAGAGAAAGAAATCAGAGAGAGAGAGAGAGAAAGTCAGACAGAAAGAAAGATAACAAGAGAGAGAGAGAGAGAGAGAGAGACAGAGAGAGAGTTATAGCACGAGATATACAGAGATAGAGTCAGAGACAGAAAGAAACTCAGAGAAAGAAATCAGAGAGAGAGAGAGAGAGAGAGAGAAAGTCAGACAGAAAGAAAGATAACGAGAGAGAGAGAGAGAGAGAGAGAGAAAGATATAGAGCAAGAGATACAGAAGGAGAGAAGGTCAGAGATAGAGAGAAAGTCAGTGAAAGAGAGAAAAAAATAGAGTAAGAAGAGAGTCTGAGATAGAAAGTCAGAAAGAGAGAGAGAAATTGAGTCAGAAAGCAAGACAGAGATAGAAAGAAATAGAGTCAGAGATAGAGTGAAAGTCAGAGAGAGAGAGAGTCAGAGATAGAAACTCAGAAAGCAAGCCAGAGATTGAGAGAGTCAGAGAGAGAGATAAATAGCATCAGATAGAGAGAGAGAGAGTCAGAGATAGAAACTCAGAAAGAGAAAGAGAATAGAGTCAGAGATTAAGAGAAAGTCAGAGAGAAAGAGTCAGAGATAGAAACTCAAGAAGAGAAAGAGAATAGAGTCAGAGATTAAGAGAAAGTCAGAGAGAAAGAGTCAGAGATAGAAACTCAAAAAGAGAAAGAGAATAGAGTCAGAGATTAAGAGAAAGTCAGAGAGAAAGAGTCAGAGATAGAAACTCAGAAAGAGAAAGAGAATAGAGTCAGAGATTAAGAGAAAGTCAGAGAGAAAGAGTCAGAGATAGAAACTCAGAAAGAGAAAGAGAATAGAGTCAGAGATTAAGAGAAAGTCAGAGAGAAAGAGTCAGAGATAGAAACTCAGAAAGAGAAAGAGAATAGAGTCAGAGATTAAGAGAAAGTCAGAGAGAAAGAGTCAGAGATAGAAACTCAGAAAGAGAAAGAGAATAGAGTCAGAGATTAAGAGAAAGTCAGAGAGAAAGAGTCAGAGATAGAAACTCAAAAAGAGAAAGAGAATAGAGTCAGAGATTAAGAAAAAGTCAGAGAGAAAGAGAAATAGAGTCAGAGGGAGAAATAGAGAGAATGTGACAGAGAAAGTCAGAGATAGAGAAAATGTCAGAGGAGAGAGAGTCAAAAAGAGAGAAATGGAGTCGAAGAGTGAGAGAGAGTAAGAGAGGAATAAATAGAATGAACTCTGATTTCTGATCTGTGGATGTAAATTTTTTTTCCAATTAAGACACACTTAAACACCCTGAAAGCAGGAGGACATGTTTCATTTAACCCTAACGAGAGACTCCATATGTTTATATTACAGTATATTATATATGGTAAAATCCCTGGATCTGTAAAGGACTCTTACTTGAGAGTGGAGACCCCTTCAGGTGTGGTGGGCTTGTTGAAGCGTCTCATGTACTCGTGCATCTCGGGGAAACTTTTCTTCATATAATCCTCAGCACTGCTCTCCCGCACCGTTCCGAACCGGAACCCCAGTGACGGGTGGTGGAGCTTAGAGGAGAAGAAATACAGGAACAGTGTGAATTCCAGAGGTTTAGATCAATAAATATTGTGTGGTTCCTGTCCAACACTCAAGTTCAAGTTTAAGTTGCTTTATTTTCATTTGAAGAATACCTTTATAAAGCGTTTATACATGGATTACAATTAGTTTATTATTGGTTACTAATTAGGTTGTAAATGCCTTAAAAATCATTAATAATCAGTTATAACACATATATAGAAAGGGCAACAATGACCTGTTGTTTGCCAAATAGTGAACCCACAGCCATCTATATTGTTGCCCTTTCTACGTATGTGTTATAACTGATTATTAATGATTTTTACGGCATTTACAACCTAATAAGTAACCATTAATAAACTCGTTGTAAACCATTTATAAACCCTTTATAAAGGTAGTCTTATTTTAAAGTGGTACCCATATGTCTTATGTATATGAACTTGACTGACATCCCATTCCTAATCCATGAGGTTTTTAATATGATGTTGGCCCCTATATTTTGCTGCTTTAAAAGCTCCAACTCTTCTATGAAGGCTTTCTACAAGGTTTAGGAATGTGTTAATGGAAGATTTTGACCATTCTTTCAGAAGTGCATTTGCGAGATCAGACACTGATGTTCAATAAGTTCTTTCACACTGAACTGGGGTCTTCCCAAAAGATGGAATCATGAAATTGTCCAAAATCTCTTGGTCTGCTGAAGCACTGAGAGTTCCTTTCACTGGAACTAAGGGGTCGAACCTAACTCTTAAAAAAAAAACAGCAACCACAATGCCACACCATTATCCCCCCTCTACCAAACTTTACAATTGGCAAAACTTCTTCCTGCAACCGCTAAAGCCAGACTCATCCATCAGATTGCCCGATAGGGAACCATGATAAATCACTCAATAGAACGTGTCTCCACTTTCGTAAAGGCCACTGGCTGTGTAATTTCCACCACTGTTTACTGCTTGGTAATGTAAAGCTTGGTTGAGTTGCTTTTGTTCCCAGTCGCTTCCACTTTATTCCAACTATTACTAGAGTACTAGGCTGAATTATGCTTCCATAGAGGAGCAAGAGCTTCATATAAAGGTGCTACTTCCTTTAGTTCCTTTAGCTTTGCAATTGATGCTACAAAATCTACATACAAAAAACTACATACAGTCTAAATGAAAAAAAAGAAAAAAGAGCGAGCAAATCAAATACGAAAAATGTAATAAATGCAATAAATATGAAGGACAAAACAGTGCACAGAATGGGAAACCAATGGTGTGAAACGGTGGCTTAGCAGAGCAGAACCGTGCAGTACAGAGTGAAATAAAGGGAACAGGGTGAAACAGAAGGAAGTAAACCAGTAGGTTCAAGGAGAAATGGTGGGTCATTGGAGTAAACTGATGGGTTTAGAGTAAAAGGATTGGGTACATAGTGAACAGTGGGTTTCAGAGTAAATCAATGGGAAGTGAAATGGTGGGATAATGGTGGCAAAGTGGTGCAGTTGTCAGTGAAATGGTAGGGTACAGAGGAAACGATTAGGTACAGAGAAAAACGGAGGGGTTCACCGTGAAACTGTGATGTTTAGACTGAAATTGTAGCAAAATGAAACAGCATACAGAGTTTAAACAGATTTAAACAGTGGATTATTTAATGCAATAATGGAGACGCTGAGCTCAGAGCTGGGGCACAGCAGTGGTGTTGTGTTCACCTTCAATTAAACAACAGCTTGTCATTTTTAGACACTTGTGTTTCGTCCACCTGCTGTGCGGTGGCCTTTAAGAGTGAGCTGTGGAACGTTTCCCAACATAGATAACACAAATAACAGTGGATTAGCAACTGTATTTTCTTAAATGTTAGTGTAGTTGGCTTTCTAAACTATTATAAACACATTAGAACTTGGTAATAATGCTTTTAAGCATGATTATTGTTACAACTTCGCCCTTGTAGGTCTTGTTTTCTTCGTTTATTTGTCTTCTTGTTTCTGTCTTGACTTTCTGCCTACCTTTTCCTCAGCCTTTTTTCTCCCAATATAAGACGATTATAAACCCAGTTTACACAATTAAAGAACAATATAGAAAAATGTTTTTTTAAAGACAAAACATCCTTGACCAAGTCTCACCCACAAAGACATGAGACTTGACCAAGTTTTACCCCAGAAGGACCTGAGATTAAACTTGGACTCACAACCAAAGACTTTAGGCTTGACTTGGACTTATGACCAAAGACATGCGACTTGGCCAAGTCTCACTCCAGATAGACTTGAGATTAAACTTGGACACAGGACCATAGACTTTAGACTTGACTTGGACTTATGACCAAAGACCAGAGACTGGACTTGGACTCGTGACTAAAGACTTGAGATTTGACCAAGTCTCACCCCACAAAGGCATAAGACTGGACTTGAACTTGTGACCAAAGACTTGAGATTTGACTTGGACTCGTGGCCAAAAACTTAAGACTTAACTTGGACTCGTGGCCAAAGACTTGAGACTTAAAAAAGGCATAAACCTTTGAGACTTGACTTGGACTCATGACCGAAGACTTGAGACCTGACCAAGTCTAACCTCACAAAGACCTGAGACCTGACTTAAACTTATGACCAAAGACTTGAGACTTAACTTGGACTTGTGACTAAAGACTTTAGACTTGATCAAGTTTCATCCAACAAAGACTTAAGACTTGACTTAGTCTTACCCCACAAAGACTTGAGATTTGACCAAGTCTCTTCCCACAAAGTCTTCAGACTTGACTTAGACTCTTGACCAAAAACTTATGAACATCTCTGGTGTGACGTCATTTCCAGCTTCGACCACTGATTACTAAATGGAGGTAAATAGACCGTAGCATTGAACCTGAGAACCAGCTGTTTAAACTCTGGGTTAAACCCAGCTTGATTAATAGCATCACAGACCAATCAGATAAGATCCTCTTCGGCCAATACGGTTCAGTTCTGTTCGGTCTAAATTCAGAATAAATGTGCTTATGCAGCAGAAGATGACCCAAGGCTCAAAAACGCAATATATTTTTGAGAAGCTGAGACTTTTCTGATCTTGTCTTTACAAGTTAAAGCGAGACGTTTTTGAGAATTAACAGCGACTATTATTAGACAGTACATGGACTCCTCCATTAAACTGTGTTTAGTCTCTCTCATGTGACTGAGTTTCTAATTAGGAGCTTCCCTATTGGACCTTAATTAAACAGACCCGTCAAGGTTAGAGAAGAGTCAGAGCGAGATTAATGTGCTGATTTATGCTACTGATCCTGCCACGCTGGAAAAAACCCATTAAAGAAGTTCAATTCTGTTTAAACTGTTTAGAGCTAAAAATGAAAGATTTATAAGATAAAAAACTAAAGGTTTCCAACGGAGGGAATTAAAGGAATTCCCGGAACTTTTAAAAATATATGTTTCTATTAATTAAACAGTAAATCTTTAAGATATACAGTATCAGTCAAAAGTTTGGACACACCTCTTCTCATAAAATGTGTTGTTTTTTTCTTTTTATGACTTTTTTATTGTAAGTTTAATATTGAAACACATGTTGAAGTATTCTTTAAACAAAAAAATTGTGTTAAACAGAATATGTTTTATACTTTAGATTATTCACCTGAAATAGTTTATCAGCATCTTGAAGGAGTTCCTGGAGGTTCTGAACAATAGCTGCTGCTTTTCTTTGACTTTGCTGTGAAGCTCCAGCTCATCCCAATGAAATCACCTCAATTAAATCACCATCTTAGTTCATCAGCTTTAGATCAGGGGATTAATGTGGAGGACTAACAATTTTTTTTAAACTGTTTTCTACGTAATTCCATAATTGTCGCTTAATTACTTTCATGTGTTTAATATGAATCTTCAATGTAGAACATTTTTTAAAATAAAGAAATAATGATAAAAAAAAAAGAATGAGAAGGTGTGTCCCAACCTTTGACTGGTCCTGTATTTGCAATGCTCATTGCTATGTTACACCCCACCAACAGTCTATTTTAATGCTTTCTGCCTGGGCCATTTAAATAGCAACACAGGTGTGCCACTGGCTGAAATGAATCTAGACAGTGGTCAGACATTCATTGCTATCTTGGCAACACAGTCGTGCAACAAGCACTCAATGCATGTACACTCTGGCTTCTTACACACACACACACAACAATCAATAGTATAAAATATAATAAAATTGCTGTTCCTGTAAACGTTTCCTCTGCTGAGAAGCAAAGAAGCACTGCGCCATAAAATTACCAATCCACCAAAGTCAGAGGCTACGTGACTCTTAAAGAGAATGGCAAGTGATGCATTAATTGGTTTATTTTACGTTATACCCGAAAACCACCAATAGTTAATAACCAGAGAAGACTTGAGTCACAACCATGCAATGTTTCACATGAATTTTACGAATATAGCTACAGATCACAGTTAAATCATCAAAGAAAATACAACAAAAAAATATTAATATTAATACAATGCACACAACATTATGAGTGACATACCAGAGTTCAAAAGAGGACAAATTGTTGGTGCACGTCTTGCTGGAGCATCTGTGACCAAGACAGCAAGTGTTTGTGATGACACTAAGGGTAATGTCAAAATACCACCAATAAGGACCAACCACATCCAACAGGATTAACTGTGGACACTGTAAGAGGAAGCTGTCTGAAAGGGATGTTCAGGTGCTAACCCGGATTGTATTCAAAAAACATAAAACCACGGCTGATCAAATCACGCAGAATTCAATGTGCACCTCAACTCTCCTGTTTCCACCAGAACTGTCCGTCACCACAATCAATTATTGTGCTCTAAAACCAGGTGTTTCAGTTTCATTGTCCAAACCCTGTAGTCTCCTGTACTGTATGTCTTTTCTAATGGAAATGATTCTACTGCAGCTTAATGAAGGAGGAGATAGGCTCAGGTTAGATTAGAGACAGACTGTGATTAATGTGATTAATGTGATTTATACGGCTGATCCGGAGCTACTCGGTACGCTGGGTGTGTGTTAAGTGTGAGGTTGTTATCAGGATCCGCACATGTTAAAGGATCAGTACTGACTGTCCAGACTTTAATACACTCTTACTGCTTCATTACTGCAGTATATAAAAACCTCACACTCATCCATTACTGATTTAAGTATCTACTGTCATCAGGGACAGCCAGCCAATCAGAAAGCTTGTCCCAAAAACTCTGTAATAAACGGTTCACACTTAAATAAAGTTAATAAAATATAATATAAGTATAAAATTTACAGTATCAGTAAAATGTTTGGACACACCTTAAATTTAGCATTTTTTTATTATTTTAAAATGTTCTGCATTGTAGATTAATATTTAAGTCATCCGAATTATAAAGAAAAAAACATATGTAATTATTTAGTAAAAAATAATAATTGCATGTGCGTTTTTGGGTTTTCAGACTATAAGATATCCATCTGAATAAAAAAAAAAAAAGACATTTTATGGGTGGATTTTTTGTTGTTCAGACTAGAAAATATCATCTGGAGACAATTCTTTGATATCCAGTCTATTTAATATTAATCCAGATAATATCTTAAAGCTCACCTTCCGTCGTTTTTTCTTTCATTTTAAAATGTCTAGTTGTGGTCTCTAGTATGAATGAATGACATGTGAGCCGTTTTTGTAAAAAAAAAGTGCTCAGGTGTCTCTGTATAGCTCTTTTTTAATGGACTGTTTTAGGGGTGTGTCCAAAATGACCGGATTCCAGCTTTGCTCATGAATATTCATACATGCAAACAGCATGCAAATATCTCTCCTCTGATTGGCTAGGAGCACTGCGACGCCCCTCCGCCGCTCTGCCGCTCACTGCCTCCCACCTCCTAACTGATGAGCGGTGATGTTGCGTCGCTTCAGCTCCGCCTCTGGGAGTTTCTCGAGCCAAGGTGGGCTGGTCTGTGAGTTTCTGCCTACGTAGGCAGAAAGATAATTCAAAATTCACCCGTTTTTCGGAGGGGGGGAGGGGGGATTTCTTTGCTTAGCTCCTGCAGACAATGGGGGCTGCAAAACAGTTTAATGTGCAGGTGTACACATTCAACTCGGAGAGACCTACTGTATTCCACAAAAAACAAGAAAAATCGGATTTTCGCGGAAGGTGAGCTTTAATGAGTCAAAAAATGGATTTCATGTGATTTTTTTTTTCTTCCAAATTTGGATTTCATGGTGTTTTTTTTTTATCAATATGCCAATATTCAAATTTCATGTGGAAATTTCTTTTTGCTTTTCTGACAGAACTGATACAGAAACTGAAGTAATCCAGAGCTGTATATAGAAATCAAGCTAAGAAGAAGGTTTAATTCAGACTATAGTGAAGAAATAACATGACCGTAATAAACCCTTTTATTATACAGAAACCCCCAGTATCCAGTATCCTGAAGCAGAGCTCTGCAGACCGGAGAGATCCTGCACTGGAGCTCCGGCGTACAGCAGGACTCAACCCCTGATCTACAGCAGCTTTACTGGGATTAGAAGACTCTGGAACACAGACACTCTGTACTAAACCATTACCCTCACAGACGCTCTGTTACACAGTATCAGCCAGTGTAGAACCCCTCTGTTTACACTGGTTCTGTCTGAGCATAACAAAAAAACTACACTTCCCAGCATTACACACTTCGAGCATCATTTGTGATGTAAAAACGGTTAATATCAGACTTTTACATTCTATACAGGCCTTAAATATCAAGTCTATACAGTGTCTTATAGATTAACGAAAGCATTAACAAATGCAGATTAATGCGCACATTTTAATATCAAACAAATATAACCTGAGTAAATAGAAAAAGCACATTTTTAAAGCACATGATATAATTGATCAAGGGAAAAAGCAATCCAAATCAACCTGGCCCTGTGTGAAAAAATATTGAGTTTAATTTCAATATCCACAATCTGATTACTGCCAGACCTGTGGAATCAAGAAATCACTTAAATAGAACCTGTCTGATAAAATAAAGCAGATAAAAGATTGCAAAAAGCAACACATTTTACCTCAATGTGAAGAATTTAAAAACAGATGAAATAAACGTCATTGATTCTACATCTATCAGTCTGGAAAAGGTTATAAAGTCATTTCTAAAGCTTTGAGACTCCAGAGAACCACAGTAAGAGCTATTATTCACTAATGGAGAAAACATGAAACACTGGTGAACCTTCCCAGGAGTGACCGGCCGGCCAAAATTACTCCAAAAGGGCATGAACAACTCATCCAGGAGGTCCCAAAGAAAGCCAGAACAACATTTAAAGAACTGGTCAGTGTTCATTATTCGGGGTGTAATAATAAAAAATAATTAGCTATTGCTGAATGATGGTTCTTGATGTAGTCCATCTAAGAGATCAGAGATCACAGGGTTTAACTTAGACTTGAGCTCTTACCCTTTACACTCTGAAATTGTGAGTGTAAAATGATAAAAGTGAAAAAAAAAACCAGAGATATACAGTTTCTTTGCATGAGAAAATGTAAGTGAAAAGTGAAACCACTTTCTTGAGGAATTTTTTGTCTAAAGATAAAGATAAAAATGAAGCATCTCACCTTGGCATCATGGATTCCCGAAACCTCTTCAAAGGTTTTTTCTCCCACCATGACCGCCGCCAGATTGGCCGTGTAGCTGGACAGCACCAGCAGGCAAAAAATAGCCCACAGGTTCATGAGGAAGCGCCCAGTCCAGCACTTGGGCGTTTTGCTGGCCACAGTCCGGCCGAACAGGATGGCGTAGCAGAGGTTCAGCGCTGACGAGTAGGAGAACACTCGGACTCGGTTCCGTCCGTGTGGCGTCATACCGAACGGACTGTTCCACTCGTACAGCGTGAGGAAGAGAGCTGTTATATGAAGCGCCACGAATATTCCCACCCACATGGACCAGTGCAGGGGCCACATGAATGCTCCGATGGGGGCCGCCGTGTCCTTACTCCTCACCAGGATGCCCAGGCTGGTGGAGAAGAAGGGGCTGGTGAAGTCTATGACTCTGCTCCGTGCCGAGTTGATGCTGAAGCTGGTGACGGCCATGTCTGCCGCTCCTCTGAGCAGATCCCCCACGAGACCGGTCCATTCTCCGCCTTTCCACGCCCCGTATTTACCGTCGCCAACGATGTACAGATCAAACTCAAACTGCATGTCCTCCGCCAGCTTCTCCAGCAGGTCAATGCAGTACCCGTAGCAGCACTTACGAATTTCCGAGGGAATGGAGCTGCTACTGCTGCCACTACTGCTGCCACCGCTACCACTGCTTCCATTGTTGGCTTGTTCCAACTCCCGGAAAAGCTGGTTTAAAACATCCGAGCTGTTGGTATGAGGGTCCAAACACAACTGGCCAGCAGGACACTGACCCTCGTCGTCCACTTCCCTGGTAAAAACGAACGGATGCTCCACTAAAGTCACAACGCGGAGTCGGCTGCCAGCCACCGGAAGTCCGGGCTGCCAGCGGCCTCCGGGACGGATTCCCGGGCTTTCGTCCGACACTCGCTGGGTCACTCCGGGCCAAAGACCCTGCTCCTCCACTTCCAGACGGCCGGCCTGATAGCCAGCCACGGTCACCCAACTTGGTTGACCCATCGCGTCCCTCTGCAGGCTCCAAATGTGGAAGCGCTGGGTGGTCGAGACTCTGGAATGCCAACCCTGAACCTGGATGTGACCCGTCAAACCATCAAACGACGTGTTGGACAGGAATCTGAAGAAGAGAAAAAAAAGAGAGGGAGGGTCATAAAGAGAAAGAGAGAGAGAGAGAGAGAGAGAGAAAACGAGGACAAGAGAGTACAGCTCATAGTGGGCTTTCAGAAACCAATTCATAAACAAGAATTTAGCATTTAACATTTAGAATTAAACATTTAGCATTATCCTGGACCTAGTTTTCACTTTTTTTTACAACTAACAAATTTCTATATCAGATAAAATTAACATGAGTAAATACAAAAAGCAGTTTTTAAATTATAATTAGATTTACTAGGGGAACAAAGCTATCCAAAATACCTTTGACCTCATTAATTCACAGTGATTAAGAGAGCAGATCAATCTCACTACTAGCCACAACCAGGGTACCTGATTACTACCAGAACTGTAGATTTAAGAAATCACTTAAATAGTGTGCTCTTGAAGCAGGATAAAAGATCTGAAAAAGCAACATATTATGCCCCAATCTGAAAAAAAAAAAAAATCAAAAAAGGTTGAAAAAACAAAGTCATTGATCATCTATCAGTCTGGAAAAGGTTACAAAGTCATTTCTTAAGCTTTGGGACTCCAGAGAACCACAGTGATTCACTATTATTCACTAATGGAGAAAAAAGACATGGAACACTGTTGAACCTTCCCAGGAGTGACCAGCCGAGCAAAATGACTACAAAAGGGCATGAACAACTCATCCAGGAGGTCCCAAAAGAACCCAGAGCAAAAAACAACAAAACTGATGATCTCCAGAACTTTGGGTAAATATTCTTTAGCCTGACGAGACAAAAGTGGAACTTTTTGGAAGGTGTGTGTCCCGTTACATCTAGCCTAAACTAACACATCATATCAGAAAAAGAACATAATACTGAACGTAAAACATGGTGGTGGTAGTGTGATGACAATGACCCAAAGCACACCAGCAAATATAATAGAGTAGACCGTAAATGGACAGAGTGTTTAAGAACTCCAGCAGCACAATACATAATATATTTTGGCAATGAATGTACACCATCCGCCAATACCAGCTTCCCTTTATATTGTGTACTTGTTTTTTCTTTACGATTGACTCAAAAACATAATTTAACATAAAAAACATCATTACATTATTAAATTACAGTAACCTGAACATCATTTTTCCTTTACATATAAAAATGGCAGTTTTTGTGATACAGTGTTTTTATGGCACTCTCTGGCTCTGTTTTAAGAGATGCAGGATAAACTATATTCCCATTCTGCATCAGGAAAAATAAAGAAACAAGCCTTCTATCATCGTCCCGCTCTACTGCACAAAATCCATACTGACGGGACGTACGGTCGTCATTCCTCACAGATAATGGCTTTCAATTTGTAGTTTTTCCACATTTCTTCAAAATACGACATTTTATTGACAAGATGACTGAACACGACCATGAACACGAACTGCCAAAACCATGAGTTTATTCAGCAGAACAGCAGAAATAACTACAGAATACAGTCCACATCAGACACTGGCCACTTTATTAGAAACACCCACCTACCTCTATGTGCTTCCTCTTATATTGGCCACTTTAATGAAAACACCCACTTACTTCCTTACACTGTGCTTCCACTGAATGGCCACTTTACTGGAAACACCCAGCTACCTACATACATGTGCATTCACTCACTGGCCATTTAATTGGAAACACCCAGGTACATAAGACCTTGTGCTTCCACACATATTGGCCACTTTATTGGAAACACCTGCCCAGTCTACCCCTCCCATGCCTCCACTAACAGGATTTTAGAAATACCTACATACCTATGAAATTGGCCACTTTATTGGAAACACCATGTGCTTCCACTCAGGTTGGTCACTTTATTGGAAACACTTAAAAAGCCACCTCCTTGTACTTCCACACACTTGCCACTTTATTAGAAACACCTGTCACAAGCCTTCACTTGTTGAACACATTATTAGAAACACCTACCTACTAGCTTGTGCATCCATAGACTGGCCATTTTATTGGAAACACCAAGCTACCTACCACTTTGTGCTGACAAATGCTACTGGCCACATTATTGGAAACACCTACAAACACACCTTCTTTTGCTTCACCCCACATTGGCCACTTTGTTAGAAACACCTACCCACCTACCACTTGCCTCAACTTTTTCTTCCACACACTGGAAACACCCAGCTACCCACATCCTTGAGCTTCCACTTATTTTGGCCTCTTGATCGGAAACACCTACAAACCCACCTCATTGTGCTTCAACTCTGGCCACTTTATTGGAAATACCTGCCTATCACCTTGTGATTCCACCAACTGGCCACTTTATTAGAAACTTCTACCTATCTCCCTCCTGGTGCTTTCACTCATACTGGCCACTTTATTAGAAACACCTACATACTTATGACATTGGCACTTTACTGGAAACACCAGGCTACCTACTTCCATGTGCTTTCACTCATATTGGCCACTTTATTGGAAACACCTGCCACATGCCACTTTACTGAAAACTCCCAAATACCTAACACTACGTGCTACCTATCTCCATTCTTGTACTTCAACTCATATGGGCCACTTTATTAGAAACACCTACTACAGTACCTTGTGCTTCCACTCCCTGGCCACTTTATTAGAAACACCTACTACAGTACCTTGTGCTTCCACTCACTGGCCACTTTATTAGAAACACCTACTACAGTACCTTGTGCTTCCACACACTGGCCACTTTATTAGAAACACCAAACTACCTACTACCTGTGCTGACAAATACTACTGGCCACTTTATTGAAAACACTCAGCTACAGTACCGACCTCCTTGTACTTCCACTCACTGGCCACTTTATTAGAAACAGCTGTTCATCAGCAGATGGCTTTAGCCTGTGATTGCACAGCCATGAGTCACAATATGCAGAGGTTTCCAATAAAGTGGCCGGTGCGCCAGCATGCCGTACAAAAGCTAACGAGGCGTGTCCATCATTCTGCGGGCCTGTCTGCGTTATACAGCCGGATGTATGCTGCTCTGCATATATATGACATTCCCATCCCTCACACACACACGCACACACACACACACACTCATAGCCAGTCTTTATAGCTGGGGATTGGTTCTCATCTATAAATCAGCAGCAGGGGATGCTGGGTAAGATGGGCTCTGGTGGTGGGTGATGTCTGGGTCAGGATGGAGAAATGAACACCCCTCATTTACACCATGAGAGAGAGAGAGAGAGAGAAAGAGAGAGAGAGAGAGAGAGAGAGAGAGAGAGAGAGAGAGAGATGCAGGGTTAAACGAGGTTTAAAAAGCAATGCTCACTCTCCTTCTCTCAGGAGCTTTAATTTCACCCTTGACCCCCAGTTATAGTTTGCAGCAAATGCAGCAAAATGCAAGAAAATCAATCATATATACCCATAAAGTGGAGGACAACCCCACGTCTACCCTCAGAAACTGCTCTTCAGTAGCGTGAGGACGTGCACAGTAGGGTTTATTATACCGGCTACAAGAGGAAATACTGACTAGATCTGATTCCACCTGCCAGTGCAAGGTGCGATTTTCTCTATAATCTCAAAATCCAACTTATATAACTATGAAATACCATTATAACCCTTATATATAATTGTCTTTTACCATCTATAACATCTGTGTAACCTCTATAACCTTTAAATGCCTCTAAATGCCTTTAAAATCTTCTACATCCCATATATCATGTCTACAACAACATTCCATAACTTGCCACTACCACCATACCCCTATGATCCCAGCCTTTAGAGCCAAATCAGCTCCTCTGGGAAGGCTTTTCACAAGGTTTAGGAGTCTGTTTATGGAAATCGGCCAATCCCCAAACCTCTATTGCATAGTTGGGAGCATAAAATTGTTCAAAATTTTAGTGTGTTGAAGCACTGGAACTAATTGAACATACCATAATCACCCCTCTACCAAACACCATTCTCATTTATAGCACTCTATAACACAATCCTACATAACCCCATTTACCCTGAATACTTCCCAGAATCATTTATAACACTCTAACTAAATTACCCTCAATGCTCTTCCGAATATCTTTCACTACTACTCAGAATCAATTAACACTATATTACCCCTACAATCCTATATAACCACTATATAACTAATGCTCGGTTCGCCAAAAAACTCTATAACACTCTATAAACTGATACAATCCTCTATAACTGTGAATAAGCCTCAATGACATCTATAATATTTTATAACTATTATGTTATATAATCCTCAATATCCCTCAGAATGTTCAATACCATGCAATGACCATCTATAATCATATATAACCCCATATAACCATCAATACTCCTCAGAATCAATGTCATTCAATGAACATCTTTAATCATATATAACCCCATATAACCATCAATACTCCTTAAAATACTATATTATCCTATAATACTATAACACTCCACAATCCTATATAACTCTAAATAACCCTAAGTGAACTCTTAGTACTCTATAACCCTCTACAATCCTATGAATTCTATAAATCCTAAATAATTGTTTATACTTCTCAAAAACCTCTATAACACTCTATAACCCCTACAACCCTATACAACCTTAAATAACCCTTAGTACCTTATAACCCCTACAATTCCATATCCCTATATAGCCCTCTATTAACAATTAAATCCAACATAAATTAGTATACCTTCAATCCTCTTCAGAATCCTCTATAACCCTCTATAACCAATTAAATCCAACATAAATTAGTATACCTTTAATACTCTCCAGAATCCTCTATAACCCTCTATAACCAATTCAATCCAACATACATTAGTATACCTTTAATACTCTCCAGAATCCTCTATAACCCTCTATAACCAATTAAATCCAACATAAATTAGTATACCTTCAATACTCTTCAGAATCCTCTATAACACTCTATAACCAATTCAATCCAACATAAATGAGTATACCTTTAATACTCTCCAGAATCCTCTATAACCCTCTATAATCAATTCAATCCAACATACATTAGTATACCTTTAATACTCTCCAGAATCCTCTATAACCCTCTATAACCAATTCAATCCAACATAAACCTGTATACCTTCAATACTCTCCAGAATCCTCTATAACCCTCTATAACCAATTCAATCCAACACAAATTAGTATACCTTTAATACTCTCCAGAATCCTCTATAACCCTCTATAACCAATTCAATCCAACATACATTAGTATACCTTTAATACTCTCCAGAATCCTCTATAACCCTCTATAACCAATTCAATCCAACATAAACCTGTATACCTTCAATACTCTCCAGAATCCTCTATAACCCTCTATAACCAATTCAATCCAACACAAATTAGTATACCTTTAATACTCTCCAGAATCCTCTATAACCAATACAATCCAACATAAATTAGTATACCTTTAATACTCTCCATAATCCTCTATAACCCTTTATAACCAATTCAATCCAACATAAATTAGTATACCTTTAATACTCTCCAGAATCCTCTATAACCCTCTATAACCAATTCAATCCAACATAAACCTGTATACCTTCAATACTCTCCAGAATCCTCTATAACCCTCTATAACCAATTAAATCCAACATAAATTAGTATACCTTTAATACTCTCCAGAATCCTCTACAACCCTCTAAAACCAATTAAATCCAACATAAACTTGTATACCTTCAATACTCTCCAGATTCATCTATAACCCCTATGTAACCTCTATAACCTCAATATCTCTAAACATAAGTGGACATGCAAGTTAATTCCATGTAGCTTTTAGTTAAAGCTATAGACTGATATGAACTGCAGAACATCTGATCCCCCTCAGCACAGTGTCATCATCACTCAGAGCGATTATCTCCTCTAATGTCCGGAAGACTTTTCTCAGGAATCTCACGATATGAGGGTCTAAAAGCGAGTGATCCAGAAGGGTGGGCTGCGGAGCGTGAGGGGAATATAAATGAGGCTAAAGTGGTGCTGCAATCCGTCCTCTGCTTCACTTATTCATTTATATATTAATTTAATAATTTCTGGGAAACTTTTTCTCTTCGGGACAGAAAGGAGTTTAAATCTCCAGTATCTGAAGGTGATTTTCCCGCTTTTGTTTTGACTATGCTAAAAATCTAATTTGTCCGAGTGAGCAGATAAGACCACAGTAGAGAGAGAGAGAGAGAGAGAGAGAGAGAGCAGGAAGTCCAATAAGTATTCCAGTTATGTATCTGTTAATTCCTCACGGATTATTGCTCTGAATAATAAATGTTAAACCTCTCTTTCCCCGAGGCGCAGCTGCATTAATTGCCTTTCCAGTGAATCACAGGGTCCTTTGTGTTACTAACACAAGCAGTGTCACCCCTCTATAACCTTCCACAACCCAGACCTATAACCCGCTTTCACCATCCATAACCTCCATTATCTCTATAACCTCTAGAACCCATTTACAGATCATTACTAATCTCTGTAAACACGGCAAACCTTCAATATGTTAAATCTTCCTTTAACAGATTATAACCTTTGAGAACCAAGTTATATAGCCTACTGTATAGCCTACTATATAGCAATTTACTGTATAACCTCAACTATTTCCATAAACACTATAACCTCCATTATCTCTATAACCTTTTTAACCCATTTACAGATCATTATTAATCTCTATAAACCCAATAAACCTTCAATATGTTAAATCCTCCTTTAACAGATTATAACTTTTGAGAAAATCTACTGTAAACCCTTAACTATTTCCATAAACACTATAACCTCCATTATCTCCATAACCTCTAGAACCCATTTACTGATCATTATTAATCTCTACAAACCCGAAAACCTTCAAAATATTAAATCTTCCTATAACAGATTATAACTTTTGAGAACCCAGTTATATAGCCTACTGTAACCATTTACTGTATAACCTCAACTATTTCTACAAACACTATAACCTCCATTATCGCCATAACCTCTAGAACCCATTTACAGATCATTATTAATCTCTATAAACCCGATAAATCTTCAAAATATTAAATCATACAATAACAGATTATAACCTTTGAGAACCCAGTTATATAGCCTACTGTAACCATCTACTGTGTAACCTCAACTATTTCTATAAACACTATAACCTCCATTATCTCCATAACCTCTAGAACCCATTTACTCATTATTAATCTCTACAAACCTTCAAAATAATAAATAATCCAATAACAGGATACAATCTTTTAGAACACAGTTCTAAAACACAGTTCTAACTATCCCACTGTAACCCTTTATATCTTCCATTATATCTAAAAAAGAGTATAACCTATTAACCATTATTATTCCCTATAAACTCTGTAATATTATAATTTGGCAGGTGCATAAATATGGACCCCAACAGAAAAATTATATCAATATTCAGTAGATCCTCCTTTTGCTCTGTGACCAAGATAGCAACTTTTTGTTTTGTATCAGAAGCCACGGTATCCAGGGTAATGTCAGCATACCACCAAGAAGGACCAACCACATCAAACAGGATTAACTGTGGATGCTGTAAGAGGAAAAGTCTGGATTCTGGTTGAAGGTGTTTTAGAGAGGTACTTTTTCCTACCACTCAATGAACTCTTACAGTTATACATAACTGTCAGACCATCAGAACTCTTGCTCACTATATATATAAATATATATATTTGCTCTGTGGATGTCAGATGGAGTCGGGTGTATCAGACTGAAGGAGGACAGCAGGGTTTAGTACAGGCTGACATTGGGCCGGACGTTCCTGCATTAACGGGCCGGGGCGGATCTTGGCAGGCTGGGTAAGACTGAGCTCTGTCCTGTTAGATAGAGGTCAGTGTGGGCCGGCGACGGCTGGACCGTGCTCTGCATACCACCCAACACCAGCCAGGCAATTTAACCATTTCTATTATAGAACACATCTGCATATTAACATCACAGCATATTTTAAATTAATCCCCATTCTGAGCGCATCATATGAACAGGTCAGTATCGACTATATATATATATATATATATATATAAAAAGTTCTGAAAAAAATATAAGAGACCACTTAAAAAAAAATGAGTTTCTTTGATTTTACCAAATTGAAAACCTCTGAAATATAATCAAGAGGAAGATGAATGATCAACAGCCATCAAACCAAACTGAACTGCTTGAAATTCTGCACCAGAAGTAAAGCAGCATAAAGTTATCCAAAAGCAGTGCGTAAGACTGGTGGAGGAGAACATGATGCCAAGATGCATGAAAAAAACTGTAATCAAAAACCAGGGTTATTCCACCAAATATTGATTTCTGAACTTTTAAAACTTTGTGAATATGCATTATTTGCATTTGCTTATTTGAGGTCTGAAAACTGCTATTCTTGTAAAGCTTTGTGGTGTCCCACCGGGTTCTATTCTGGGGCCATTATTATTTCTCATTTATATTAATGACCTAGGGCCCTTTTTGGCGATCTCTAGCACACTGGATAATTGTGGATCGTGTTGCTTTATTTAGGGCGTGTTGGTGTGTCCTTGCTTTTATAACAACAGGAAAAGTACACCTTGTGCAGCTCAAAACATGCAAAAGGCATGTACTATTTTTTTTTTAATTGATCATGGGTGTGGTTCATTTTGGGCATAATGTGAAAAAAACCGAACAGTGAGTCACTTGTCATTTCCTTTAAGAGTCAGGTGAGCTCTGACTTTGGCGCGTTCGTATCTGAACAGTGCGGCGCTTTTGTGCGTCTCAGCAGAGACAGATACTGACCTGCTCGTTTACGCTGTTTATTGTTGTTTATTGATGCAAAAATATCTGATTGACGACTGTTGTCAGGGTTTTAATCAGTCAGTGGCGCACCTGTGTTTTCCACTGCTAAAATAGCAAAATTTACCTAAACACACTTTACTTCCAGATCACAAAGCCTATCGCCTATCAGTGTAGATTTACAGTATTCACAAGCACTGTTGCTATTTAAACGGTGCAGATGGAAGGCGTGAAAATAGGCTGTTCACTGTTCATGTTCAACATCTCCCTTATCTGCTGACTTGCCATGGCCAGTAGCTAAAGATCCCTGCCTCAGAAGAAGTCTGCTGGCTAATCCTGCAGTGAACTGTCTGATGTTCTTAACCAAAATAATTTATATGGCGTTTCTTCAATTAATCTAGTGGGTGCCAGGGTGGTTCTATGTAGGTTTTCTTTTTATTGTGATGTCACAATAAGGGAGCATCCAAATGGCTCATAGTAGCATATGATTCCTGGTACTATCTAGATGTACAGTATTCACAAGCACTGTTGCTATTTAAACGCTGCAGATGGAAGGTGTGAAAATAGACTATTCACAGGGTGTAAGATAGCAATGAGCAGGGTGTAACCTAAAGACATTAATGCCTTAAATATGATGAATAGTAAAAGTCAAATTTAAGCCCTTTTTTTAGGTTTCAAGGACCAGAAGCCAGAGTTCTCTGTTAATGACACAAGCAGTTCTGAACAGATGTGGGAATTATGATGCTAAGCTGCCAGTACTGTGATAAATTACCTCACGGTATGTTTTAATGAGCGGGTGATGGGTGTGCTCAGCAGTTCAGAGCAGAACTCTGAACACCTGCACGGCTCGGAAATTCAGACACATTTAGGTCAGTAGAGTCTATGATGTAGTAACAGCATTAACAGCTCAATCCCATCATTTTAGACCAAATTTTAGAAAGAATCACAAAAAAAATGTCTTTTTAATTTTTACGCAGGTCTGATATAATACAGTCACATGACCAACAAAGTTAGCCGTATGATTAGTGAATAAGTAAGTTTTGCTAAATGTTGGAAACTAAAAGGTTTGGTAACACTTCCTATGAATGGTATGTCTATTAGACTCAATAAACATACTCATAAAACATTATTAGTCATTCATAAGGCGTCATTAACATCGATAGAAACATTGGCAACACTTTCTTTGAATGCCATCTCTATAAGACTCTATAAACATACTCATAACACATTATAATGCATTCATAAGGCATTATAAACATGGCTATACATATTTATAAAAATGTATAATTCATCATAGCCATCTTTATTATGCATCATGAACTGTGATTATAATGCATTAATAGCTGTGTTTATAACATGTTATACATCGATACCAAGAAACTCAGTCCCTGCTTATATTATACTTGTCTTGAATATACTATTAATTATAGTAAATTATAATGTATTATAACAGGTCTTTGTGACTTTCATTGTAGGACTAGATTATTAATGATAGAGATATACTATTTTAACAAGTATATTATAAGCAGAGCTTATAATGTATTATGATCACAGGTCATAATGCTTAACAAACATGGCCATAATCGGTTATGCATTTTTATAAACATTTATAGCCATGTTTATAATGCCTTATGAATGCATTATAATATGTTATGAATGTGGTTATAGCGTCTAATAAAGATGACATTCGTAGAAAGTGTTACCGAAACATTTACAAAAATGTAAAACACATTATAGCCATGTTTATTATGCATTATGAACTGTGATCATGATGCACCATCAGCTGTGGTTATAAGATACATGTCAAAACCAAGAACCTGCCGCACTCAAGCGTTTCTCTCATGCACTGAACAGGACTTTAGGGACCGTGGTAAAAGTACCTTACAATATTAATAATGAATGAATAAATCTGTTTATTTATAAACTTTAATAAAATGTGACTAAAAATAAAGATATACGTATATATATAAATTGCATTTTATTGTTGGTTTGACATCACAAGGTCACATTTTCAGATTTTCAGAAGTTAATTTAATTTATTCTTATTTTGATTCTTTTTTTTTTTCCTACGGTCCCTAAACTGCTCACTCCATTGGCAGATTTTTTTGCTTAATTTCAGCATTTATGTCTCAATTTAGGTATATGTTATCTAGTTTTTGCCAATGGATTTTTTGCAGTGCATAAGTTGGTTCAACTCAAAGATCTCAGTTTAAATGTTAATGTGCTCACACATGTTCAACTAACTCAAAATAGTTAAGTATTGTTAAGAAAAATCCAATTTTATGTAAAACAGACTTATCAAAATCATTTGAGTTCAAACAACGTATGGTACGGTGGCCGAGAAAGCCCAGCGCAGTGCAAATTGAAAAGCGCTGCAAAAGCACAAAACACATCCATCAAAATTACAACACAGGCGCAGCAACTAGAAAAACGCGCTGCAAATAGAACCACAACACAACGGAAGTGAGTCACAACACAACGGAATTTTCCCGGGGGACCTTAAAAGATGCTGTACCAGCTGTATACAAAGGACAGTAAGTGGCAAACAAGCTTCTGAAAAGTAAGTTATGTTTATTACCTGTGATTACCACGGTTGTGTGCATATTATTAAAAGTTCTGCTTCACAAAACGCCTTGTTTGCCACTTATTGTCCTTTGTACACATAGTGAAGTCCGAGACGTTACTGAAGACGCAGCTTAGCTGGTACAGTATCTTTTAAGGTCCCCCGGGAAAATTCCGTTGTGTTGTGACTCACTTCCGTTGTGTTGTGGTTGTATTTGCAGCGTGTTTTTCTATTTGCAGCGCGTTTTTCTAGTTGCTGCGCCTGTGTTGTAATTTTGATGGATGTGTTTTGTGCTTTTGCAGCGCTTTTCAATTTGCACTGCGTTGGGCTTTCTCGGCCACCGTAGTATGGGTTTACAGTGTGGAAAACAGAGGTGAAAAGTAATGAATTACATTTACTCAAGTTACTGTAATTGAGTAGATTTTATGAGTAATTTGTCATTTTTAAAGTATTTTTTAAAATAGGTAATTTTATTTTTACTCAAGTACATTTTGACACAAGTAATGCTTAAATGTAAAAAAAAAACATGTTAATAGTAGTTAAAGCACAGCAATGGCAAGTTGTATAATAATGAACTGTAAAACTATAACATTGCGGTTTATAGTCACATATATTACCATAAACGTTTAATAGTAAAAAAAGAAAATGGATCATAGAAACCTGTACCACTTGTTTTATGGGGTGGTCTGAACAAATACTGCCTGAAAGGTCCAAATTATTATGTGGAATAATAGCTCATTAAAAATTATTTAATTTATGATTTGTTTTTACTTTTTTACATCAAATAATTAAAAGTAACTATGTAACTTTTACTCAAAGTACATTTAAAATTGAGTACTTTTTTACTTTTACTCGAGTAGATTTTTAGATGGGTACTTTTACTTTTACTTGAGTAGAATTTTAGCAAAGTAAAGGTACTTTTACTTAATTACAATTTTTCAGTACTTTTTCCACCTCTGGTGGAAACCCACCTAGACCCGGAATGCTTACCTGGACAGGTACTGTCCGGAGGAGGGCCCTTCATGCTTATTGGGCTTCTCAAAGCAGCTGACCACGTTCTGGACGAGCGCCAGGTCGGGACGGACCGAGGTGGCGGCGAACACAGCTCGGCCAATCAGCTGCAGAGCGTCCCGGATGTAGAAGTTGAGCGGTTTGCGGTTGACCTCGCCGTACGCCAGCAGGCCGAGGGGAGAGCCGATGGAGTGCAGGGCGTCCAGGCTGAGGGGGAAGCCCATGATCCAGTGGGTGGGGTGCAGGGTCAGGCTGAGGTGGGACGCCCCCCGCAGGACGGTGGCCACGCACTCGGGGTCCGAGCCGAAGAGCAGGACGCTGGAGGACAGGGCCGAGGGGGTCCGGCTCAGGAGCTGGGAGAGGAGCTCGGTCACCTAAAAGCAGGAAAACTGTGCGGACTTTATTTTTATTTAATCAGTTAAACCCCTTAAAGCGATAGTTCAGCCAAAACACTCACACCCCCCACCAGTATCACAGGACACTAGTGAAAAAAAAAAGTAGATTAAAGTATACTGAGCTTTATTATGCTATAGTGCACTAAAGTGATCTTGTAGCCACATTATATTATTCAGTATATTTAAAGAGTGATTAAATAGAACCACATTTTTTGTGCTTATTATACTTTAATTACAGTATAAAAATAGTACAAATGTCTAACTTAAATTGTGTAAAGTAAAGGAAATAGAAGTATTTTAAATATACTTAAGTAACATGTAAATATACTACTTCATGTATAAAACCGCATATTTTAAATAATATGCTTACAGTAAAATTGGAGTAGAGTAGAGTATTACAACTGTATCACTATTTATTATACACCATGTATATTAGAAATGTACTAACAATTGATGCTAATGTACTGTACTACATTTTTAGCTGGTTAAAATGTACTTTACATATACTTTTTTTTTTTGACATTTAAATATCATTTTTAATGACCAGTGAAGCAATTTAATTTAGTTTCTAAAAAGTTGCAGGATACATTGTACTTTAAGTGAACTACTGTAACAGTTGTTTTAACACACTTAAAATGCTAAAAATGTACAAAAGTATATTTGGAAATCAATATTTTAGAAGTATATTGAATTACATTAAACTAAAAGTGTACTTCAAAGCAGTCTATTTTTTTAATACATTATATTGCACTGTGTCATGTCTGGTGCTGAAAGCACGTCTGTGTCTCCCACATCCAGCTCTATCTGCGATTCTCACAGTAACAACTACAATACCCAGAACGCACCACTCCATGACACAACACACACTCCCGATCACATGACACGTCACATGACGCCACCAGGAAGTCCCGAGTACTGATTACTCAGTGTATTTAAGGACCATGCTCACGCTCACACCTCGCCGAGTATCTGTTTGGTAAATCCTACAATACAAAGCGTTTCTCTTGCCCTTGCTATTCTCCGTGTATGATCTTGTTTTTGTTTTCTACCGACTTTGATTTTTGCCTGCTCCCTTGTGTTGGATTACCGTGTATGACCTGGACTGTTTATTGTACTCTGGATTTTTGCCTACCCTGTGATACTGCCTACCCGTGTATGAACTCTGGACTGTCCTCCGGTTATGGTATGGTTTCTCTACACTGTGCATTTTTGGTACTGACCCTGTTTCTGTTGACTACCCCTGTCTACTCTATAACTTTAATAAAAGTTATTTTATTGTATCTGCACCAGTCTCATTCCTGTCTGGCCCTGACAGCACTTTTTTAAAAGTCTAATCAAAGTTTACTTTCAAACATTTGAAAGAAGCATAATATATTAATGTACTTTTAATATATTTTAAGTATATTTACAGCATACTACAATTAAGTAAAATTAAGCACCGGAGATTAGCACTGGAGTTACAAGGCTAACAATGAAGCTAACAAGCAACAGAAGCGTATGTACACCAATTAGCATTGTGCTAAGTGCAGATCTCTAATATAATAAACTGTAGAAGATTTAAACTTGTTTCAAGGAGAGTGTATGATGATATACTGTACTGTATGTAGGCTAATGCTAATTGCTAATGTACAAGTTTCCATTAATTGTTAGCTATATTAGCCTAGCAGCTCCAGTGCAAATCTACAAAAAGGAATATTTTGATCAATTACTTGTAAAAATATATATTTTGGCTGAACTATCATTTATTATCCAGTAACTAAAATGGATTTTGCAACATTTTGTACTTGGCAACACCTAGCGTTAGCTTTAATATTCATCCTGGTCTATTCAAATGAAGCACCAGACAGGGGAGCCAATCATCAGAACAGCACACTTTTAAAGGTACAGTAACAACAAAAAAGAGGTAAATTATATTAGAGGCATTATAATGTCTTAGGAGTATGGTTATAGAGTCTGAAAGACATGCCATTCCTAGAAAGTGACCGATAACACTAACTCTATGAATGCCACATCTATCAGATTAATTATATATACTTTTAACAGATTATAATGCATTCATTAGGCTTCATAAATGATTATACATGATTATATATATATATTCATAAAATGCTAATTATGTGTCATAAATTGTGATGAATTATAATGCATCATGAGCTGTGCTTGTGTTAAAATACAAAAAGTGTAAAATTAGACATTATAATACATTTTACAAATTAATACAAGCTATTATCATATTGAACATATAACAATAATTAAAGTATAATTCACAAGTGATTAAAAGGAATTAGAGCATACTTTCTTAAGGCAGGTATTGACATATCACATCTTATAAACACAGCCAGTGATACATTATGATCACAGTTCATGATGCATAATAAACATAGCCATACATTGTTTATGTTTTTTTTTTTTTATAAATGTTTATAGCCATGTTTATAATGCCTTATTAACGCACTGCAATGTGTTATACGTATGTTTATAGAGTCTAATACACTGTACATGACATCCGTAAGAAGCGTAATAAATAAATAAATAAATAATTAAATAATTAAATAAACCCAGTCACCTCTTCCTCTTTCTCGTTATCCACTTCCTCCCGGCTCTCTGCCGCCCTCTGGGAGCGGGAGAGGTTGAGGGTCTCCCAGAGGTGCCAGTGCGCCCCGTCCAGACCGGTTCTGCCCCGCCACCGGAGATGCTCCAGTATCTCAGCATCACCAGAACCTGGACAGAGGACAGCAGCGCCCCCCTGCCACCCCTCCCTCACCAGCACCGCCAGCAGGAGATCAGCCAGGCCAGAAGGGGGCACACGTGTCGTCATCTGCAGGTGGTAACGGTTCTAAATATGAAGGAAACACAAACAAAAATGCATACATATAAATATTTATAATGAAAGAAAGAATCAAAATGAGAAACTGAAGCTTATTTACTTAGTTTGTGAACCAAACCCTCGAACCCAGATAGTTTGTAACGCTCCTGTAGAGCTCCCCTACAGGTGTGGAGTGTAGTTTAAACTTTTACTCCACTGCAATAAATGCAAATCTAGCCCTAGCTCTAAATCCATGTGAAAAAAAAAAAACAGATTCCCAATTAGCGCCATCATTCCAATTAGAAGGAGGCTCTAGTTGAAGCCTCTAGCCTGGATACAGTTTCTGTATGGAATCCTACAACACATTTACTCAAAGATGTTGCTACAGATGGGCCTGTAGATCCTGCTCTACATTCATAGCTGACGTACCACACAGTTCTAATAAGAAAATACTGGCTGAAGCTCTGCTGACAAGAGCTTACAGTTTCCTTTATCTGATCTGATGATATTTCATGACAATTTTATGAGTTACTACAAAAAAATTGAATCTTTAATCGTCCTTTAACTGAAGAATTAGCGATGGAGTGTGTGAAATGGTTTCATGATTGACAATTGGTTCAGAAGTCCAATTCACAACTACTGGATATAGTTTTTTGCCCCCACCTGCTCCTCTTGAGATGAAGCTCATGTGGGTTGCCAGATTGACACACAGAGACAAGCAATGATAAATCTGACTCTGTAGCTAATCAGTGAATATGAACATTTCGTTGATTAGTGTCTATACCTGGCAAACCTGAGTGTGGAAATGGGACTGGAGGATGGATGGCGGTGGGCAGATTACAGTGACGTACAACACAGTTCTAATAAGAAAATACTGGCTAAATCTCTGTTGACAAGAGCTGTCACTGCTTAAACTCAGCATGTTTCCTTAAGATCTGATGATATATCCTGACTATGTCATGAGTTACTACAAAAAAATTAGTCCTTAAAGACTTCTTTAACAGAAGAAGGGAATTATTCTGATAGATTTAACTACATTTTCGTCCAGACAAAAGAAATTTGGGCCTTCTGAGGAATGTTCCTGCTTGTTGGAAGCCTTTAGAAAGTCTTGTAAAGTCTTTAAACAAGCTAAAGGAACTTGAGCACTTGATACATTAACTTCAACTGGATAAAAAACAGCATTAAAGCCGGTAAATAGTTTCAATCTTGTAGATAAGGAAATACAATCTTTACCTCAAGGTCCAAAATGCCTGTCTCTACTACACCAGTGGTGGTAAAAAAAATGAACTGGGGGAATGTCGGTGGGCAGATTTAGAAGCTAAATCCCTCACATATTAGCGTGATTTAACACAAAGTTATAGTAAGAAAATCCTGGCTGAAGCACTGCCGACAAGAGCTGCCAGTTTCCTTAATACCTGATGATACATCCTGACAATTTTATGAGTTAGCACAAATAATAGAATCCTTAAAGTTTCTTTAACTTAAGAAGGAAAACGTTCCTGATAGATTTGACTATATTTGCTTTCAGACAAAAGAAATATGGGCCTTTTAAGCTAAAGTATCACTTTTGAGGAATGTTCCTGCTTGTTGGAAGCCTTTAGAAACTCTTGTAAAGTCTTTAAACAAGCTAAAGGAACTTGAGCAGTAGGTACATTAGCATCACACGGATTTATATTTACCGCCTCAGGGCTGCGCAGGAGAAAAGACGCCATTAACGCCGTTAAATAGTCTTTATCTTGTAGATAAGGAAATAGAATCTGTCTGCACTGTAAATTTGATGTCTTCTCCTCTTTATCTCTTCTGATTTTAGTGTCTCTTCTAGTGTCTTTAGAACCGCTGAGTCATCAGTTCTCTAACAGCAGCAGTGTGAGGGTAGAAGTGGAGATCTTTAGCTGGTTTGTTGGGCTGAAGTGTGAGGAGCTGTTTATAAAACAAGCACAGTGATTACTTCCTCAATAACAGGGTCATTTGCATATCTGGAGGGAGATCTGAGCGGAGGGGAGGAGCTTTACGATGCGAGAGCCTCTTATGAAAAGATTTACACTCCATCATTCTTTTCTCTTTCTATTTTCTATCTTGCTCTCTCTTACTTGATTTCTGTCTCTCACCCTTTTCTCTAACTCTCTTTCTCACTTTCTTTCTCTTACACGCTTTCTTTCGCTCTCTTTCTCACTTTCTCTATCTTGCTCTCTCCTTTTGTTCCACTCCATGCTCTCACTCTTCTTCTTTCCCTTTTTTTGCTCCTTGATCTCACTCTTGATCTTCCTCTTATTTGCTCTCTCACACTCTCTCTGTCCCTCACTCTCTCAGTTTCTCTCTCTCTCATTCTCTCTTTCACTCTCACTCTGTCCCCCTCTCTTTCATTCTGTCCCCCCTCTCTCTTTCTTGCACACTCTCTCACGCTATTTGCTTTCTCTTTATCTCACTCCCTCACTCATTTTCTTGCTCTCTTTCACTCACTTTTTCTCATTTGCTCTCTCCCATTCTCTTATTCTCTATTTCCCTCACTCTTTCTCTCTTGTTCTTGCTTTTTCTTTCACTCACTCTCACTCTGTTTCTCTCTCTTTTGCTCTTTCACTCTTTCTTGCTCTTTCTCACTCTCTCTCGCTCTCTCTTTTGCTCTTTCTCTCGCTCTCCCGCTCTCTTTTGACGCCCCTCTTTCTTGTACTCTCTCTCACTTTATTTGCTTTGTCTGTCCCTCACTCCCTTACTCATTTTCTCTCTCTCTTTTTTGTGCTCTCTCTAACTCGCTTTCTCCCTCTTGCTCTTTCTCACTCTCACACTCTTTTTCTCATACTCTTTATGTCTCTGTTTTGTCATTTAAATCTGTCTTTCTCTCTGTCTCTCTTTTTTCTCTTTCTATTTTCCTCACTCCAACTCTTTCTCCCTCTCCCTCTTTCTCTTTCTTGGTCTCTTTCCCTCACTCTCTCACTCCTTTTCTCTCTTTTTCTTGCTCTCTTTTACCTTTTTTCTCTATCTCTCTCGTCTTCTCTCTTGATTTCTTTCCTTTTTTTTACTTTCTGTCTCTCACTCTCATTCTGATTCTCTGTCACTGTTTCTTGTGCTCTTTCTCTCTTAATCTGTTTCTTGCTTTCTCTCTCTCACATGCTCTCTCTCTTTCTCAGTCTCTCTTCCTCTCTCGCTCTTTCCTGCTTACTTTCCCTCCCTTTCACCTCCCTCCCTCTTTCTCTCTCTCTGTCCCCCTCTCTTGCTCTTTCTTTTCCCTCTTACTCACTTTCTCTTGCTCTCTCTTTTCCCCTATTACTGACTGTCTCTCTCTTTCAGTAGAAATGAATGAAATGGGAGCGGCTATTCGATTTATGCACTTAGCCTCAAAACGAGTGAAAAAAGCTAATATTATAACCCACTTCACTGAACACAATACACAATCAGCCTTTCCCAAACCGTTCCCTCCTCACTAACACTTCACTACACAGTGACACTCCATATAAAATCACACTCTGTGCTTTAAAGAGTGCTTCCAATTATTGCACACTCGCCATTTATCTTTATTACATTGGGACAGCCCTTAATGTGGTGGACACTCCATGTGAATGTGCAAACGGTGGCGGAGAGGATGGGCGGAGTCAGTAGGGAGCGGAATGAGATTGAGTAAATGACTTGCCTGAAGCTGCAGAAGCCCCGCCCCCCTGAGGAGTCAATAAACATGATCATCGGTTCTCCAACGGCATCATAACCATCACAGAACCAGTGCTCATTAGCTGGGTTTGTAGGCTGGAACGTGAGGAGCTGCATAAAACAAGCAGTCCATTACTGTGTGATTACTTTCTGAATAAAGGCAAGCGTTTACATACCTGCAGGGAGATCTGTTTAGAGGGCACTTTCTCTCTCTCTTTTTCTCTTTTTTGTGCGTTCTTTCTGTCTCAATCCCTCTCCATTTGTTTTGCTTGCTCTGTTACTCTTTGTCTCTTTTTCTCTCACTCTCTTTCTATCTCTCAGCCTGTCTCTTTCTTTCTTGCTTTGCTTTCCTTCTCTCTCTCACACACATACACATTCTCTTTCTCTCTTTCTCTCAATGTCACGTCTGGTGCTGTTAGCTCCTCTGTCCCTTCCACACCAAGCTCTAACGGAGGTTCTCAGGTCAACAACTACACTACCCAGAATGCACCACCCGCTGACATCACGCACTCACCTGATCACGTGACACCTCACCTGCTTCCTCCTGGAAGTCCCGAATACTGATTACTGGCACTATAAAAGAGCACGCCACACAAACACCCACGCCGCGTATTGTAGGTTCTCCTCATTACAAAGCGTTCTATATCTCTTGTCTCAGTTTATCTTGTGTATGACCTTGCTTTTGTTTTCTCGACGCAGATTATTGCCTTTGCCTCTGATACTGGATTGCTTGTGTATTACCTGGACTGTGTTTTCACTACTGCCTCTTGGATTACCTCTGACATTGGATCTCTCGTGTATGAACTCTGGACTGTCTCTCGTTTATGGTATGGTTTTGCCTTCATTGCTCTGTTTACTGGTGATTACCCATTGTTTCTGTATCGACTACGTTTACATCTGTTTATTTTATAATAAACATATATTTTTATCAGTATGTGCACGTGTCTGCAATTCTGTGCATACCATGACACTCAGTATGAACAAAATGGGAGCAGCTTCTCGATTTATGTACTACCCTTACCTAAAATCATGTGATGAATACCAGTATCCTAAACCAATTTTTTTTGTAGTGATAATGACATTTTAGTATGTAGATACACTACGCTACACAATCACCAGGCATTTACGTCCCTGGAGGGTACTGTTACTTTATGGCTCTCTTGTGCTCTCTCTCTCTCTCCCTTTGTGCTCTCTCTCTCTTACTCAAACTGTCTCCTTCTTTTGTTCTTTTACTCTCTTTCGCTCAATCTCTCACTTTCTGTCTGTTTCTCTCTCTCTTTCTCTCCTTTTGTCTATTTCTTGCTCGGTTGCTTTCTCTGTCTCTCTCTTTGTATCTCATTCTCTCTTGCTGTCTCTCTCTCTCTTTCTCTCAGTATGAATGAAATGGGAGCAGCTTCTCTATTTATGTACTTCCCTCGCCTATAAACATGTGATAAATACCAGCATTCTAAACCAATTCCTTTGTAGTAAAAAATGAAATTTTAGTATGTAGCGACACTATGCTACACAATCACTGGGCGTTTACGTACCTTTAACGAGATCTGTTTGGGGTGCGGGAGGGGGTCTTTACTATGTGACAGGCTGTTACGGGCAGATAAACACTTTCTATCTATTTCTCACTCTGTTTCCTTCTTTCTTTTGCTCTTTTTGACCCAGTCACTCATTGTCTGTTTCTCTTTTGCTCTTTCTCTCCTTTTGTCTATTCCTTGTTCGGTTGCTTTCTCTCTCTCTCTTTCTCTCTCTCTCTCTTTGTATCTCATTCTCTCTTGCTGTCTCTCTCTCTCTCTTTCCTTCAGTATGAAAATGAAATGGTAGCAGCTACTCTATTTATGCACTGCCATCGTCTATAAACATGTGATGAAACCAGTATTATAAACCAATTCTTTTGTAGTAATAATGATATTTTAGTATGTAGCTACACAATTACTGGGTGTTCCTTCTTCATTTTTTGCTCTCTCTTGCTCTCTTTCTCTCTCTTTTTCTCTTTCTTGCTCTCTCTCTTTCTTTGTATCTCATTCTCTCTTGCTGTCTCTCTATCTCACACATACACACATGCTCTTTCTCTCAGTATGAAAATGAAATGGGAGCAGCTACTCTATTTATGTATTGCACTCGCCTATAAACATGTGATGAATACCAGTATTCCAAACCAATTCTTTTGTAGTGATAATTAGATTTTAGTATGTAGCTACACTATGCTACACAATCAATGGGCGTTTACGTACCTTTAGGGAGATCTGTTTGGGGGGGTTGGTGGTGGTTGGCTCTACCATGCAACTGGCTGTTATGGGCAGATAAACGCTGTTATTTTATTGGGGCAGAGTGGCGCATGCCGCACGACTCTGTTACAGCCTCTAATGGCTCAGTCATGGCTCAGCCCCCCGCCACTTTGTGAGGGCGCCAGATAAATGCCGCACATTGCATCGCAGTGCATTCGCAATTTATTTGGTGGGAAGACATGCAACAACCCAATTACTTATAATCATGCAAAACCATGCGTGCGGTGGGCTGGATATTTGACGCTAATGAAATGTAACCCGGTGGCATTCAGCGCCCGCCACTACTGAGCCATTTCCTCAGCTGGAATGTAAATGTACGTTTATTTTCAGCTCTGACAGAATTGGCAAATCCCCCATCAACCACTACAAGCACATCCTGTCGTAAAGCAGTAATTCAAAGACCTGTTTAACTTGCCCTCTCTCTCTCTCTATTTCTCTCTCTTTCTCTCTGGCCCTCTCTCTCTCTCTCTCTCTCTCTCGTTTTTTCTTCTGTCTAATACAGGAACTGTTCATTCGCAGATGTACAGGGTCAGGCATTACTGGATCAGCTCAGGTTGAAGAAAAAAATCTGAGACGGAGAGGAAAATCCATAAGACTTCAGGGCTTCTCTTGCTTCTTTTGCTTCTTTCGCGGCTTCCCTTCTTTCGCTTCTTTCACTTCTTTGACGTCTACGTCTTTTTGCTCCTCTCCACCAGCTTGTTTCCAGCTAGCACCGTTTGGATGTTGTAGTAAATAAAAGATAAGCTCACGCTAGCACATCTTTTCCACACTCTCGCATTAACCCCCCAGACGTACACGTCAAACCCCCTCCTGCACGCCTCTGTCCACTTTTCATCTCTTTTTCTTTGTTTTTCTCTCTGTCTTTACCTGGGTTTACTGCAGAGGAAAGGCTAAACGTACACACAAATCTCTGTTTCTGCCGAGGCAGAAGCAAGAAAAACAAGCTGTGCTGTTTTGCCGAACCTGTAAAGTTTATTTACTGAAGCCTGAAAGGTGTGATTTTTGGTGGAAATCCAGTTCTTCCTTTCTACCTTTGTTACATTAACCACTGGATTAACGTATTGCATTAATTAATTGTATTAATCATGTGAAAACAATGAATTCTGTAATTTTGTTTGTTCGATTAAGCACCTCTTGTTGAGTCCCACTAGGTTCTATTCTTTAATTTGGAATTGTGTTAGGCTACAGTTGGAATCAGATGAAATTGTGTTGGGCTGCAATCAACATCCGAAGAAAATAAATGTTTGATTCAGCAAGTTAGCTAGTTGGGATCATATGGAATTTTATCTGGACAGAGTTGAGTTCAAAAATTCAATGGCTTTAATTTAGCATATTATGTGGAATCCCTCTAGGTTTCATTTTAGGGCCGATAAAACTGTTATGTTGTGTTAATTATGGCAGTAATGCAGTTATTTAAGTGAAAATGCATTGGGCCACAGGACCTATGGGATTTAGTGCTTTTTTAACCATTTTTAATTGGATTGTCAGAGACGTCTTTAGGCTATTGTCAGAAATAGAGGGAGTAGGCAGAATAGTGATTGGTTTGGATGGAACTGTGTCTTGTATACAGTTGGGATTAGATGGATCTGTGTTGGGTTTGAAAATTGTGAATTGTGAAGCTTCAGTAGTCGGGATCAGATGGATTTGTGACTGGTTCTGAAGGAATTTATTAGGCTACAATCGAAATCCGAAGAAATTACCATTGGTTTGATTTAGCATGTCTTGTTAAGTCCCACTAGGTTCTGTTCTTTAGTCTGGATTAGATGGAACTGTGTATAGAGTTAAGTTCAAACTAAATAATGTCAAGCTTCAGGTGAGGTTTGACTTAATTGTGGCGCATTATATGGAATTGTGTTGGGGTACAATCAAAATTCGAACAAATAAAAAAAAAAATGTGTTTAGTTTAGCGAATCCCACTAGGTTCTATTTTAGGGCCAATAGAACTGTTGTGTTGTGTTAATTATGACAGTAATGCAGTTATTTAAGTGAAGACTCATGAGCCACAGGATCTATGGGATTAAAGAGCTTAAGCCATTTTTAATTGGATTGTGACAGACGTCTTCAGGCTACTGTCAAAAATAGAGGGAATAGACAGAAGAGTATTTGGTTTGGATGGAACTGTGTTAAAATACAGTCTGGATCAGGTGGAGTTGTGACTTAGAAAGAAATAGACAGAACTAAGTGGGGTTCAAAAGAAATCAGGATCGGATGAGTTTGGTTCTGGGTTACAATGGAATTGTTTGGCTACAGTCAGAGTCAAACTGAAATGCGTCAAGCTTCTTATGTTGGGTTTTGTCTGAGATACCCCAATGAACATTCCACATAAGCACATGAAGATTAATTTTTTAATCTAAACCATTCCACTGTAGATCTGGCTATATGGCTGTATGTTTAGGGTCATCGTCTTGCCGGAAGGTGAATTTCCTTCCCAGTTTCAAGTCTTTTGCAGCCTTTAACAGGTTTTCTATAACCAGGATTGCCCTGTATTTATCTCCATGCATCTTCCAATCAACTCTAATCAGCCCCCCCCAATACCCACAGCATGATGCTGCCACCACCATGTTTCACAGTAGGGATGGTTTGTTCTGGTTGATGAGCATTGCTGCTTTTCTGCTACACATATTGGTGTGGCAGAAAGGGGCTTTTTGATTAAAGGCAGCTGAAAATGTTTTCACATTTAAAGTCATGTACTTTGTGTTTTCTATCCTAAAAAGAAGTAAAAGAAGTATATAAACTTTTATTTTATAGTATTTATATATTGCCATTGAATATATATATCTATAGGTATATATACCTATCTAGGGGGGGGGGGGGGGTCATAGTGAGTGCATAGGGATGATTAGCCTTCCTGAAAGGAGAGAAAAAGGGAATAAAGTTAATTATTTTTAATTAAAAAAATAATATTTTTTCTTCATTGTCAGCTTTTTATTTGTCCTTGCCTTTCGAACATTTTCAAAGCTTTAATCTTCAATAGACTTAAACAGCTGCTCCTTTTCTCTGAACTCAGATCAGTCTGGGTGAAAGGCTCAGGTGTGACAGGTGTGGCAGGAGTGGCAGGTGTGGCAGGTGTGGCAGGTAGATATGTAAAAAGGGAGGATGAGACGTGTCAGACACTCGCTGGGCAATGATGATGATGATGATGATAATGCTGATGCTATTCCAGTCACACAGGGACACACACACACACACACACTCTGCTGCGATTTGGCCCCACACTGTTTGTTCACGGCCCCCCATCGGGTTCAAAGCTCTGGCTTTCTAACATACACACACACTTATACACACTAACTTACACCCACACACTTATACACACATACACATACACACATATACACACACTCATTCAAACCCTCCTGTCATCTCCCATCATAAACAGCCTTTAAGGCGGGTTCTGGATGTGCCGGGTCTGTCTCTGTGTGTGTTTAGAATGCTGTGGGTTCTGGATGTGCCGGGTCTGTCTCTGTGTGTGTTTAGAATGCTGTGGGTTCTGGATGTGCCGGGTCTGTCTCTCTCTGTGTTTAGTATGCTGTGGGTTCTGGATGTGCTGGGTCTGTCTCTGTGTGTTCAGTATGCTGTGGGTTCTGGATGTGCCGGGTCTGTCTCTCTGTGTGTTTAGTATGCTGTGGGTTCTGGATGTGCTGGGTCTGTCTCTCTGTGTGTTTAGTATGCGGTGGGTTCTGGATGTGCCGGGTCTGTCTCTGTGTGTTTAGTATGCTGTGGGTTCTGGATGTGCCGGGTCTGTCTCTGTGTTTAGTATGCTGTGGGTTCTGGATGTGCTGGGTCTGTCTCTCTGTGTGTTTAGTATGCTGTGGGTTCTGGATGTGCTGGGTCTGTCTCTCTGTGTGTTTAGTATACTGTGGGTTCTGGATGTGCTGGGTCTGTCTCTGTGTGTTTAGTATGCTGTGGGTTCTGGATGTGCCGGGTCTGTCTCTGTGTGTTTAGTATGCTGTGGGTTCTGGATGTGCCGGGTCTGTCTCTGTGTGTTTAGTATGCTGTGGGTTCTGGATGTGCTGGGTCTGTCTCTCTGTGTGTTTAGTATGCTGTGGGTTCTGGATGTGCCGGGTCTGTCTCTCTGTGTTTAGTATGCTGTGGGTTCTGGATGTGCCGGGTCTGTCTCTGTGTGTTTAGTATGCTGTGGGTTCTGGATGTGCCGGGTCTGTCTCTCTGTGTGTTTAGTATGCTGTGGGTTCTGGATGTGCCGGGTCTGTCTCTGTGTGTTTAGTATGCTGTGGGTTCTGGATGTGCCGGGTCTGTCTCTGTGTGTTTAGTATGCTGTGGGTTCTGGATGTGCCGGGTCTGTCTCTCTGTGTGTTTAGTATGCTGTGGGTTCTGGATGTGCTGGGTCTGTCTCTGTGTGTTTAGTATGCTGTGGGTTCTGGATGTGCCGGGTCTGTCTCTGTGTGTTTAGTATGCTGTGGGTTCTGGATGTGCTGGGTCTGTCTCTGTGTGTGTTTAGTATGCTGTGGGTTCTGGATGTGCCGGGTCTGTCTCTGTGTGTTTAGTATGCGGTGGGTTCTGGATGTGCCGGGTCTGTCTCTGTGTGTTTAGTATGCTGTGGGTTCTGGATGTGCCGGGTCTGTCTCTCTGTGTGTTTAGTATGCTGTGGGTTCTGGATGTGCCGGGTCTGTCTCTGTGTGTTCAGTATGCTGTGGGTTCTGGATGTGCTGGGTCTGTCTCTCTGTGTGTTTAGTATGCTGTGGGTTCTGGATGTGCCGGGTCTGTCTCTCTGTGTGTTTAGTATGCTGTGGGTTCTGGATGTGCCGGGTCTGTCTCTCTGTGTTTAGTATGCTGTGGGTTCTGGATGTGCTGGGTCTGTCTCTCTGTGTGTTTAGTATGGGGTGGGTTCTGGATGTGCTGGGTCTGTCTCTGTGTGTTTAGTATGCTGTGGGTTCTGGATGTGCCGGGTCTGTCTCTGTGTGTTTAGTATGCTGTGGGTTCTGGATGTGCCGGGTCTGTCTCTGTGTGTTTATTATGCTGTGGGTTCTGGATGTGCTGGGTCTGTCTCTGTGTGTTCAGTATGCTGTGGGTTCTGGATGTGCTGGGTCTGTCTCTGTGTGTTTAGTATGCTGTGGGTTCTGGATGTGCCGGGTCTGTCTCTCTGTGTGTTTAGTATGCTGTGGGTTCTGGATGTGCCGGGTCTGTCTCTCTGTGTGTTTAGTATGCTGTGGGTTCTGGATGTGCCGGGTCTGTCTCTGTGTGTTTAGTATGCTGTGGGTTCTGGATGTGCCGGGTCTGTCTCTGTGTGTTCAGTATGCTGTGGGTTCTGGATGTGCTGGGTCTGTCTCTCTGTGTGTTTAGTATGCTGTGGGTTCTGGATGTGCTGGGTCTGTCTCTGTGTGTTTATTATGCTGTGGGTTCTGGATGTGCCGGGTCTGTATCTGTGTGTTTAGTATGCTGTGGGTTCTGGATGTGCTGGGTCTGTCTCTGTGTGTTTATTATGCTGTGGGTTCTGGATGTGCCGGGTCTGTCTCTGTGTGTTTATTATGCTGTGGGTTCTGGATGTGCTGGGTCTGTCTCTGTGTGTTTATTATGCTGTGGGTTCTGGATGTGCTGGGTCTGTCTCTGTGTGTTTAGTATGCTGTGGGTTCTGGATGTGCCGGGTCTGTCTCTGTGTGTTTATTATGCTGTGGGTTCTGGATGTGCCGGGTCTGTCTCTGTGTGTTTATTATGCTGTGGGTTCTGGATGTGCCGGGTCTGTCTCTGTGTGTTTATTATGCTGTGGGTTCTGGATGTGCTGGGTCTGTCTCTGTGTGTTTAGTATGCTGTGGGTTCTGGATGTGCCGGGTCTGTCTCTGTGTGTTTAGTATGCTGTGGGTTCTGGATGTGCCGGGTCTGTCTCTGTGTGTTTAGTATGCTGTGGGTTCTGGATGTGCTGGGTCTGTCTCTGTGTGTTTAGTATGCTGTGGGTTCTGGATGTGCCGGGTCTGTCTCTGTGTGTTTATTATGCTGTGGGTTCTGGATGTGCTGGGTCTGTCTCTGTGTGTTTAGTATGCTGTGGGTTCTGGATGTGCCGGGTCTGTCTCTGTGTGTTTAGTATGCTGTGGGTTCTGGATGTGCCGGGTCTGTCTCTGTGTGTTTAGTATGCTGTGGGTTCTGGATGTGCTGGGTCTGTCTCTCTGTGTGTTTATTATGCTGTGGGTTCTGGATGTGCTGGGTCTGTCTCTGTGTGTTTAGTATGCTGTGGGTTCTGGATGTGCTGGGTCTGTCTCTGTGTGTTTAGTATGCTGTGGGTTCTGGATGTGCCGGGTCTGTCTCTCTGTGTGTTTAGTATGCTGTGGGTTCTGGATGTGCTGGGTCTGTCTCTCTGTGTGTTTAGTATGGGGTGGGTTCTGGATGTGCTGGGTCTGTCTCTGTGTGTTTAGTATGCTGTGGGTTCTGGATGTGCCGGGTCTGTCTCTGTGTGTTTAGTATGCTGTGGGTTCTGGATGTGCTGGGTCTGTCTCTGTGTGTTCAGTATGCTGTGGGTTCTGGATGTGCTGGGTCTGTCTCTCTGTGTGTTTAGTATGCTGTGGGTTCTGGATGTGCTGGGTCTGTCTCTCTGTGTGTTTAGTATGCGGTGGGTTCTGGATGTGCCGGGTCTGTCTCTCTGTGTGTTTAGTATGCTGTGGGTTCTGGATGTGCTGGGTCTGTCTCTCTGTGTGTTTAGTATGGGGTGGGTTCTGGATGTGCTGGGTCTGTCTCTGTGTGTTTAGTATGCTGTGGGTTCTGGATGTGCTGGGTCTGTCTCTGTGTGTTCAGTATGCTGTGGGTTCTGGATGTGCTGGGTCTGTCTCTCTGTGTGTTTAGTATGCTGTGGGTTCTGGATGTGCCGGGTCTGTCTCTCTGTGTGTTTAGTATGCTGTGGGTTCTGGATGTGCCGGGTCTGTCTCTGTGTGTTTAGTATGCTGTGGGTTCTGGATGTGCCGGGTCTGTCTCTGTGTGTTCAGTATGCTGTGGGTTCTGGATGTGCTGGGTCTGTCTCTCTGTGTGTTTAGTATGCTGTGGGTTCTGGATGTGCTGGGTCTGTCTCTGTGTGTTTAGTATGCGGTGGGTTCTGGATGTGCTGGGTCTGTCTCTCTCTGTGTTTAGTATGCTGTGGGTTCTGGATGTGCTGGGTCTGTCTCTGTGTGTTTAGTATGCTGTGGGTTCTGGATGTGCCGGGTCTGTCTCTGTGTTTAGTATGCTGTGGGTTCTGGATGTGCTGGGTCTGTCTCTCTGTGTGTTTAGTATGCTGTGGGTTCTGGATGTGCCGGGTCTGTCTGTGTGTGTTTAGTATGCTGTGGGTTCAGGATGTGCTGGGTCTGTCTCTGTGTGTTTAGTATGCTGTGGGTTCTGGATGTGCCGGGTCTGTCTCTCTGTGTGTTTAGTATGCGGTGGGTTCTGGATGTGCTGGGTCTGTCTCTGTGTGTTTAGTATGCTGTGGGTTCTGGATGTGCCGGGTCTGTCTCTGTGTGTTTAGTATGCTGTGGGTTCTGGATGTGCCGGGTCTGTCTCTGTGTGTTTAGTATGCTGTGGGTTCTGGATGTGCTGGGTCTGTCTCTCTGTGTGTTTAGTATGCGGTGGGTTCTGGATGTGCCGGGTCTGTCTCTGTGTTTAGCAGCTGCTTTATGTTGGAATAGGCTGTGTTTATCAGACCCGGCTCATTTGTTCCAGTGGCAGGTCGAGGCGCTGGTGGGTTTCTCGTCTCTGTTCTCCTGGAGCTTCCTGTTCAGACGTGTCCCTGCCTCTTTCTCCTTTATTGCTGAGTGTGCATAATGAGTGGCGGTCCCTGGAGGACAGGGGCAGTTGGAGTTCAGCTTTAACGGTGTAAAGCGTCGCTCGGCTCCGCCCGTGAGGAACCTGTCAGGAGGAACGTGTTTACCCAGATTCTCCACCTTTATTCACGAGCGCCGGCCGCCAGGGAATAGAGCACAAAGCCTCGGCTCAGGGACGCCATTATTTGCATTCTGATGTGTGTAAATAAGACCTTGCTTCGTGTGTGTGTGTGTGTGTGTGTGAGAGAGAGAGAGAGAGAGAGAGAGAGAGAGTGTGTGTGTGCATAAGTACCACTCAAAAGTTTCTTATTTTATGCCAGTCAAGTATGCAGTAACATATTGGCCACCTCCTTGATTCTACACCTATTATTTCCATTATTCATTATTCAGCTCCACTAATCATATAGGAGCAATTTGTAGTTCTATAATTACAGACTGTAGTCCTGTATCTCTGTGTTTCTCTGCATACTTTATTATTATCCTCCTTTCACCCCGTTCATCAATAGTCAGGACCCAACTGAAGAGACCCCCACAGAGCAGACACATTACTATTATTTGGGTGATGGGTCATTATTCTCAGCCCTGCAGTGACACTGGATGGTACCACTTTAAAATAAGACTACCTTTATAAAGGGTTTATAAATGGTTTACAATTAGTTTATTAATGGTTACTAATTAGGTTACAAATGCCTTAAAAATCATTAATAAGCAGTTATAACACATAGACACGTAGAAAGGGCAACAATGACCTGTTGTTTGCCAAATAGTGAACCCACAGCCACCTATACTGTTGCCCTTTCTACGTATGTGTTATAACTGATTATTAATGATTTTTAAGGCATTTACAACCTAATCAGCAGCCATTAATAAACTAATTGTAAATCATTTATAAACCCTTTATAAAGGTAGTCTTATTTTAAAGTGGTACCCGAAATGTTTTCAAAGTTGATGACAACTTTGCACATCTCAGCTGGCTTTTCTCATTCCGCTTTATAAGTAAAGTTTAAAAGTCTCCTCAAGTGCATTCTTAAAGACCATCAAAAATGTTATGATGAAATTGGCTCTCATCAGGACCGCCCCAGGAAGAAAGACCAAGAGTTTCCTCTGTTGAGTTCATCACCAGCCTCAGAAACTTCATAGTCTGGATCACTTTACTATTAATTTACAATGTAGGAAAAAAGAAAAAAATACAAAAAAAAAAACATGAAATGAGAAGGTGTGTTAAAACTTTTGAAGGGTACTGTATGTCTCAGACAGATATATTTCCAGTAGTAGTAACTGGGTCTTGTCACAAATGGCATTAACCCTTGTGTGGTGTTCATATTTGTGTTACTCGTTTACTTTGTTACTTGTATTTAATTCAGCAAAATTAAGCAATTTTACATTAAAATGCTTTACACATGCTTGCTTCACCTAAATTTCAAGCAATATAAACAGCTTACATGGTTAATATTTGCCCTTTACCTTTCTTATGTTACATTTCTTTCAAAAAGTGCTACTCTTTTTTTATTAGTTTTTTTTAATAAAATGTAAAAGAAAATGAATTAAACTCAAGATATGAGTAGAAAATTTGTTTAGTTTCAAATTTACAAATGAAGCAATGTTTATTAGCCCTTGGCCAAACATACTGTATGTAATATAAATGGTTGGGGGGGGGGGGGGTGTACAGTGTGTGTTTATAGAAAATGTGTTTTGATATATGTTTTTCACAAAAAATGAGCCAATGCCAATGAGTATGAGTTAGAAAAAAAAATTTTTTAGTCCCACAGACCCGACCACCACACAAGGGTTAAAGATGTTCCCCTGACTACTTTTCACTTTTTCAAATCGTTATTTCTTCAATGTTTTCCCATGAAAAGATATAATAATAAAATATTTATACAAATGTAAGGGGTGTACTTAATTTTGTTAGATACTGTGTATGTATGCTTATTTTCTTTCCTGTCTGTTTAACATGTACATTTGTTTATATTTGCAAATGGTAATAAAGCAGAAGTGACCGACACATTTCTGTCTGTATTTTACTCTGTTTAAGATTGAATTCCAATGGGCCCAATAGCTCAGAACTCCCCCTCTCCCTGTTGTTATATTGACTATTGTGTCTGAAAGGCACTATTATAGATACTAGTGTTCTCCTTCAAGCGTGTTGAAGCTGGAAACTGCCTGCAGTCTGAGAATCCTAACAAGCCATCTAGAGCTTCAATCGCTGCTCAACGCTTTCTGAAAGGTGTCATTAACAGTTGAGTGGTCTACCAAACAGAGTCATACAGCTACACACAGTAAACTGCAGGAAAAACACACTTAAAGACAATGATAGATAAAGTAAAGAACATGATGAAAAACAGACACAAGAGATACATCCTCCTAGAAGAGCCATCCAAAGAGAAAGCTTCACAGTTTATACTGTTTTAGACCTGCAATCGTTTTAGTCCACTGTGAGAATGAGAATGAAAATCTCCTTTTTCTGGGCAGTAGGTGTTTTTTTAAACTCTGTAAACCAGGGTTGTGCAAAAATCTGAATTTCAGAATTTGATTAAATTCAATGAATGAACTGAAATCGAATCCAATCCACAGGATGTTAAATTGAATTTGAATATGAATGACATAAAATGGAATGGAATTGAGTGCATTGTAATTCAGAGAAATACATTCTTATTATATATCAAATTAATAAACGTTTATTAAAGTGCTTTACAGGCTAATGCTGTTGCATCCTATGGTTTAAGTTCCTTAAATTGCCTAAAAATATTTGAACAACCATTTTTAAGACTTGGATAAAGCAACGTATTCTGGGAAATTAAGTGCTGTCTTATCCTATTCCAGTTGAAAGTTCTAAAAATGTTAATGATCTGTTTTATAGAGTATGTTTTAATTTAACATTAATGTGTATATCTTTAACAATAGTATTCCTACAGAAAATTGTGTTTTTCTGTTACTGTGTTTATTAGAACATGGAAAACGAAACTATATTGTTATCCAATTTAAACACTGCATCATGCGAGAGATACAGGTGCATCTCAAAAAAATTGAATATCATTAAAAAAAGTTACTTTACTTCAGTAATTCAGTTTAAAATGTGAAAGTCATATATTATATAGATGTATTAAACACACAGAGTGATCTATTTTAAGTGTTAACTCTTTTTATTGTTGATTATGGCTTACAGCCAATAAAAACTCAAATTAAAATTGGCAGTGTGCCAAGTCCTGCTGGAAAATGAAAACTAAAATGTTTACATTTTTGTATATAGTTTTCTTTGTGTGTCCTGATCAAAATACTGAAAGGCATAGGCTGCTCTGAGGGTCAGGTTTTTATTAATTGATCTACATGTATCCTAGAGGTGTGATTATTGATTATCAAGAGAAATAAATCCGTCTGATGCTGTTTCTCCATGTATTTTGTCAAAGTAATAATTAATAAGTTATGTAATGAACTTTATATCATCAATATTTTTATGCTTTCAGCTCATAAACACTCTAGTCTTACAATTTTTGAAAATATATCTTAGGTGTGAATATATTTAAAGTCTATACATTCAAAAATAAGTAAAAAATTCTGCTTCCTTTTACATTTTAAATGATGATATTTTTGAGCAGCCGTATGTCTTCTGGAGTAAAAGAGATCAGGGCATGTGTCTGTCTGATATAATTACTGTGATATAAGACCTGGAAGAGGAACTGAAAACAAAAACGAAGACAAAAACACACCAAAACAGCCTAGACTTCAAAGGGTTAAAGAAATAGGTCTGTGAGAGTCAGAATTCTATTTATTTTATTTAATAAAATGCAAATTAATCATATAATGGGATTTTCTGGATTTATTTTAAATTCTGTATCTCACTGTTAAAGTGAACCTACAATTCTAGACAGTGCATCAAATATATTGCGTATATTTTGCTTACTGCAGGTGTTTCTTAGAAAGCATCCAGTGCACTGAAGTATAAGGGATGAGATACATTAGGTGTTTCCAATAAAGTGGCCATCGGATCATTAATCTTACAGCATGGCGTTGATATTTAGGACGCTGAAGCAGAACTGGGGCAGCACGTCAGTACTGCAGGACTTCACCCAGAACTGCTAACGTGGCTCTACACGGGCACAGTTAGCATTATGCTAATGAGATCATGTTAGCTGATCTGCGCTAGCTTTCATCTGTTTTTATTCATTATTTATTTTTTTTTTTTTAAGCCAGGTTTGCATTTCTGCCTGACACGCGCTTCTTTATCTCATCATATTCGTGCGAGTGGAAACAGCAGGCAGCAGTTTAGGTAAATAAAAGCAGATGTGGAAGAGCTACAGCGCTAATCTCCCGCGCTAGCGCCGCTACATCACTTTCACTCACATTATTCAAATGAGGCTTTACATTATTTAAATGTGTCTCTGCTGCGTCACAAGTGAACAAAAGTACAAGAGCTCCTAATGAAGTGGCCAGAGTGGACATATAATGTAGGTGTTTCTGATAAAGGGGCCAATTAGTTACATTAGAAGAAGGTACTGTATGTGTTTCTAATAAAGTGGCCATTTAATGAGAGCAGAAGGAGGTACTGTAGGTGTTTCTAATAAAGTGACCAGTTAATGAAGGCAAAAGCAGGTGTTTCTAATAAAGTTGCCTGTAGGTGTTTCTAATAAAGTGGCCTGTAGGTGTTTCTAATAAAGTGGCTAGTTAATGACAGCAGAAGGAGGTACTGTAGGCGTTTCTAATAAAGTGCCCTGTAGGGGTTTCTAATAAAGTGGCCAGTTAATGACAGCAGACAGAGATGTTTCTAATAAATTTGGCCGACTAATGACAGCAGAAGAAGGTGTTTCTAATAAAGTGGCCAGTTAATGAGGGAAGAAGAAGGAGTTTCTAAGAAAGTGGCCAGTTAAAGGGGACATGAAACACTTCAAGTATTTCGTTTAATTCACAAGATGTATTTTCACTCTAACAAATTTTATAAGTTTAACAGTTGTCAGTGAAGCGGAATTAAAATAATAAGCAATCTAAATGTCATTTTTTTAAGTAAGGGCAGCGCCATCTTGTCCCAGCGCTGAAAGTGACGTCACGAGGTTGGTTCTCGCACGCCTCACTACTATGATCTATGAGAATACTGTAATTTAGCTCCTCAATAAATAATAAAATCCAAACCAAAACTCAATGCAGAGCGGGGGGGCACTTTTGTATTGCCCCTGTGTGTAGTAATACTGGGAGTAGTGAATTTTAATAGGGTGAGGAATGAGAAATATTTACTTTCACTTTCATACCTTCAGCGGGGCTCGCAGCGCTGAAGCGTGAGAATCCTCCGGTTAGCTGCTAGGGGTTAGTGGCGAGCACTTTCTAGACCAGGACTATGTGAAGGAGAGGGGTTTGAGTCAGGAGCATTAGCGCCGGATAAATAAGCTGAAGTCCGAGGCTTTTTTCCTCCGTTTTTTATTTTTCCTCTGATCAGCTGGAATGTACAGACCGTCCGACTGATAGTAACGTTACTATGAGAGCAGCAGCTGTGAGCCGCACCAGCCAAACAACACGCCCACCCAGCAGAGCAGCGAGAGGTACCGTTACCGAAAGTCTAGATAAAATGACAATTTAAAGATAACATAGCTAGCGTTAGCTACTTAGCTAGCTATCTTATTCTAGCTAGCCAACGCTAGCTAACTAGCTAACACTAACTAGATGAAGCTAAGTAACCCAGTAAGCATTCTAACTTCTAAACTGAATGGTTTATCAACCAAACAGCGCCTGGATGTTTCAATATCCACTTAAATCATGTTCGTTTCATTCAGTCTTAATGAACTCTGGACTTTGCATGTTAAATAGCTAAATGTATATAAAATAGCTGGTTAACTGAATGGTAGTACCTGCTGTGGACGCGCTGCAGGGTTCTGCACGGACCTCCCATAGAGAGAGAATAAACACTCCCAAAACGTCTCTCTCAGAAAAGCATCTGAAAAGTCCTGCTCAGGTTTATACAGGAAAGATCTCTGAGCAAATGCTCCATGTTAGCCTAGTTCAGCTTCGTCTTCATCCATAACCTCCACAAACAATAAGCGCTTTTCCTCTAGCTATATGCCTGCGATCTTAAACCAACCAACCTCGTGACGTCACCAGTGCTGCACGGGCAACATGGCGGCGCCCTAGCTCAAACATAACAAACATAAATATATTATAATTTAGTGTGTAAACATTTTATATAAAAAAATCCCCCCCAAATAAATTCCATTATATTTAATACCTTAGAAAACTTGTACAAACTGAAATGTTTCATGTCCCCTTTAATGAGGGAAGAATGAGGAGTTTCTAATAAAGTGGCCTGTAAGTGTTTCTAATAAAGTGGCCACTTAATGACAGCAGAAAGAGGTACTGTAGGCGTTTCTAATAAAGTCGCCAGTAAGTGACAACAGAAGGAGGTTCTGGATGGGTGTTTCTAATAAAGTGGCCAGTTAGGGTGAGCACATGGAGGTAGGTACTGTAACTATAGGTGTTTCTAATAAAGTGGCCAGCCAGTGAATTTTTTTAAATGAGGGTAGGTGTTGATGTTTCTCTGCTGGGTAACAAGTGAATAGAAGCACATGAGTGGGTGTTTCTAATAAAGTGGCCAGAGTGTACATATAACTTCGACGTTTCTGATAAAGTGGCCAGGTAATGACTGCCGACAGAGGTCCTGGGTGGGTGTTTCTAATAAAGTGGCCAGAGTGTACATATAACTTCGACGTTTCTGATAAAGTGGCCAGGTAATGACAGCTGAAGGAGGTCCTGGGTGGGTGTTTCTAATAAAGTGGCCAGTGAGTGGATTATTTAAATGAGGGCAGGGGTGGATGTTTCTCTGTAGGTTTTGTAGGTATTGCGTAGGTTTAATTAATTAAAGAAGCTGATTGGTTCAGAGCGGAAGGGGAGGGGGTTTATTATGCAGTGACATTCTGACAATCCTGCATCCCATGATATTTTGAAGCAATATTTTAAGCATTTTTTTGTAAACATCAGGCTGCAGATGAATAAAGCAGATGTGCTGCATCATATTTAGCCGGATTAATGAAAGGAGTGTTGGGGTTGCTGTTTCCCGTCAGGCCGTATTGAGTAGGTTTGGTTCATTAAAGCAGCTGATTGGGTTCGGTGCTGAGCGGGGAACCTTTAGCCCGGGCGGTTCTCCGAGCTTAATGACCTACATATGTTATTAGATGCTGCACGGCGACACTCTGACCCGCTATTAGTCTTGATAACATTTCCAAAATCCTATTTGCCCCACAGAGACCCAGAACCCCACGCTGCAGAAATGTCGCATTACGAGAAGCGAACGGAACCGCCACGCAGATCCATCACACCGCGGCCCGGAACTCAGCGCGGTAATGAAGCGTCCGGGGGCTCTCAAACCCCAACATTTCTTTTACACTTCATAATAGGAGCGATCGCTCACATCAGGGGGAGCACGGATACGGCGGCGCGGGCACTCCCACCGCGTGATGGAGTAATATTGGAAAATGAACGTCATTCGGGGACACGCAACGTTATGGATGGAGTGATTTAGCAAACGACGCCGGCCCAAATGCAGCAGCCTTAAACATTCATAGGTAAGCGGGACTGGGATAGAGCTGCGCTAAAAAAAAAAAAAAAAAAAAGCCAGAAAAGTATGAAACTAACTTTATTTTACTTAAAAAAATGCCACATCATGGATAAACAGATACTGTGTAAATACTCTTAGAGTTGAAGGGTGTAAAGTATGATATATGCAATGAGGCAGGGTGATGCATAATGTATTGCAAAGGATGGTGTATGGTAAAGTATGGTGTAGAGTATGGTGTAGGGTTTGGCATACAGTATGGTGTATTGTATACAGTGTTTCACAAAAGTGAGATCTTTTCATGGAAAACACTGACAAAATTATACTTTAACACAATGAAATATAGTCTGTGTGCAGCTTATATAACAGTATACATTTATTCTTCCCTCAAAATAACTCAATATACAGTCATTGATGTCTAAACCACCGGCAACAAGAGTGAGTACACCACCAAGAGACTACACCCCCAAACTGAGCACTGCTTGTCATTTTCCCTCCAAAATGTCATGTGACTCATTAGTGTTACTAGGTCTCAGGTGTGTGTAGGGAGCAGGTGTGTTAAATTTTGTAGTACAGCTCTCATACTCTCTCATACTGGTCACTGAGTGTTCCAACATGGCACCTCATGGCAAAGAACTCTTGCCAACACCCTGAAACCGAGCTGCAGCAAAGTGGCCAAGATCATCCAGCGCTTTAAAAGAGCAGGGTGCACTTAAGACATTCAACAAAATCAACATTGTAAGCCAAATGTTATGGCATAGGGTACAGTGTAGGATATGGCTTAGGGTACAACAGGGGGAACAGGGGGTATGCTGGTCTAATACAGCATAGGTTATGGCGTAGACTAAGGTATAGGGTACAGCATAGGGTACGGTGTAGGGTAAGGTATAGGGTATGGTATAGGGAATGCCATAGGCTACAGTGTAGGGTGAAGGTATAGGGTGAGATGTAGGGTATAGTGTAGGGTACAGTGTGGGGTACAGTGTAGGGTATGCCACAGGGTACAGTGTAGAGTATGGTGTAGGGAAATGGTGTAGGGTAGGGTACATCATAGGGTAAGCTTAAATGTCAAAACTTGCCATTTAATGTTGAGTGGGTGAAGCTAAACTGAACAAAAGCAAAAGTTAAAAGTTAAAAGTACATTAAAAAAGTATTTTATTTTTGAACTAATGTAGGAAAGTGTGGTTTTCTGTGCTAATTTCCCTCTAAAGTATGAATAAATGTTAAAATAATGAATGTGTAAGAATTAATTATGAAGATATGTGGCTCATAAAGCTGCTCATAAGTGGTAAGTGGACCTCAGGGATATAAATAAGATGAATGTAGGATATTAGCAGTTGAAAGAAATTGAGAAATTGAGAAATTCAGGAATGATTTTAACGTTTAGAATAAAAGTGACAAAGAGGAGATTGTACCTGTTTTTTTTTTGTACCTGCTTTTGAATCATATACACCACTGATTATATTCTTTTTTATTCTTTATTCTGTTCTGTTCGGTTCTATTCTCATTGGGGAAAAGTTTTCAGGAAGTATTTATGTAATAGATTTTTAAATGAAGTGATGTCGGGTCAGCCGGCGGAGCAGATACCATCTGAAGAGATGGAGCCGCGCCGCCGAGTGTGAGCGGATCACATTGATAATGATAATGATATCGCCATTAGCCACAATAATAGTCGTAATAATAAAGCCATTAGAAATGAATTAACGTCCCCCAAAAACCAGGATAATGACTTTGACTTTTTTTGAAAGGGATGATAATTATGCCTCCTGTACATCATCACAACACCCCCCAACACTCCCCAACACACACACCCCCCCCACCCTTTTCCCAACACCCCCAACACTGTAATTACCTCACCGTGACTCAGACAGCGATAAGAAACGGCTGATAGCAACTTTTATTGTTAAATAATTAAGACACTATGAATGTTATCAGCAGCCAGAGGCTGGAGGGGTGGGGCGTCGGGGGGCACAGAGATTAGCCAGACCCTCCGTGCCCCCCTGGCACCACCAACAAAATCAATGAGCTAAAGAGAAGCGATAGCAAAGCAGCTCCAGCTTAAATCTTCAACAGAAACACTTTTAGAAACGCTGCCCAAAAAAAAAAACAGCCGCGAGTTGAGGGCTGCTGCGGCCGGATAGCGGTCATTAAATAAACAGACAGAGTCCGGCTAATCTGATCAAACAGAGAGGAAGTCGTTAACGTTAAGGGCCTGTTTTCAGTCAATCCAACGGTCCTGCACTTAATCAGACCTCCGCTCTGTTAAAAAAGAGAGTAAAGAGTGAGATCAGACAGATCTGACCTTAAAGAGCCACTAAACACTCAAACATATTGGTACCACTTTAAAATAAGACTTTATTAATCCTTTATAAAGGATTTATAAATAGTTAGTAAATTAGATTTTTACTTATTATTGATTAGCTTGGTCCCACTATGAGCGGGAGGTTGCACTTTCGAACCCCCGCTCATGCAGCTTTGGCCCTGCTCCCTCCGGGTGGGTACAGTAGATGGTGCTCTCTCCCCACATCACTCCTAGGGTGATGTCTGCAGCACAGTGCGTCTGTGAGCTGATGTATCAGAACCGAGTCGCTGCGCTTTCCTCCAAGCGTTAGCGCTGTGATGCTGCTCGTCAATGCTGCATCAGCAGCAGCTCGAAAAGAAGTGGTGGCTGACTTCACATGTATCGGAGGAGGCATGTGTTAGTCTTAACCCTCCTGGTGTGTTGGGGCATCAGTAGTGATAGGGGGAGTCCTAATGAGTGGGTTGGATAATTGGCCGTGTAAATTGGGGAGAAAATGGGAAAAATTAGAAAAAAATTAGAAAAAAAAAGACTGATAAGTTGAGTTAAAACACATCAATCAAAAAAGCAACAGTGGCAACGTATTCCTTTCATTTATGATAAATATGTATTTAAACATACTTATAAATACATTAGTATGGAAGGTTTAATGATGATTGATTGAAAACACAAAGTAAAAACTCAGTATCTAGATTTACTATACTAAAAAGAATGTATTATATGCCATCCATGTGTTGAGACAGTGTAATATTTACATTTCAGGAATTATAATGTATTACATATCATAAATTATTTGAATGAATGAATTTCAACTTAAATAGCGCCTTTCTAGAAACCCAAGGACGGTTTACAATTAACACGTTTTACACACAAGCACATTACACATTAACAATCATCCACACACCAGTGAGAAGCGGCAGCCAATAGCGCACAGCGTACTCTCAACCGGAAACGACCCTCCACCTGGAGGACTGCATCAGGCACTACAGCATTTACCCAGAACAGAGTGCCAATCCATATCTGGGCACAGTCATACACACAAACCTACATACATACCACACACTTTACACATACACACCAAATCAATTTAGAGTAATCAATTTTTCTGGACAATTTAGAGTATCCAATTTACCTGCTCTCCATGTTTTTGGACTGTGGGAGGAAACCGGAGTCCCCGGAGGAAACCCACGCAGACACAGGGAGAACATGGAAACTCCACCCAGATAGGGACTTGAGCCCAAGACCCCAGTGCTGGGAGGCGAACGTGCTAACCACTAAGCCACCGTGCCGCCCAATTTGAGTAATATTGTATAAATGAAGTAATTGTAATTAGGTGATATTGTATACAGACATTAAGTACAGTTTACTAAAAGAAAGGATTGATTTAGCAAAAATAGAAAGTAAACTTTACTTAATTCGCGAAACTTTTAAAGTACATTTTACTCATAATTTTTTTTCAGTGTAGGGGTTCACATCCCTTTCCCGCCCTCACTGTGAATGTAACATGTTGTATTCAATAAAACCATGCAATCAGACTGTCTTTGGTGTTTGTCTATTGTTGTGATGTAGATAAAGATCAGAACACATTTAATGATCAATTTATGCAGAAATACAAGTATAATCCCAAAAGTTACTAAAGTTACATACTTTTTCTACTCTTCTTGCAGCTGTAGAACTCAAAGTAAGAGTTTGTCAGAATCACGTACAGCTTCCCATCCTGATTGCTAGACTTTTTTGAGGAGTCTGCAGTTAAATATTTCTATAGGGTAATTTTTATAAAGCGTATCTGATAAAACTGAGTGAAAGTAACGGCTGTATCATGTTTTTGTGAGTGATGGTGAAGTGCTGCAGATGCTGGGAGCTGATGTTCGTTAGGAGAGAAGTGAGTAAGCAGTGAGATGAGAACGCTGAAACATGCTGAAATCCACCACCGCCCGGCCCGGCTCCTCTCTGCTGCTTACTATGCAAAGCCACACTCCAAATGTTGATTGATAGCATTTGAACGGTGTAAAAGGACATCACATGCAGAGCGCTCTCTCCAGACTCCCTCTCTCTGAGGAGGAGGAGGAGGAGGAGGAGCTCTTCATCCCCAGCCCTCCGCCTGACGTGAAGAATGGAGAGGAAATGTCGGAGTGCCGTGAAAAACTACGACTTCAGGGCTGAAATCATCTTAAATATGGTTAAAGATGTGCAATATTTCTGAAAGAAGAGACTATAAATATATTTAATGACATTTTCAATCGGTTTAGCTCATTTTAGAAAGTGAAATGATCTTTCAGCGGCTGGTAATTTCACATGTTCTACAAAATTTAAGCTAAAATTTCCTCCCAATAATATCCAACTGCTTTAAAGTAGTGATGCCAATTAAGAAAGAAACATAATCGATAATAGATAAATTGAATTCTCATTTTATGTAATTAATTGTGAATAATTGTGATTAATTGCACGTTAAGCATTTACTATATATATATAGAGATAGATAGATAGATAGATAGATAGATAGATAGATAGATAGATAGATAGATAGATAGATAGATATTCAAATATAATTAAAAGAATGAATGTAAAATTGGTTCAAAGGAATAATATTTATACTTTTGATATTAACCACTTAATTAACTAAACTCACCAACCACTATTTGCACTTCAACACCTTAGCAACCACCTAGCAACAGCTTAGCAACATCTTAGCTACATCCATGGATACCATAGCAACCCCTAAGCAACCACTAATATTTATATTAGTGATATCAACCACTCAATTAACTATACTCACCAACCACTTAACTATACTGTTATTGGTGTTAATATTATTATTATTATTATTATTATTATTATTATTATTATTATTATTATTATTATCATTATTATTATTTGCACTTCAAAATCTTAGCAATCACCTATCAACTAATTAGAAACAACAAAATAACCAACACGGATACCATAGCAACCCCTCAGCAACCACCTAGCAAACATTTAGCAACACTATAGCAACCGCTATAGTGTTGCTACGAATCTCATAGCAACAGTTTAGAAGTCCTTAGTAAACACTTAGCAACCACCTAGAAATCCAGACAACAACATAGCAACCATTTTGGACACTATAGCTACACCTTAACAACCATCTAACAACTGCTTAGCAACCACCACAGACACAGAAACACCAAAGCAACCACCACGAATACCATAGTAACACCTTAGCATCTGCTTAGCAACACCTTAGCGAACACCTAGCAACACCTTATCAACAACCTAGGAACCACTTAGAAACAATAGAACAACCAACACACAAACTATAGCAACACCTTGGCAAACACCATAGTAATCACCATGGGTACCATAGAAACACCTAAGCAACTTCCAGCCAACACCTTAGCAATCTCCTTAGCAACCGCCAATCAACCACTTAGCAGCACCATAGCAATCACTATAGTAAATGGTGAGAACCATTTTAGCTGAGCAACCATCCTGCGTTTCACACAGGAAATGCACTTTTCTAATTGTTTTTATTAATCACAGTAGTATTCTGTGATTAATTGTGATTAATTGCGATTAATCATGATTAAATGTGCCTCTTCTTCTTAAGATTCCCAGGACTAATGCCAAGCATGTGGGCTAGGCGGTGTCTGAAGACCTGCAGCACTGGGCTAAGGAGCAGTGGACCTGTGTACACTGGTGTTTATGGACACAGTGGATTATGGGTAACCTGAAATGCTTGAGTTGTTGCCCCGCCCACTGCACATGACCAGTCAGGATTGTGAATGATGGAGTTGTAGAAGTCTCCAGTGTTTTTAAGGTGAGTTTGTGTCTATGTTACCTTCTGGCTCTTCTCCTTTAGTTACGTAGAATGTTATAGTCAGAACAATTTTTAGAGAGTCGTTAAATTATCACAGTTCTCCATAAATCCAATCAAAACTAATTAAATCATTCCATCATCTTTATCTTCCTCAGGGATAACGACTGTCCACCTGTCCCGTCTGACACTGATGGAAGTTTTGGACCTTCAGAAAGTCCTGCTGCCTTTATCAAACCAGCTGCTCACTGTCTGCACGCTGAAATCTGCTCAGGCTACTCGCCCACTCTCCATCTCACTCAACATAAAGATACATTAAAGAACACAAGCAAATTACATCCTTAATCGCAGCCATTATTTACATTATTTACATTATTTATGTAATCCACAACTAATCTGATGGGTAAAACATCTCATATTCCTTATCTGAAGAAATATGACGTGAATTAAAGAGATTTGAGAATGATGATCATCATTAAAGCAGGTGGTCCGCACCTCTGTGATACATGATGCTTCATTAGTAGCAGAATTCTGATTAATTACCTGTTAATAAAGAACAAATGTTTCTGGATCTGGAGTTGGATTCATCTCTCAGAGTGATTCATTTGCATCTACAGAGTGCTGATGTAAAATACAAGCAACTCCTCGGCCTGACTCTCATTTATCCTGAGGTTTTATTTTACTTTCTTATTATATAGTATATATATTATATTATACATATATTATAGTATTTTACTGTTTTTTCTTATTATTTTATCTTTACATTGAAATATATCTATCTATCTATCTATGATGATGACAATACACTCATATGCTGATAATCTGGTACACTGTTACACTGGTAATCTGGTATGATGGTACTCTGGTACACTGGTACTCCAATACTCTGGTACATTGGTACTCTGGTACATTGGTACTCTGGTACACTGGTACTCTAATACACTGGTACATTGGTACTACCAGTGCACTGGTACTTTGGTTAACTGGAACACTGGTCATCAGGTATGCTGGTACTCTGGCACACTGTTACACTGGCACTCTAGTACACTAGTACTCTGGTACATTGGTAACCTGGTACGTTGGTACTCTGGTATGTTTGTACACTGTTACAAGGGTACTCGGGTACACTGTTACAAAAGTACTCTGGTACACTGGTACTTTGGTACACTGGTACATTGGTACACTGGTACGCTGTTACACTGGTACCGTGGTACTCTGGTACATTTACTGATATGCTGGTACACTTGTACATTTGTACACTGGTACTTTTGTACACTGATACTCTGGTACACTAGTACTTTTGTACACTGGTACTTTGGTACACTGGTACTTTTGTACACTGGTATTTGTGTACACTGGTACATTGGTACGCTGGTACATTGGTACACTGGTACTTTTGTACACTGGTACTCTGATACACTGGTATACTGGTACACTGGTACTCTGGTACACTGGTACTTTTGTACACTGGTACTTTGTTACACTGGTATGTTGGTACCCTGCCATTCTGGTATACTGTTACTGGCAACCCGTATTAAAAACTGGAGTCATATCTGATCAATAGAGTCGTGCACAGGCTGTGCTCTCCGTCAGAGAAATGATCAATACAGCTGTTTTCCGCTGGTTTGGTAACGCGGAACCCTCGCGGTGATGATTTGCGGTAAAACGGCTCACTATTTAAACAGCTTTTCCAATTTCATTCATTTCAGACATCAGCTCGCCACCGCCGCGCCGCCGCCACGCCGTCGCCATTGAAATTCCTCTAATCCAAACACTGCCGCACTGTGCTTTGCAGATAATATGATTTCATGCATGGATCAATGTTCCTTTTTTTGCTCTTTTTGCTTGACATTTGCATGGTCTCCGCTCAAAAAGAATAACGCTCCCGAATCAATGGCTGAAGCTCGGCAGAACCGCGGCCCCCGAGGGCCCGGGGGCGGCGGCAGGGGGGGGTGGGTGTGTACGGGTGGATGGAAATGTATCAGGTTGAGGAGAAATGAAGGCTTTGGGCAGAGATACAGACACAGCAGAATCCTGAGATTCACAGTCTGAGGCTGAGAAATGTCAGAGCAGTGCAGAGTAACGTCCAGAAGATCTGGACTTTCAGGGACACCGACTGTTCTCAGCCTTAAATCACTCCACGGGTTACAGCAGGTCAACCTGAAAACTCTGCTTTTAGGAAGTTTATTCTGGCCATTATATTGGAAACAACACACTTTGTGCATTATATCTAGCTACGTTATTGGAAACACCCAATTCTACCATCAGCTATTAGAAACACCAACAACATCAACACTTTGAGCTTGATAGCTGGTAATTTTACTAGAAACCCCCACATTGTGTTTCCATGTATTGGCCTCATTATTAGAAACACCACATTTTGTGCTTCATAAGTACCTACTTTATTGGAAACTCCATGATCTTTGCTTTTTAACTGGCAAATTTATTAGGAACGCCAGACTTCATTCTACATAACTAGCCACTTTATTAAAAACATCATGTTGTGTTCTTTAGAATGAATTATTGACAACACCATTCTTCTGTGCTTCATGATTGGCCAATTTATTTTAAACACCATGTTTAATAACTGGCCACTTTAATAGAAAGACCTATTGTGCAGCAAGTGACAAGGGTGATTATCTCCACCAAGACAAAAGCAGGATTCAAAGTCATCCATGACAGTCTGGTACAACACCACTGCAGTCTTAGGTGACATTGACGTGGTGTCAAGAGTACTTCTTGTAATAATCCTGTTGTCGTGGAACCAATACTACCCTACTACTACCTTACCATTACATTACTACTACATTACTTTCAGCCTTGTTATTACATTTGCTACCAGCCTCACCCCACATTATTATTGACATCGTCCTGCGTTGCTACCTGCATCATCTTATATTACTACTGGCCTCGCCCCATAATACTACTGGCATCATCCCACATTTCTGCTGGCATTGTTCCACAATACTTCTTGCATTATCCCACAATACTACTGGCCTCATCCCACAATACTACTGGCATTATACCACATTTCTGCTGCCATTGTTCCACAATACTATTGGCCTCATCCCACCATACTACTGGCCCCATCCCACAATACTACTGGCCCCATTCCACAATACTACTGGCCTCATCCCACAATACTACTGGCATTATACCACATTTCTGCTGCCATTGTTCCACAATACTATTGGCCTCATCCCACCATACTACTGGCCCCATCCCACAATACTACTGGCCCCATTCCACAATACTACTGGCCTCATCCCACAATACTACTGGCATTATACCACATTTCTGCTGCCATTGTTCCACAATACTATTGGCCTCATCCCACCATACTACTGGCCCCATCCCACAATACTACTGGCCCCATTCCACAATACTACTGGCCTCATCCCACAATACTACTGGCATTATACCACATTTCTGCTGCCATTGTTCCACAATACTATTGGCCTCATCCCACCATACTACTGGCCCCATCCCACAATACTACTGGCCCCATTCCACAATACTACTGGCATTATACCACAATACTACTGGCCTCATCTCACAATGCTATTGGGATCATCCCACATTACTTCCTGCATTGACCTACATTTCTACTGGCCTCGCCCCATAATACTACTGGCGTCATCCCACATTACTACCCACATCATCCCACATTTTTACTGGCATTACCCCACAATACTACTGGCCTCATCTCACAATACTACTGGGATCATCCAAAATTACTACCAGCCTCATCAAACAGTACTACTGAGCTCTTCCTTCATTACTACCTGCATTGTCCCACATTACTACTGGCCTCAACCAACATTAATACCAACCTCGTCCCTGATTACTACCATATTACTAACAGTCCTGTCCAACATTACCTTTAGCCTCATCCCAAATCACTACTTACATTATCCAGGATAAATACCAGCCTTGTCCAACATTACTACAAATCTTGTCAAAAGTGACTACCTGCATTGTCCTGCATCACTACTTGCATTGTTCTACATTATTACCAATCATTTGCAACATTGTCAACTGCAAACTGCCATTGTCTCACATCTCTACTTGCATTATCCCGGATAACTACCAGCCTGGTCCAAGATTACTAACAGGCTTTTCCAACATTACTACCTGAATCTTCCCGCATTACTACTCGCATTGTCCTACATTACTATTTATATTGTGCCACATTACTATCACCCTTGTCCAACGTTACCTTTAGCCTCGTCCCAAATCACTACTTACATTGTCCTGGATAAGTACCAGACTTGTCCAACACTACTACAAATCTTGTCAAAAATGACTACCTGCATTGTCCTGCATTATTACTTGCATTGTCCTACATTACTACTTGCATTGTCCTACATTTCTTTTGGCCTTGTCCCACAATACTATGTGCATTGACCCACGTTACTGCCAATCTTGTCCTAAATTACTACTGCCATTGTCCCACATCATTAGTTGCATCATCCCAAAATAGCTACCTACCTTGTCCAACATTCCTACTGGCCACATCCCACATTACTACCAACCTCATTTAACATTACTACCTGCATCATCCTGCAGTACTACTTCCTTTGTGCCACATTTCTACCAGCCTTGTCCAACATTACTACTGGCCTCATCCAACATATTACCAGCCTCGTCCCAACATTACTACTGGCATGGTCCATCATCACTAACTATCCAGACTCATCCAACCTGACCAACATGGACCTTGTTTAGGTTGAAATGCACCAGAATGTTTCCTATCCATGCTCAGAACTGTTTTGCATTGCAGTGTAAAATCAGCCAATGGGTGTACAAACTCAGTTAGAGCCCATGCCCACCTGAAGCCCACTTAACCCATGTTCCACCCATTTAAACACCATTTAAGTGGCTGGAATATGGGTATATCTTGCATCCGCCTGAAGACCTCTGTCATCTCTAAAGCATCTTTTCTGCCTTCTTCCATAACAATAGGAGCTCAGTCTTAAAGTAAAGTGAAGATGACTCTACGGGTGCGTGTGCAGACGTTAGCAGGTGCGGTGCTGAATGTGCTTTGATGTGGATGTCAGGATGAGCAGGAGATGTGTCTGAATTGATAGTACAGTGTCGAGAAGCTGCTCGCTGTATGTATACGGGATGAGGAGTTTTAAACAAGCTCAGGGCAGAGCAGGAAATAAGCACCGGCGACGGAGGAGACAGGCCCCGCCCACTTTTTAAAAACTTCTCAGAGTGATTTACAGTGTGTGTGTAGAACAATAAGCTGTGTAAGTACAGTTACACCACTGTTTACATTACATTACACCATCCATTAATGCGGTTCAGTTAGGTGTAATGAAAAATCTCTGCACACCATTGATAAATCAAAAGATGAAAATACTACATATCATCCCAGTCTAGGAAAAACAAAAAAACAAGTATCTCCATTTTTGTCAATTTTTTTTAGTTTACTACATAATTTGAACACATAAACTGCCTTTTACACTGTGCCAAAGTTTATTGATGAACGGACCAATAAAAACTCTTCAAAATGACCTAAAAATAAACTCTTTTTACATTGACTTCCATTGAAAGTTAAGAAGTTTTTCTCTTTTCTGTAAAGCTTTTGTTTTAAAGAGATACTCGCTTTTCATTGGACGGCGACGATATTCAAAAATGTATAGTACAAGCTTTTGTCCTCATCTAAAACTGCTCTTTCTGTGTTCATTTTGAACTCCGCCCCAGACCCGTGTTCCGTCACGTGCTCTTGTCTATGTGCTTACCTGTTCATTTGTAGCTCCACCCCCTCGTTACCTGTCCTCAGGTGTTTCCTGTTTCTCGTTCCCTTCTGTGTGTATAAATAGTTCCCTTTATTCATGTCAGTCAGGTTCACGTTTTTCTTTGTTTTCATAGTCCTCAGTATTCTCTGTATTTCATGTTTCGTGTTTTGTTTTGCTTTGCTACAGTTGTTTGTTTCTTTCTTTATTAAGTTTCTTGTTTGTTTATTTGTTTAATATTCAAAAAATATACTTGCATTTGCGTCTCCCTCCACGTCTCCTCTTTGCCCCAACCTGACGGGCATAAAAATACACAACCACGGACAAGTGAGACACGAACAAAGGGAACTATTTCTACACACAGAAGAGGAAAAGAAACAAGAAACACCTGAAGACCGGCAACAAAGGGGGCGGAGCTACAAATGAACACAGAAAGAGCACAACAGACATTTTTTGGAGTTTTCATCCCTCGTTTCTTCCACCCATTCTGTATTTTCCACAGGAAAAAAAAAGAATTTTCTCCTAACTAAGACTTTTTTGTTTGTTTAAATAATTATATATTTTACTCTAGTAGAAAAAAAAAGTTATCAAACTCATTCATGAAATAATGAATGAACAATTTGATTAATTCATTGACAGAGTTAAAATCAAAGAAGAACACACATTTTTTTATTAATTAAATTACACAGTATTGACACTATTGACTCTAGTTGTTGGGATAAAACAGGGCTTTGTACAAAAGCGATGGAGACATGTCCCTATTCTCCACAGTGCAAATCGATCCTATAACCATCCATATAACAATATGGTTAATATGATTAATCCAGTATCTTTTTAATAACGTATAACAGATGATACGTCTACATTCCTCGGCTTAAGAGTGTCCTAATTTCCCCTGAAACCTGGTGCACGACATTTCATGCATCTGGTGCCGAGTCCAGCCAGCTGTCGGGGAGCTGGAGCGTGGAAAACCAAATGAAACCATTACGCCAGGTGTGTTTTTGCATGCGTTCGAGTTCATTTTCTCTCTGTACAATCTCAGATCCAAATCTCTGGATTCCACGAGGCGGCAAGCAAACAAACAAACAAACAAACAAACAAACAAACAGACAGAAAACAAACATGCAAACACAACCAATCTTTCCCCTGCATTTATTGCAGCACATTAACTAGCAGTGTTTAGCAGTGTGTCAAGGTGGTGCAGGGTCACCAATCACGCATACCCCATCCCCCCCGCCCCCTGCGCTGCTGCGCCCAGGCTGGCGAGGCTAACGGGGGAGAGCGGGAAAGTAAATGAGCGTTCTGAAGCAAAACAAGTGTGTGTTTAGGGGATCGGACAGCCTTGCCAAAAGCTTTGAGAAGCCACAGTAGATCCTGCAGCTTGTCCACAGCCATCAGCCGCAGCCCGCGGCCGCCGGCCGAGCCTGACAGCGCCGAATAAACACTTCCGCGGACCTGTCTCAGAGTGTCCCCAGCTACTGCTGAGTCTATCGCACCGCAGCAGCTCCAGACTGCACTGCCGGTGAGCGCCGGGGCAATCGAAGGCTGAATCCTCACAACCTTCAGGCACTTTACCAAGGTTGGGAAAGAAAGTTTCGGTAGCACTTTCTACGAATGTCATCCCTATAAGACTCTATAAACATATTCATAACACATTATAATGCATACCTGTCAAGTTTTAGATTTAAAAATAAGGTATATTTTCCTCCCGCCGGCTTAAAGCCGTCCCTCCAGCCCAACGAAGCTTCAGTATCGTTTTCTCGCTCTGTTCGGTCTGGTTTCACATAGGCATAAATGTAAACGAATCACCAAACACCAAAAAGCAAATCAATAAACCACGCGAGCAGCCTGTGTCCTCTGATTGGTCAGAGCTGTCCAACATGGGAGTACGTTAAAAATATAAAAATATACGAAAAAATAAATACAGAGAGAAGATTTTGTGTTCCAGCGCAAATATCGTTGCTTTAACACTGAACACTGAAACGCTGCACTTTCAAACACAGTGTTTCTACGTGCAGCACAGATTTATACATAATAAACAGAGTCACGCGGCTGTGAGCAGTGAATGGACACAGTGTTTGTTCACAGCTGTGGTAATTAAATTAGCGTTATCTGGCTAATATATCAGTTTAAACTGTGCTTGCTTTATCAGCAGTTTAGCTCAAATAAATGGCTTATATTTAATAGCTGGATCCGATCGAGACCGGATCACGTTCTCACCACAAGCGAAGTGAACCGCTCCAGAGTTCGTTTGGTACCGGACCGAGACCACCTCCTCTAGCTCTAGGTCTCAGTCCGGTTCTTTTGATCCGCACCCGAGTGTGATTACTGTTTTCACACCTGCTCAATCGAACCGCACTAAAGTTACAAACAGACCAGAGTTCATTTAAACCGGACCAAATAGTGCTGGTGTGAAAACCACGCCCTTACACACTGCTTTTGGATAACTTTATGCTGCTTCAATCCTGGTGCAAGAATTCAAGCAGTTCAGTTTGGTTTGATGGTCTGTGATCGTCTGTTTTCCTCTTGATTATAATCCAGAGGTTTTCAATTTGGTAAAATCAAAGAAACTCTCTTATTTCCAGAGCTGCATACAGGTATTACATACAGTAAGCTTACAATCATTATAATGTAGTATGAGTGCTACATAATGCACTATAAATGCATTTATAAAAATTTCCAGTCATAAGTTTAGACACCCTGACATTTCCAGCCTTTTCATTTAACCCTTGTGTGGTGTTTCGGGTCTGTGGGACCCGTTTTCATTTTTCATCAAATGATACAAAAAAAAAAAATATTTTTTCTAACTCAAACTCATTGGCATCGGCCCATTTTTTTGTGAAAAACATATATCAAAACACATTTTCGATAAACACACACTGTACAACCCCCCCCCCCCCCCCCCCCCACACACACACACACATTTATATTACATACAGTATGTTTGGCCAAGGGCTAATAAACATTGCTTCATTTGTAAATTTGAAACTAATCAAATTTTCTACTCATATCTTGAGTTTAATTCATTTTCTTTTACATTTTATTAAAAAACTAATAAAAAAAAGAGTAGCACTTTTTAAAAGAAATGTAACATAAGAAAGGTAAAGGGCAAATATTAACCATGTAAGCTGTTTATATTGCTTGCAATTTAGGTGAAGCGAGCATGTGTAAAGCATTTTAATGTAAAATTGCTTCATTTTGCTGAATTAAATACAAGTAACAAAGTAAACGAGTAACAAAAATATGAACACCACACAAGGGTTAACTGAGCGACACAAGACACCTAATGTGTCCAGTAGAGCTGAACGGGAACCTGCATTAAAAACCGATGCGAGCTGTTTGGCAGGTGTCATAAATCTCGAAATGCTGTTCTCGGGCTTTGAACTCCGGTGCCGACCCGACTCTGGCTGTCAGATACACGAGGAGAGGAGGTCCTGCTGTTTGAGCCGGAGCCAGCCGATGGATTTCTGTTCTATAGATCAGGACGACAGCTGTCGAAGCGTTGCGGAACATTTCCCTCAGCAGGAGAAATCCCGTACTTAAGGGGGCTGATTCATATTAAATCCACTCGGAGGAACGTTCTCCACACGGATCAGAGCACTGACCCCGGAGTTCTGCGTCATTCTGCAGTCTGACAGTTAACGCCAACATATAGTCCATATAAATAAATAAAAAAAGAGCATTTAATAGTGTGTTTAAAGAGACACTTAACATTAAAATATAGGTTTTTTTTTCCATTAATAGCTGAAATGTGTTCTTTGGAAGCAATGCTAACTATAGTGGACGTAGCTATGAGGCATACACTACTAAAGCATCGCCTGTGGGCAGCGTCCTGTGGACAGAATCCTGTAAAACCATGTCCTGTGGGCAGTGTCCTGTGGACAGAATCCTGTAAAACCATGTCCTGTGGGCAGTGTCCTGTGAAACCATGTTTGGGTAGCATGCAGTGGGCAGCATTCTTTGGGCAGCATCTTGTGGACAGTGTCCTGTTACACCATGTCCTGTGAATAGTATCCTGTAAAAACCTGTTACACCATGTCCTGTGAATAGTATCCTGTAAAAACCTGTTACACCATGTCCCGTGAATAATATCCTGTGAAAACATGAACTGTAGGCAGCATCCTGTGGCCAGCGTCCTGTGTGCAGCATTCTGTGGGCAGTGTCCTGTGAAACCATGTGCTGTGGGTAGCATGCAGTGGGCAGCATCCTGTGGACATCATCCTTTGGGCAACATCCTGTAGACCCATGTCCTGTGGGCAGCATCCTGTGAATCTGTGTCCAGTGGGCTGTATACTTTGGCTCTACTCTTTTGAACCGTGTCTTGTGGACAGTATTACGTGTCCTGTGGGACCTGGTCCTGTGAATGGCATCCTCTGGAACAGTGTCCTGTGCCGTTACACCCTGTCCTGTGGAAAGTATCCTGTCGAAACCTGTTATACCATGTCCTGTGAATAGTATCCTGTGAAAACATGTACTGTAGGCAGCATCCTGTGGCCAGCGTCCTGTGTGCAGCATTCTGTGGGCAGTGTCCTGTGAAACCATGTGCTGTGGGTAGCATGCAGTGGGCAGCATCCTGTGGACATCATCCTTTGGGCAACATCCTGTAGACCCATGTCCTGTGGGCAGCATCCTGTGAATCTGTGTCCAGTGGGCTGTATACTTTGGCTCTACTCTTTTGAACCGTGTCTTGTGGACAGTATTACGTGTCCTGTGGGACCTGGTCCTGTGAATGGCATCCTCTGGAACAGTGTCCTGTGCCGTTACACCCTGTCCTGTGGAAAGTATCCTGTGAAAACATGAACTGTAGGCAGCATCCTGTGGCCAGCGTTTTGTGTGCAGCATTCTGTGGGCAGTGTCCTGTGAAACCATGTGCTGTGGGTAGCTTGCGGTGGGAAGCATCCTGTGGACATCATCCTTTGGGCAACATCCTGTAGACCCATGTCCTGGGGGCAGCATCCTATGAATCTGTGTCCAGTGGGCTGTATACTTTGGCTCTATTCTTTTGAACAGTGTCTTGTGGACTTGTATCCTTTTACACCCTGTCCTGTGGATAGTATCCTGTAAAAACCTGCACTGTAGGCAGCTCCCAGTGGGTAATGTCATGTGGACATCGTCCTGCGGGAAGTATTCTGTGGGCAGTGTCCTGTTGGCAACATCTTGTGAGCATCATCCTGTGGACAGCAACCTGTGGGCAGTGTCCTGTAGCAGCATCATGATGAGGTGAGCACTCCAGCAGCACTGCTGTATCTGAGACACTCATTGAATGATATCGCCAAGTTACCTTGTTTAAAAACAGTGATGTAATCACAAAATATCAAGTTTCTCCCACAAAAGCAGAATAAACTCTTTTAACAGATTCCAGAAGACACATGAAACGAGCAGGTGTCCCGATACTTTTGTCTGTTTAGTGTTAGCTACAGTAGATACAGTATCGTATGACCTCTCTGATGGTGGCGCTGCTCAGTGGCAGAGCTTTGGCTCCACAGGAGGCTGGAAATTGCTCCCTGATGCTTTTGGGATGATGGAGTGCTCTGATTTCCTGTGGGCCTCCTGCTCCGCTTCACCTCCTGCGCCGCCTCGTTTCATAAATCCTCAAATCGCAGCGTTGCCTCTTCCTGAGAGACTTTCAGTGATTTCCTGTAACTCTGGAGTTCTGCACATGCTCATGACTCCCATTACTGAATAACTACCTGAATTTAGACCTGTTATGCTGTGTTCACACTACTGCCAAATTAGATTTAGTGCATAAATCAAATCTGTGGAGAAACTGACCATTACTTAAAAGCAGAGGTGGAAAGTAGTGAATTACATTTACTCACATTACCATAATTGAGTAAATTTTATTAGTAATTTGTCATTTTTAAAGTAGTTTTTTTTTATAGGTAATTTTACTTTACTACATTGGAAAACTCCCCATTTCTGAGTAACAAATGAAATGCTGGGGGGAAAAAAAAATGTCTGACTTAAAAAAAAAAAAAAAAGAGTTTTGTTCTCCATGGCAGCGCAGCTGAACTTTTCCAGCAGGGTTAATTACGGCTAGAGGGAGAGATGCTGTGTGAATCAGTGTAGTCTGGTGTCTGTGTGCACGGCTGGGGGAACCGGTGTTCTGTCGAATTATGCTACCCATCGATATGTGTTTCTTTACGGCACTTCTTTACTTCAAACAAGATTCAAGCTAATTTAATATATACCAATTATCAAAAACCAATTGATGTTATTTGTTATTTCTTTGCTGTCCAGACTATCAAATATCAATCTGTACACAATTCAGTTATGGCAAAACATTTATTTCATGTTTATTTTATTAAAAATAATCTGGATTTAATCTGGAGTTTCCAATAATCAAATTCCATTTTATTTGCTGTACTTGATTTTCAGACTAACTATAACTATAATATCAGTCAGAAATTGGATTTCATGAGCAATCAATCCGAATTTAAAAAATTGTATTTCACAGTGGGGTTCCTTTGCTATCCAGACTATCAGATATTAATCTAGATCAAATCTAAATAAAATCATTGGATTTCACATGATTTTTGCTGTCAAAAATATACAAAATAAACCTGGATTAAATCTAGATTTTCCAATAATCAAATTTCATGTTAAATTGTCAGATTTTATTTGCTGTACTTGATTTTCAGACTAACTAAACCTAATCAGTCAGAAATTGGATTTCATGAGAAATGAATCTGAATTCAAAAATCATATTCATAGTGGGCTCTCTTTGCTATCCAGACTATTCAATATTACTTTAGATAAAATCCTAATATGAAATTTCATTGGATTTCATGTGATTTTTGTAGTCAAAAAAAATACAAAATAAACCTGCATTCAATCTAGTTTTGCCAATAATCAGATTTTAAGTTTCATGTGTTTTCTGATGTCGGGAATATCAGAAATCAATGTGAATTGAATTCAGATATAGCAGTAATCAGATATGATCTGTCAGGCTGCAGATGATGCTGGATGTGGGAGGATACAGGATGCAGGACCTGTATGATTTGTTGGCTCTCTGCCATATGAAGTTCTGCTCATTCTCTCAGAAGAACAGAGGAGATAATTGAAACACATCGACTCAATACGGCACAAAAAAGTCCACAGCAAAAAAAAACACGAGAATGAAACAAAAAGCGATAGTGAGGAGAGAAAGCTGATGAGTGGAGCGAGAGATAGCAGAGTGGAAATGACTCAGACTCAGAGTCTGATCTGTCTTTGCATCAGAAGTGGTCGCGCCGCTAAACTGCGGGCTAATACCCGCTTATGCAAATCCACTCCTCGCTCGTTAGAAGCCGAAACGAGGCGCCGTCGCTCTTCTCTCTGAGACCAATTGTCAGAAGCGTTCAAAGGGCCTCCTCCCGCTGATAACGGATTTAGATCGACTCGCTGCCGTTCTTTAATCACCTCAAAGCTTCTGGATCTCCGTGTGAAGAGCTGACGCTTCCCTCACGTCTGTGGAACCGTGTTCTAGATCATCTGTGTCAACAGTACACTTTAACACCCCTGCTGTAACTGCAGTCCGTCAGACAACATCAGGAGAAGCACTTGTGTAGGCCCATAGACTGTGTATAGCTGGACATCGTGAGCATCGTCTCTCAAAAGTGAAGCCACCACAGGTCGGGCGCCCCCTGCTGTTCGGTTTCAGAAAGCTGTGTAACCCCACCCATCCTCATAGGTTTCAATGGCAAAACAGGCAACTTTCAATCACGTTTTTTTCTAATATGCTGTAATTCTACCTCCATTATTTAAATGCAGCAGCTAGAGTAACCTCTGCTTATATTGTTACATTTTTATATCCCCACAGAACTCGTTTTTTAAAATGTTATTCAGCTCTATTCAAAAAGGTGTGGTTATTTTAAAAGGGCTGGGTTACACCTATAGCCGGGGAGGGACCAATGACTGTATGGGTTGGACCATAGACCTTGTGAGCTCTGTGGAGGCAGCCCTCAGGGGCGGGGTTATTTAAATGAGTAGGCGGAGTCTCTCCACAGTCTTTCTCCCTCCTCTGGTCTCTACTGCGCTCTACAGACTCGGGTTTCAGGATCGCCAACATGGAGGAAGATGTTGGCTTCAGTTTTATTTAATGAATGTGATCAGCGACAAGGCGTCCATCTTTTTTACAGTCTCTGTGTAGGCCTCCTCCACACATGACCAGATATTATTAACAAAAAATGTAACTCTCCAAATTGAAGCAAACTAAGTAAATACTCAAGTGACCATTCCAGGCCAGCAGGGGGCACTCTAACAGTTCAAAATATTTGTAAATGTTAAGCTGAATTCCACAAGGAACAGCATAATGTTCAAAACTATGACGCCATTAAAAAAAAATATGCCACTCTTAAAAAATAAAAACAGTTGACTTTAAAAAATATAAACTCATAGTTAAAAATTGAGAAAAACTTTGTATAGATAGATAGACAGATATAAAGATACTTTATTGATCCCCGAGGGGAAATTCTTGAAATATATATAATCTAAAATGGCATTTCTAGATTAAAGTTGTAAGATTATTAATACTAAAAATATTATGACTTTAATCATCTCAAAATATTACAACCTAAGTATCAAAATATTATATTAACTTTATTCCTTTAATACTATGACTTTATTCTCAAAATATTTTTTTTCACAAAATATGACAACTTCAATCTTGAATTATTACGACTTTAATCAAATAATATTTTGACTTTAATCTCAAAATAATACAATTTTAATCTCATAACATAATGACTTTATTCTTGAAATATTATGGCTTTAATCTAAAAAAAGTAAGATTTTTATCTCAAAGTATTACAACTTTAATCTCATAACATTATGACTTTATTCTTGAAATATTATGGCTTTAATCTAAAAAAAGTAAGATTTTTTATCTCAAAGTATTACAACTTTAATCTCATAACATTACGACTTTATTCTTGAAATATTATGGCTTTAATCAAAAAAAAAATTACAGCTTTTATCTTGCAATTGTTATGAGTTTATTCTCAAAAATGGCATTAATCTCATAATATTACGACTGTATTCTTGTAATACTATTTTTCTATTGTCCCAAAGATCATCAAAAACGTTATGATGAAACTGGCTCTCATCAGGGCCGCCCCAGGAAAGGAAGAGGAAGAGTTTCCTCTGTTGTACAGGATAAGTTTATCAGAGTTACCAGCCTCAGAAACGGCAAGTTAACAAACAGAGTAGTTTGATTTGTTTAACACTTTTAATTTACTCCCTAAGATCTGAGCTGTGAGATATGTGGGCGGGGTCTCCTGCTTTGAATGGGGATTTGCTGATTGCTGTTCACATGGATGGTTTTAGCCAGACACCGCCGGTCACCATCATTACCATATTCACATTGAACTGCACTGCAAGACACTGCAAGATAATTCCAATACTGCTGTCCCATTTCAGTGTATTTATATGTATTTATTATACATGCATTTGGATTTAATATGAATTTATTCATCAAACTGTTTAGTTCTAATATTGGCTGAGTGTTTATATTCTGGATGAGGATTATTTAAGATTATGTAAATCATCAAGTCTATTATTTTTCAGATTTTTTTTTTTGTACATAACGGATTAAAATCACCTGCTGTGCTGTGACGAGTTTATACATCAGCTCTTCTTGAAAACACAAGCACCCAAAACACTCAAACAGTGACAATAGAGGAGCTGCAGGCAGTGTGTGTGTGTGTGTGTGTGTGTGTGTGTAAGTGGACTCTGCGGGGAAATCACTGGCAGCGAATCCGGGCAGGCTGGCCACAGCTTTGGGCAGAATCACAGCCGCTCGCTGCCAGAGCAAAGACAATGAATCATCTCGGCTCAGAGATCTGAACGCCACTTTGATTCATTCAGCCAGACTCGCCACGAGAGAGAGAGAGAGAGAGAGAGAGAGAGAGAGAATGAAAACTCAATCATGTCAGTAAGGGTGAGCCTGTGAACACGAAGCTCAGCTTTAATCCCTTTATTTTAGTAAGGAAAGGACTCCAGATTTCCCCCAATAAACAGAGCCTCCCCCTACCTCACATTCAAGGTACGAGAAATGAGGCATAAGGAATGAGGTACAAGAATTGAGGTAAGAGGAACAAGGTATGAGGTACAAGGAATAGGGTATAATGACGAAGAAATGATGCAAGGAATGTGGTATGAGGAATGAGGTATGATGAATAAGATCACGACAAATGAGGTAAGAGAAATAAGGTATGATATATAAGGATTGAGGCACAAGGAATGAGGTATGAGGTACCAGGAACAAGGGATGAGGTACGAGGAATGAAGTATGAGGAATGGTACAATGGTACAAGATACAAAGTATGAGAAGTGAGTTATGAGTCACGAAGTAAGAGGTACAAGATATGAGGTATGAGGTACAAGAATCAAGGTAAAAGGAAAGAGATATGAGGTATGAGGAGTGAGGTATGAGGAATAAGGTATGACAAATGAGGTAAGACGAATGAGGTATGACATAAGAGGAGTGAGGAATGATGATTGAGGGAAAGAAATTAGGTATGAGTAATAAAGTACAACAAATGAGGTAAGAGGAATAAGGTATGACATGTGGATTGAGGTACATGGAGTGGGGTATGAAGAATGAGGTATGAGGAATGAGGTACGACATACGAGAAGTGAGGTATAAGATACAAAGTATGAAAAGTGAGATACGAGTCATGATGTAAGAGGTACAAGATATGATGTATGAGAATCAATGTACAAGGAAAGAGATATGAGGTATGACGTATAAGGAGTGAGGCACCAGGAATGAGGTATGAGGTACAAGGAACAAGGAGTGAGGTATGAGGAATGGGGTATGAAGAATGAGGTATGAGGAATAAGAATTAAGGGAAAAAGAATAATCTATTAGAAATGAGGTATGAGGAATGATGTTTGGCAAATGAGGTAAAAGGAATGAGGTATGACATGAGGACTGAGGCACAAGATACTAGGAATGAGGTAAGAGCAATAAGGTATGATACATGAGGAGTAAGGAACAAGATACAAATAATGAGGAATGAGATATGAGGCATTAGTTGAGAGGTACAAGGTATGAGGAATGAGGTACGAGAATCAAGGTACAAGGAATGAGATATAAGGTACGAGGAATGAGATATAAGGTACGTGGAATGAGATATAAGGTACGAGGAATGAGATATAAGGTACGTGGAATGAGATATAAGGTACGAGGAATGAGATATAAGGTACGAGGAATGAGATATAAGGTACGTGGAATGAGATATAAGGTACGAGGAATGAGATATAAGGTACGTGGGATGAGATATAAGGTACGTGGAATGAGATATAAGGTACGAGGAATGAGATATAAGGTACGAGGAATGAGATATAAGGTACGAGGAATGAGATATAAGGTACGAGGAATGAGTTATAAGGTACGAGGAATGAGATATAAGGTACGAGGAATGAGATATAAGGTACGTGGAATGAGATATAAGGTACGAGGAATGAGATATAAGGTACGAGGAATGCGATATAAGGTACGTGGAATGAGATATAAGGTACGAGGAATGAGATATAAGGTACGAGGAATGAGATATAAGGTACGTGGAATGAGATATCAGGTACGAGGAATGAGATATAAGGTACGTGGAATGAGATATAAGGTACGTGGAATGAGATATAAGGTACGAGGAATGAGATATAAGGTACGAGGAATGAGATATAAGGTACGTGGAATGAGATATAAGGTACGAGGAATGAGATATAAGGTACGAGGAATGAGATATAAGGTACGTGGAATGAGATATCAGGTACGAGGAATGAGATATAAGGTACGTGGAATGAGATATAAGGTACGTGGAATGAGATATAAGGTACGAGGAATGAGATATAAGGTACGAGGAATGAGATATAAGGTACGTGGAATGAGATATAAGGTACGAGGAATGAGATATAAGGTACGTGGAATGAGATATAAGGTACGTGGAATGAGATATAAGGTACGAGGAATGAGATATAAGGTACGTGGGATGAGATATAAGGTACGTGGAATGAGATATAAGGTATGAGGAATGAGATATAAGGTACGTGGAATGAGATATAAGGTACGAGGAATGAGATATAAGGTACGTGGAATGAGATATAAGGTACGTGGAATGAGATATAAGGTAAGTGGAATGAGGAATATAGAATTAGGTATGAGGAATGAGGTATGAAGAATGAGATACAACAAATGAGGAATGAGATATGAAGTACGAGGAAGGAGGTACAAGGAACAAGGTACGAGGATATGATATATGAGGAATCATCTTAAAGGTATAATGAATGAGGTACATACCACATGTATGTGGTGCAGTGGATAAAGGAATGTGATGATGAACAAAGAAAAAAGGAAGAAGGTATGAGGAATAAGGAACAAGGAATTTGGTATGAGGTACAAGGCAACTTCTACAGCTGAAGGGTGTCTATAAAAGGTATGGATTTAAGAAGCTCTGTTGAGAAATAAGGAAAGTTGGGAATGAGTATAAAAAGTTTCCCTCGATTTATCTTGTCTGAAAGGTGGAGATTGGCCAGGTGGAGATCATCACTCCAGCATGGGCTCGATTACAGACACTGAGTCACAGAAGAGTGAAACTTCCTCACTGTTTATATATAAAACAAGTGAACGCAGTTTAGAAACATACTGTAGCGCAGTTTAGAGAGAGAGAGAGAGAGAGAGAGAGAGTGAGTGAAAACTCAATCATGTCACTGAGGGTGAGCCTGTGAACACGGAGCTCAGCTTTAATCCCTTTATTTTAGAAAGGAAAGAACTCCTGAATTCCCAAAATACAGAACCCTACCTTCTACTGTACACACCAGGCTCAATAAAACATGAAATAAGAGGAATCAAGTGCGAGGAATGAGATTCAATAATTTAAGTAGGAAGAATGAGGTATAAGATATGAGATAAGAGGAATGAGGTACAAAGTACAACGAGGTAAAACGTACAAGAATGAGGTAAAAAGTACAAGGAATGAAGTAAAAAGTACAAGAATGAGGTAAAAAGTACAAGAATGAGTTAAAAATACAAGGAACGAGGTAAAAAGTACAAGAATGAGGTAAAACGTACAAGGAATGAGGTAAAAAGTAAAAGGAACGAGCTTAAAAGTACAAGAATGAGTTAAAAATATAAGGAACAAGGTAAAAAGTACAAGAATGAGGTAAAAAGTACATGGAATGAGGTAAAAAGTACAAGGAACGAGGTAAAAAGTACAAGAATTAGGTAAAAAATACAAGGAATGAGGTAAAAAGTACATGGAATGAGAAAAAAGTACAAGGAATGAGGTAAAAAGAACAAGCAACGAGGTAAAAGTACAAGAAATGAGGTAAAAATGACAAGGAATGAGGTAAAAAGAACAAGGAACGAGGTAAAAGTACAAGAAATGAGGTCAAAATGACAAGGAATGAGGTAAAAAATACATGGAATGAGGTAAAAAGTACAAGAATGAGGTAAAAAAGTACAAGGAATGAGGTAAAGAGTGCAAGGAGCAAGGTAAAAAGTACAAGGATCGAGGATAACAGTACAAGAATGAGGTAAAAAGTACAAGGAACGAGCTTAAAAGTACAAGAATGAGTTACAAATACAAGGAACAAGGTAAAAAGTACAAGAATGAGGTAAAAAGTACATGGAATGAGGTAAAAAGTACAAGGAACGAGGTAAAAAAGTACAAGAATTAGGTAAAAAATACAAGGAATGAGGTAAAAAGTACATGGAATGAGAAAAAAGTACAAGGAATGAGGTAAAAAGAACAAGGAACGAGGTAAAAGTACAAGAAATGAGGTAAAAATGACAAGGAATGAGGTAAAACATACATGGAATGAGGTAAAAAGCACAAGAATGAGGTAAAAAAGTACAAGGAATGAGGTAAAGAGTGCAAGGAGCAAGGTAAAAAGTACAGGATCGAGGATAAAAGTACAAGAATGAGGTAAAAAGTACAAGGAATGAGGATAAAAGTACAAGAATGAGGTAAAAAGTACAAGGAATGAGGAAAAGAGTACAAGGAATGAGGGAAAAGGAATGAGATACAAGCTCTCAGGTATAAGGGATGAGGTACAAGATACTAGAAATAAGGGTCGAAGAAGGAACGAGGTAAGAGGAATGATATATGGGATATGATATATAGTGTAACAGGTATGAGATATGAAATAAGAGGAATGAGGTATGATATATAGGGTAAAAGGTATGAGGTATGAGGTTTAGGGAATGATGTATGTGGCAAGGAATGAGGTAAAAAATCTGAGAGTTGAGGTAAAAAGTACAAGGACTGAGGTAAAAATTCTGAGGGATGAGGTAGAATATGCAGAATGAAGTATGAGGTATAATGAGGTAAATAATGAGGTATGGGGTACAAAGTATTAGGAATGAGGTACGAGGTCAAGCCTTCCTATTGGCATTTTTCAGCAGGATAATGCTCACCCACACACAGCAAGGGCATTACAAGCCCCCACAAATGAACAATTTCCTCTTATAGCGTAATCAATTACATATAATATATCATTATTAGATTGACATCCTGTGTTATATCTTTTGCTAATGAGTGAACCTTTATGACAAATAAACAAAAATATTGAAACACTACTAATTTAATATCCAATTTAGTTTTTTTCTTGGAAATCAAGGGTATTAATATTTTATCCTTAATAAGTTTATCCTTAATTTGTATGCATTCTACTAGATTTTGAAGCATTGCTGTAAGGATTTGATTGAATTAGTGATCCCTAAGCCAACTTTTCTCATCTAAAAGTATTAGACAGAGCACCATCGTTCCAGAGAACACAGTTCCGCTGCTGTCAGGCTGTTTTTTTACAGCGTATGCAAACTTTCCAGCAGTTTTATTGACAGTCAGTAAAAATAGGGGTTGTTTTAGGATGCACACCTACGCAGATCGCCCGCGGATATATTCCGCTAACTCACTCAATTAGTTTTGATGGGTCAGAGTATTCCGGGCTTATTTGACACAGACGGGGCATTAAAATAAATCCAGGTGCCATTAAATGAGCTATACGGAGGAGCATTAGCGGGCCTGAAAGCTGCAGGTTGCTGTAAAAGCTGGAATGGCGGCTGGCGCTCAGGCTTTTGACCCCGTGACCCCGGTGATTTTCTCGGCTGAGGCCGTATCCCGCGCCTCGCAGGCGTGGCACGGCCGGCCTTATCTCTGCCCTGCACATGTGAAAGATTACCCGGCGTTTCCTGCAGGTATTTCACACTATATTTACACCCTCGGCTCCCAGAATGCAACAGAGCAGGCCTCAGACAATCAGAGCGGAGCACGCTGATCATCTGCATTGTTACAGCTGGTACTGGGAGGGCGGCTGGGCGTGCGAGGATGTGTGTGCGCTGAGTGAGAGAGCAGGATCCGGCCTAACCTCTACCAACCAGAGCTGCTGGCATTTCACTGAGCCGCCGGGGAGTAGATATTACAGACGAATTACAGGACAAGTCCACCAGACACGTCCAAAAATGTATTAGCTAATTTAAAACATTCCTGATCATTCTGATTGATTCCAATTCCTAAAAGTCACTTTGAGGAATTTGAGGAATTAGCTGTTTCTAATAAAGTGGCCTGACAGCATTACAGGTGGGTATTGTAGGTGTTTCTAATAAAGTGGCCAGTGAGGAAGCAAAAATACATTATATAAAGTAGCCAGTTAGTGGAGGTTCAAGTAGGTAGGTGTTTCTAATAAAGTGGCCAGGCAATGACAAAATAAGTTGGTAAATGTTTCTTATAAAGTGACCAAAAGTGAGTGGAAACAACAAGTTGCCAGAGAATGGAAGCACAAGGTAGTAGATAGGTGTTTCTAATAAAGTGGCCTGAGAGTGGAAGTATAAGGAGATACATTAAGTGTTTCTGATAAATTGGCCAGTGAGCGTTACAGCATTGTAAAGGGGTATTATAGGTGTTTCCTTTAAAGTAGCCAGAGAATGGAACCCCAAGGAGGTATGTAGGTGTTTCTAACAAAGTGGCCAATAACAAGTGAAAACACAAGGTACTGTGGGTGTTTCTAATAAAGTGGCCAGTGAGGAAGCAAAAATACATTATATATGTTTTCAATAAAGTGGCCAGTTAGTGAAAGCACAAGGAGACGAGTAGGTATCCCTAATCAAGTGGCCACTGAGTGCAAGCTCAAAGAGATTGTGTAGGTGTTTCTGATAAAGTGGCCAGTGCAGAGCCTCGTTCTGAGACTGTACTGTAGGAATTGTTAGATAATAATTATTACTGGAATAAAATCACAGAGCTGTCTGAGTTGGGTGGGCGGTTTATTGCTGAGAGTAATTAATGTAATTAATGGCGGAGAGTTGCTTCGTTGCCCTGAGAAGCTAATTTGTTGAAAAGGCTTCAGACGCCAAACCGGGCACAGCTTTGTAGACTTGTAGACTGTGTTCCCAGCAGGACGCAGCTTCAGAAACCAGTACAGAGCTCAGACACCTGATTTTAATGCATGACGGGTGTAATGCTGAAGAATGTAAACTGCTGCTAGACTCAGATTACCTGATCACAGACGCTGCATACAAAAGATAAGAAGACCAGAGGATGTAAAATCTTTCATTTCCTTCATCATACTCTGCAGTTTCCAGATCATAAAAAATGTATATCACATTAGAATGCTGATTAAGTGTGTAATTATGTGCCTAACAACTTGTGCTCTGTTTAGAGGGAACAGAAAATAGCATGAAATAGTATCAAGACTGCTTTATATTTACGCTGTCTTCATACTGCTTGGGTTGTTTTATTAACCGAGCTGCTGCAGTGATACTTTTAGAAGGTGGCAAGCGGCAAGACCTGCGAAATATATATACACGTAAGCTTTTATTTGAATAATAACAACTCTTAATCTGATATTGGTGGCTTATAATGTATGTAATAATGGGTATTTTCGAATCGCTGGGCTTATTTATTTGTGGGACCGCGTCTTTGTCTGCTCCACCTGTTGTAGACATGGCATTTCTGCACTGTGCCTATGGGATCCAGTGGTTTATTATGACATCATATTTGGTTTGTATTTGGCTTGTAAGCGCTGCATCATTGCTAGGTTACATGTATGTGGCGGAGTAATACATGGAAAGCTTTGGTTACAGTGCATTACAGGCTGATAATATCACTCATAAAACGCCTCAATCGCATTGCTGGATCGGAACTAAGTGTGGTATAATAAACAGTTTTTTTTTTCCGGGCAGATTACCATATTTTACTTGTCAACCATGTTGTTGGCACAAGCAATTTGAGCCGATTTTTATATTATAATTAACAACTAGGGTGTTGGCTCAAGTGGTTCGGCCTGATTCTTATATTATATTTGGAGGCTGGGGCATTGGCACAGTAGCTCAAGCAGATTCCCATATTATATTTTGCAAACGGGGTGTTGGTACAAGCAATTTTGGCCGATTCCTATATTATACTCAGCAACTGGAGTGTTGACACAAGCAATTTGGGCCAATTCACACATTATGCTCAGCAACCAGGGTGTTAATACAAGAGATTCAGGCTGATTCCCATATTTTACCTGGCAACCATGTTGTTGGCACAAACGATTTGGACCGATTCTTATATTATAATCAACAACTAGAGTGTTCACTCAAGCGAAACGAGTGGATTTCATTATATTTGGCAGCCGGCACAAGTAGCACAGGCAGATTCCCATATTACACTTTGCAACCGGGGTGTTGGCACAAGCAATTTGGGCCGAATCTTATATTAAAATCAACTACTAGAGTGTTGACTCAAGCAGCTTGAGCAAATTTATATATTATACTTGGCAGCCGGGGTGTTGGTACAAGTGATTTGGGCCGATTCCTATATTATACTCAGCAACTGGAGATTGAGATTATATTCTTTGATTCTTATATTAAAATCAACAACTAGAGTGTTGACTGAGCAAATTCATATATTATACTTGGCAGCCGGGGTGTTTGCACAAGATATTTAGCCTGATTATTTTCTTTTTGGGTCTGTAGGACACCCTTTTATCATTGCACTTTTCAAAACTATATCTGGAGTAGTATCTCCTCCCGCCCACCACCAGCAATTCCAGAGCTTACTGTATCTTAGGAGTTCCTCTATGATTACACTTTCTGGCTGCTAATTAGTGTCTTCCGGTCAATGTGGTCATGCCTGAAATCATCAGATTTTTATTACATTAAACTTGACGACTAACAAGCTGTAGCTGAAGCCAAAGCAAATAGAACATCTCATTACAGCATTGTTTGAAAGTTACTTTACATTAGTTAATTATTTTTACTGCGGTGAGTTCTGGAGTTCTGGAGATCTGGATGTTCTACTTCATGCTGAAAGACCCTCAAGCACCTCAGGATTCAACAGGGTGGAAGATGTGAGTAAGGAGGGTGAACGTCATGGAGAGCTGAGATGAAACAGAGTGTGTAAACTCGGCATGGAGAACCGTGGAGGAGGGGCTATATTAGCTTGAGGGAGGGTTCTTCTCACAAACTTCAGTTGCATAATTCCTCTTACCCAGGAACCCTATTGTCCCGAAAAAAAACTTGGATTTTGGAGAAAAAAAAACTGCAGAACCAAGCATTTACTTCTTCAGTACTGCACAAATATTACCACAACAGATCCGAATCCTGAAGAACCCAAGAGCACCAGTGTCTGGACCTGTCTTCACAAAGCACCACAAAGACCACAAGAAATCCTCTAGTTTGGTCCAAACCAAAAGAGCTGGTTTGAATGGTACAGTGAACCACAATCCAGGACAATGGACTAAAATTTGGTCCAACCAAAAGAGGTGTTCTCAGTGTGGATCCACTGAACCATGGTACAGACAGTTCTGTCTTTCATTTCTATTACAGGAAGTTATGGCAAGTTATTGTTACCTATTAAACAATAGAAGAAGAAAAAGACAGGGTGTTGTGTCGAAATCCGTTTTCCCTTGGCGTGCAGGTGCATCAAACAAGAGTAAATGTAGTGTCTTGTCACACTTGTCATGGCTCAAAGCCATTGTCATTGGACACAGGTATTGTTTTTTCCTCCAACATGGAATGAGCTCCATTGCAGTTTGCCCACATAATTTTGATCTGCTAACAAATTAGCTTCTGCATCCCAAAACGTTCATTCCTAGCTGGATGCTAAAAGAATAGTAGGATTTTTAGTACAAGCCATGATGACTAGTTATATAGTAGTTATATAGTAGTTAATAACGTATTCTGTGACTAATTAATTAATTGGTTCACTGAAAATCACCATCAGAACCACGTCAAGAACCAGAGTTATTCTGTTCGAAAAGCACCAAAGAAGAACCTACAGCTCCAGGCCCTTGTAACTGTGCAATCCATGCACTACCAGTAGTGCCACCATGCCGCTAGTCGGCTAATCCATCAAACTCAAATATAAACACACACTACGCTGCTCAGGGGCTTCCAGTACAGGGTATGTTTACCCCTGGATGACAAACTCTTCAACCACCTCGACCATCAAAAAGCTCAGGCCATCTGAAACCTGCTACAGGCGAAATCTGATACTGAGCGCCATCTTTCAGCGGCGTATTCGCTCACATCTTCTCTAAAAAGCACTTTTTAACCCCTGCACCATGTTTATCGATTCCATCGCTCTCTCCACGTTCCCAGAGAACCCCGGGAGCTCATGTTTGAAGATTCATCCCCCAGAATTTCAATCAGCTGTATAGATTATTCATTAACTGTAGTCAATCATGATGGATCAACAGAATTGCCTTATTCAGGGAGAAAGTCGGTTTGTTGGGTGGTAATTCCTACCACAACTCAATTTCACTAAAGTGAAGAATGACTTTATTGAGGGTATAAATTAGTGTATAAATGAAGGTCACCCACAAAGCACTGTTAGAAGAGATGCATTATTTTTGAGTTTCTTCGGTTTGAAATAGTGGAGGAAAACCAAGACTGCCTTTGGGGTGCCCACCTTAACAATAATTCAATATGTCAAATTATGATATATGCAAACCCAAATGAGCATTTTTCCTACGTTTGAGCTGCAACCATTCCAAAATTCTCCTGTAATATTACTTGATACTTATACTTATATAATTAATGAAGATTGAAGAATGTCATAATGTCATTTTCTGGTTTTATAGAGTCCAGAATCTGGTTTAGGCAAAATTGAATGGACATATTTTCTAGGTTTGGTTTCCTTTTGTTCCAAATTGCTACAGTAACATTACTTTAGTGGCCTCGTTTGATAATCCTTTTATTTTTGTCTTTTATAGGTTAAATTCTGGTCTATATACAATCAAATTCTTTCTAATTTTGCAATCTCATCACATCAAATTCCTACAGTAATATCATTTGAAACTTCCATAACTAATACTATGAAAATCGGATTTCAATAATTGACTTTTTAACAGCGAGTGAGAAACTTATTAAGAAATTTACTCACTGAACTTGACATTTTCAAGAGCTGTCATCCTTAAAAGTACGGTTTTCTAAATACCCTGAGAAATTCTTCCAGAGTTTCAAACATGGTTTCATTCAAAGCACCAAACTGGGTTTTACGTGTGAGTTTCTATTGGTCTCAGTAACTCATAGTTTTGGTCTTGACTTGGACTCAACATGTCCTGGTCTTGGTTTAGACTCAGACTCAACTACTAAAAGTTGTGGTCTTGACTGACTCAACTTCTAAAAGTCTTGGTCTTGACTTGGACTCAACATGTCCAGCCTTGGTCTTGACTTAGACTCGACTACTAAAAATCTTGGTCTTGACTCTGATTCAACATGTTTCGGTCTTGGTCTTGTTCTCAGTGTTAATAACTCCTGGTCTTGGTCTTAACTTGGAATCGACAACCAAAAGTCTTTGTCTTGACTCAGACTCAACTACTAAAAGTCTTGGTTTAGACTTGTACTTGACATATCCTGGTCTTGATCTTGACCTGGACATGACTACTAAAAATCTGGATTGGGCCAATGACTGCTGAAGACATCACTGGAGAAATACTGAAAGTTTATACCCAAACCATACTGCCCTGTAGAGCTGACAGAGCTACCAGAGCTGCACTTGCCTGCAGAAAAACCGTGGGTATACGACCCGTCCTGGGCGAGGGCATCAGCAGAGGGCAGCAACTAAAACCTTCCTAAATCCGGGGTCTCATTAAGTTGAATAGCCTTTCTCAGTCTGTGTCCAGCGCCAAGGGACAAAGGGACATAATTCGGTGAAGTCCGGCGATTAGAACACGGCTTCATTCAAAGCAGTAAATTGGGTTTTTAATGTGTTAATCTTCATTTTTCTTACAGAAGTATCTCTGTTGAGGAGAGGGGCCGACTTAATGAATGCCGGAGTTTCAGCGCAGATAAACAGCGGGAGGATTTCTGAAGCGCTAAATCAGCTCCATGCTTATTAATGGTCAACAGAAAATTTGACAGAGGCGGAAAAAAAAAACGATCATCTCCTCGGCACGCTTCAGCTGCGGAGAGACGCAGTACAGTCGGCGAAAATGAAAAGAAGCTGCAGCCTCTCATTCGAATCGAGCTGGAAGTAAATTAAGATTTCAGCCTGTCTGCCCCAAAAGGAGCCCAATGGATGGGCTCTCGTTTCTTTCCCGTTACTTTTAAAAGTCCAGTGAAGGGAGTTGCTCAGCAGCGACGGAGCGTATTATAGAGAAAAATCACCACCAGCTCACAGCAGAATAAAACCTTCCAAATATTCAGAAAAATTACGTAAAAGACGTGCGAACACACTTTATTGCGTTAGAGCTTTCTTCTGATCTGATGACTTGGATTTAGATTTAGATTTAGGATAGTTTTGCATTTACATAAGATATTCAACATGTATATTATATTATTAGACATTCTTCATTTTATTTTTATTTGATGGTAAGACAAAAGCTGGTCTTCGTATCAGCAACTCCTGGTCTTGACTCTGACTTGACTACTAAAATTCTTGGTCTTCATTTGGAATCAAATACTTAAGTGTTGGTCTAGACTCAGAATCAACTACTAAAGTTTTGGTCTTGACTCGGACTTGACTACTAAAAGTCTTGGTCTTGACTCGGAATCAACTACTAAAATTCTTGGTCTTGAGTTTGAATCGACTACTAAAAGTCTTGGTCTTGACTCGGAATCAACTACTAAAGTCTTGGTATTGACTCGGAATCAACTACTAAAGTCTTGGTCTTGACTCGGAATCAACTACTAAAATTCTTGGTCTTGAGTTTGAATCGACTACTAAAAGTCTTGGTCTTGACTCGGAATCAACTACTAAAGTCTTGGTCTTGACTCGGAATCAACTACTAAAATTCTTGGTCTTGAGTTTGAATCGACTACTAAAAGTCTTGGTCTTGACTTGGACTCGACTACTAAAAGTCTTGGTATTGCCTCGGACTCAACTACTAAAAGTCTTGGTCTTAACTTGGAATCGACTACTAAAAGAATTGGTATTGACTCGGACTAAACTACTAAAAGTCTTGGTCTTAACTTGGAATCGACTACTAAAATTCCTGGTCTTGACTCAGAATCAACTACTAAAGTCTTGGTCTTGACTCAGAATTAACTATTAAAATTCTCTGTCTTGAGTTTGAATCAACTACTAAAATTCCTGGTCATGACTCAGACTTGACTACTGAAAAAATATTGGTCTTGACTCAGACTTGACTACTAAAAGTCTTGGTCTTGTGTTGGACTCAACATGTCCTGGTCTTGGTCTTGACTCAGACTCGACTACTAAAAGTCTTAGACTTGACTCGAACTCTGCTCTGGTGGTCCTGAATACAGCACTATTTGTCATCCTTAAAAATAGAGTTTTCTAAGTTTGACATTGAAGAATCTTCTGAGGCATCCTTTGAGGAGTCAGATTAATTATTTGAGGATTCCTTTAAGGGTTTCCAAAAGGAGCCCAATGGATGGGTTTGAGTTTCTTTCCCGTTACTTTTTAAAAGTCCAGTGAATGGAGTTACTCAGCAGCGATGGAACGTATTATAGAGAAAAATCACCGGCAGCTCACGGCAGAATAAAGCCTTCCAAATATTCAGAAAAAATGACGTAAAAGACGTGGGAACACTCAGCTCTGCTCCTCCATGCTGCCAGGAGACTTTATGGCGTTAGAGCTTTCTTTACTTTTAATTTGCTAAAGTAGTGCTGGAACAGTTAATAGCTTTGGAACAGCAGCTCGCACCAACCTGAGCTGCAGGGAAGATACGGCGGAGGCTAACGACCAGACACCCTGCTCAGACCACGTCGAAATGGGGCAATCACAAACACACACATCGATATTATTGATTAATCGCACACAGAGCTCTGCGTCACAAACACACTCGACTATGGACGCTTGAGCAGAATGAAGAAAAAGGAACCTCATGGAAGTGTCACTGGTCAATTCTGGGATGACGTCGGTGGAACAGCAGAACAGCAGAAATCATCAGGACCAGCTGATCCCAGAACCTACAGGCTCCTCCAAGAATCTACAAATCTACAATCACCAGGAGCCTTAAATATTGTAGCACATCAAACATTGCATCTCTTTGTTTCATCACACGGAAAGAACTTGAATATGAGGGTAGTTAGCATCATGCTAACTGGCAGACATGAACTACAACACACCAAAAATGTTCAGGAATCAGGAGCAGGTTATACACAGCAAAATGGACAGTGTCAAATGAACTCTAATTTAACACTGTCCTAGATAACATATGGTCCCACTCACTATAATGTTAAAATAACTCTATATAACTCTAAATGGAATCATATATTAACCCTATGTAACTCTCATCAGTGTTAATTCAACACTGTAGGGTTGTAAAACGGGGTAAAACTAAAACTATTGTTGATCAATTTTTTAAAATTAAATTGTTTAAGTTGGTTTGAATGTATTTTTGCATATTTTCTGATTTTCATCCCAAAAAAAGAGCTATACCACAGAGTTAATTACCTTTTTATACTATCTAAGTTTTATTTAGATCAAGATATACCATCAAAAACTGCCAAAAATCAGTGGTTCTCCCATTATAACACAACATAACTCTTGGATGGAGACCCTTATCCACCATCCAACCCACCAACACCAAGAGGGTGAATTACGCTCCATCAGTTGAACCACCACAACTAAGCTAAACCACACACACACACACAGCAGAATCAAGAGGCGGAGCCTGTTAGATTTAGAGAGTTTTAACTCTGAATAATAACACCAACTCTGTGGATTGTTTATGACTGGGGGTTGTTAGAAAAACTCCCAGAGAGTTAAAACATGTTTACACTGTGATTTTAACACTGTGGATTTTACTGTGTACAGGTTCCTCGAAGAAATCAAACATTTTTGATTAGTATAAAATTACCACACTGAAAAAATATATAAATTGCCTCAACTTCAGTCAAGAATCAATCATCAAGAATATAAATGTAGGACATAAGCAAAGCATCTCACTTCAATCTCATTCAAAAAGCAGTCTGGAATCACCAACTCAATTAATGCAGCTGAATCGAAGCGATTAACACCATGCCAATTGGTGTACATAAGGTTTACACACCAATTATTTTCATTAATCACACACAGAGCTCTGCGTCACAACCAACTCATAGCCGTGGAAGCTTGAGCTAAATAAAATAGGGGTGATATTGGGGGTAAAACAAGACAAAGTTTCAGAAAAAGCATCTACAGGCTCCTCCAAGAACTACCAGGATTACCAGGAACCTAAATTACAATAGCAGCATCTCTCAGTTCAAGCTCAGTATTTTTATTAGTCCATTCATCAAGAAATTTTTGTAGGTTTTTAGTTTACTACATAATTTGAACAGACAAACTCTCCCTCACACTGTGCCAAAATTTCTTAATGAACGGACCAATAGAAACTCTTCAAAATGACCTGAAATATTTTTTTTTTTTTACATTGACTTCCATTGAATGTTAACAAGTTTTTTTTCTCTCTCCTGTAAAGTTGCTGTTTTGGAGATAAGTGGCTTTCATTGGACAGCGACTACATACTGTAACACCAACAATAATGTTGATTCACTACATACAGACATACATACAAACATTTAAACATGTACAGTGGCTTGCAAAAGTATTCATACCCCTTTATTTTTATTTTTCACATTTTGACAAGTTACAACCACAAACTTCAATGTATTTTGTTGAGATTTGAAGTGATAGACCAACACAAAGTATTGGTCTACCACATAAGTATGAAGTGGACCCAAAAAAAGATAGTACATCCAACTTGGCTGAGCTTGAGCTGTTTTATAAAGAAGAATGGACAAAAATCTCTCTAAAAGTCTCTAGATGTGCAAAGCTGGTAGAGCCGAACCCCAAAGGACTTCTATTAAGTATTGATATATAGAGGGCTGATAACTTTTGCATGTCACACTTTTTTATTTTTACTTTTATTTGATAAAAACTTTTATTTGATGAAAACATGTATTAACATTAACTTTGAAAACATTCAAACATGTCTCAATATCTTAATAAAATACAATTAAGATTGTGGTTGACAGTGGTGACGAAATTCAAAGTTCAAAGGGTATGAATACTTTTGCAAGCCACTGCAATACAGTAGCCATTACTCCATAACTGTCTTACGATTTTAATCCCATTTATCATATGTGTGGGATTATAAACCAAAACTTTATTTAACTTTATTCTGCACCTTTAGGACTGGCCAGTCTTGAAGCTGAGCTTTGTTGCTGGGTTATTTCCACAGTGCATGGTGGTGTGTGTGTAGTGTGTGTGTGTGTGTGTGTGTGTAGTGTGTGTGTGTGTGTGTGTGTGCAGTGTGTCTTTAGCCGAGCCACAGGGTTACTGACTGTTGCAGCAGCAGCTGAGCTAATGAGTTAATTAGCAGCGTTAATTAGCAGCACCTGAGGACTCTGATTAGAACAGGCAGCAGTGACTGACAGGAACAGATCAGCGCACTTCAACACACTTTACTGCTTAATGCTAAGCGAAACTAATCAAAGTATGTGTGTGTTTATATTCTAATCACACACTTTAATATAATATACTTTAATTACGTTATATAAACGTAGTTTAATTTAGCTTAATTTATTTTTGCATTTTGGTCTGGCATCCAGCCCTGTTGCAGCAACGACAAACTATAAAAGAGGCAATGCAGGAAAGTACAGCCACACTGTTATCAGTATCCCCCTCAAGGGGGCGCTCCCATTAGTTACTGACAGTAGAATACAACCAGACTGGAACATGTTCAGCAGTATCCATATACAGTACACCAGCATTTTACTTAGTCTTTACCAATAAAACAGATAAATCTATCATTTTTATTTGATAATATTTGATTAACTTTACATGTCCTTTACTATATTTAGTTTATATTTGTTATATTGAAAATGTGACCTGGAGTTGAAACCAGCAGTAAGGTGGGGTCCATTTTGTTTGGGGCCCCCAAAGGCTTTGAAAGGCCCTTCTGGCATCCATACCAACAACACATTGTTAGTGTTTGGGCGCAGATAGGTAAAACAGAGCATGATTTGGCCAGTAAGATGAAACCAAAACTTCCCATGATTCATTGCTCTTTATTTGATGAGCATCGGTTTAGGAGGATAAACTGTTCAGAACAATATTGTCTATACAGTCCCCTGCTTCTTTTCCAAAGCGACTTACTGTCCTACTGTCCTAGAAGCAAGCTACTTCTGAAGCTGGTGAACAAGAAAGCCTTTAGACCTAAACTCAATTGAGCACCTGGGGGGTGCAGTACAACCACTTAAATTTGACCAGTACAACCACTTACAATCTACTGTTCACAGAAGATTACATACACCAAAGTACATATGGTTCACCAAAAGGTGCAAGCCACTATTTGGGATGAGGAACAAGCATGGATAAAAGAAAGAGGCTTTATTGATAAAGAGCAATCTAAGATGTGGTAGGCAACATGCTCTCTTCTTTAGGGTGCCCCCCAGGTGCTCAGTTGAGTTTAGGTCTAAAGGCTTGCTTGTTCACCAGCTTCAGAAGAGGCTTGCTTCTAGGACAGTGCAATGAGTTCTTTCCATGAGGCTCGGTTTTGAAAATCCAATGTCATGATAAGAGCATTGCAGACACCAAAGCACCAAATTTAACAGTTTTTTTTTCTGCATTCACATAACACTGGGGAAGTAAAATAAACTAATTAGGGACAATTTGGACATGTTCACATGTTTTTACAGAAATGTGAGGGGTGTACTCATGTTTGTTGGGTACTATATACACATTACACTCACTGATGCATCGCTTTGGCATCACTGGGAATTGAACCTAAGAAACCAGTATAAGCATATCCAGCCATTTAGCCTCCTATTCTCTCCATTAAACAAAGCACTCTCTGGTCGTGTATAATGGGAGTAGTGGGAGTAATGGGAGGACAGGTTGGTCCTGAACTGGAAGAGGAATGTCTGTAATCTGCTCTCCCAGAGGAACTCGGGCCTCATGCAAACTCAGAGCGGGCTTTGTTCCATTGTGCGCGGGCACTGCCAGGGGGCACAGATAAAAACTCTTTTGAGCTTTTTCTCCGGCAGCAGAAACCGCTGCAATTGGCCGCACTGCTGGAGACGGAACCAGGCGACGAGCCTCGGCCTGCAGCGGAGAATACTAACACGCACAGCCCACCTGCCCTGCACAAACCCCCCGAACACTGTTCCCATTCTTCTGCAGGGAGAAGAGCACCAGAACCGGACTCAGCTGAACCCCACTGAAAAAAAAATACTCACATATATCACATTCTAATTCATAATAGATTTTTTAAAAATAAATATGTATTAATACAGTATAAAGAACTAAAATCCAGTACAGTTATCTGCTGTAATTTGATGGAAATATTATTTATTTGGTAATAAAATACATTGGGACATTACAGCTACAACAACCTGGAATCTTGGGAACAAAAAAAAACTTCTCTGTTTCTTGTCATTTAAGCTAAACTGTAAATTCAATGAAGGCAGTCTGAGACGAACACACTTAATCACACACATTTTGGTTGCAAAATTTCACTTAGGATGTAAGAAATAACTATTTATTTGTAAATATATAAAAGAATGAAAGAAATAAATAGTAATAAGTAAACGTACATATTTTTTTAAGATTTGTAATTCCTTAATAAAACAACAACAACAAAAAAAGTAGCATTTTAATGGGCTATTAAACATGAAAATATGAAAGAAATATGAAAGAGAAAATACAAATATATAGAAAGTATGATATATTATATTGTATCATTATAATCACATAAAAATATATATTATCGTATTATTAAAAACAGTATTACATATGTAGTTTTTATTATTATATTTTTTTTTACTATTTTGCCATATTAAACAGCCTAGGACTGATTATTTAAATATTTAATAAATAGTTATACTAATACTAATAAATAATGCATTTTTTATGTTCTAGACTGTTAATATTGTAAATAAGTAATTGTGTCGTAATCATTTGAGAAACATATTTTTGTCATAAAATGTCTTTTTTTTTTTTTTACAAAAACACCATAACCCTGTCATTTCCCTCTTTTCCCCCTTTTAAAATATATTTAAAATAAATTAATAAAAGATTTTTAAAGCTGCTATTTTCTCACGAATATCAGCATTTTAGAATTGTAGCTATTAAATTAATGTGATCATTAGTTCATTCATAAAATTAGATTCTTTCATAATTTGATTTATTATAAAATTCCTCTCATTTTTATGTCATTTCTCCTCTTGTACATATAGTGCTTTGATCTTTCTGACATTTTTTATTATTTTCATTAATCATGTATTTTTTATCACACATTTTAATCAGAGGTAAGATTATTTTCACATGCTGTAATTTATTTAGTAATAAAATACATAAGCTGTACTTTTACTGTTGGGACATTAAACTTATAGAACAGACTGGGAATTGCTCTATTGCTCTGTTTCTGGTCCTTTAGGCTGCACTGTAAATTCAATGAAGGCAGTCTGAGACAAACACACTCGATCTGGGAGAAGGGGGCGTGTCTAACAAATGAATAGGTGAGTCTGACTCTGCCTCTGGTCTGTAATAAACAGACTCGGGTTGCAAATTTGACCAAGTGGCAGATTATTTAGGTTTAATTTCTTTATAAAACAGAAGTGAATGGAACCACAGCATCTGTAATTATGTACAGTTATTATTTAATTATGATGTTTTTGGTTCAATAAATCCAAACACAGACGCTGCAAAACGAGCTCATAGGTGATTAAAAAATATAAAACAGGACCCCTGCTCAGTAATTGAAGGCAGGCTGTGCGCACCTAAACACTAAACACAGCAAATATTTAATATTTAATACTTATAAATGAATGATGTCTGTTGCTGGTCCATAAAACCAAACAAAAGACAGACCAGCCGTCAGGAGAATAAATAAACACCAGAGAAGAATACAGACCATTTAAATCTGACCAACAACAACAACAGCGCCAGCAATCGCTCCTCAATTCACATGCTAATTTAATGTTTTACAAGGACTGCGACTCGGATATGCAAATTTCCATCCAGACAAATGAGCTAAATAACCCCTCCCCTCCCTCAATAACAACCACTCACACTGAATTAGCAGCCTTTACCCCATTGAACCTGATTAATAGAGCAGAGAGAGAGAGAGAGAGAGAGAGAGAGAGAGAGAGAGAGAGAGAGAGTGATAACAAGAAAGAGACAATCAGAGAGAAAGAGAGAGATAACCAGATTGTACATATACAGTATTATTATTATTATTATTATTATTATTATTATTATTATTATTATTATTATTATTATTATTATTATTGATCTCACATGTTATATATTTTACACTTTTATTAAAGCTGATATCTGCAAGTTTTTGGATTTGGGGGATTGAGAGCACTCTCTGGCGAGAATGTGTAATTGCACCGAGCATGCAGAATTATCCTTTTTAACTTCGCGGGTGTGATGCGGTCTCCTTTCAGAAGGGATGAATCTGATTCCAGGTTATGTTCAGTCAGAGAGAGAGAGAGAGAGAGAGAGAGAGAGAGAGAGAGAGAGAGAGAGAGAGAACTCTCAGTCAGAAACTTCACTCCTTCGTTTCTTTGCTTTTACTATGAGTGAATGATCTACTGAGCTCTGAGTTTCCTCTTCTGAAGTCCCCATTGCTCCACCAGAAATAAAATAATATGGACTGCCACTTTAATTTAACTTTAATGTGCTTTTGTAACTATTTTTTTTTTTGCTTACTTCATTTATTGATCACTAAATCTTTTAATCTTACTATTTTTCCTACAATTTGTGTATATAATTACATTCATGTCAAAAAAGGAACACTAAACTGAACTGAACAAGAGAGAAAGACTATAGGATAGATAGAAGGAAACAGAGAGAGAGAGAGAGAGAGAGAGATAGTATGAGAAAGAGAGTCATAGAGAGAGAAATAGAGAAGGGGAAAGTAAGATAGATGGATATATAGAGAGAGAGAGTAAGGGAGTGATAGTATAAAACAGAGAAAAAGAAACAATGGGAGCAGATACAATAATTAAGCTTCACAGGTGTTTATCATTTTTATTTCTCAGGTTGTCTTCCGTTGATTCATTAGTGTAAGAGCCTGTAGATACGATTGTTTAACGTTTTTAAAGAAAGCTTATTAATCATAAAGGGACTGGTAGGCAAAGGAAGTCCTCCACAGCTGATGGCACAAGATTCCTTAAACATCTGACAGATTAGAAATGGTTTTCTGGAGGTAGGTGTGTATTAGAGCTTATCGAAGCGGCCCAGCCCTGCCCATCCTGTCCCATAAACTGTCATTATGAGCCTGAGCCCAATTTAAAAGTGACATTTTTTAGTAATAGGTCGTTAAAACTGACCTTTTAACTACAATTCTGAGTTGTTTGAATGGATGGGAGTTCGGGTTTGGCATCGAGTTGGACTACTAACAGCAGAAGATCATTATGAACAGAAATACAGAGGCTACACTCTAAAATTTAAACCACTAAAGAGAATAACCAGATTACAATTTTTAAAAAATGCTTAAAACAGCTAAAGAGTTTTAAGAAAAAAAGTTCTTCTGGACGGGCGAGTCTGAGATTAACCTTTGTCAGAGTGATGGCAAGAGCAAAGTATGGATTAGTCACATTTTAAAATAGCATGCCACCTCATCTGTGAAACGTGGTGGTGGGGGAGTCAAGGCTTGGGCATCATGTGTGGCTGCCATACATACTAATAAAGCTCTTTTTACTGATGATGGCTTTGAATCACATACTTACTGTGTGTGCAAATAAAAATGTACATTGCAGATGTTCTTTTTTCAACGATATATATCGCGATATTGTCTTTTTAAATGTCTTTTTAAAAGGTGAATCAGAGCGTTTTTCTGGGATTAAACACGTGAATTCAGCTGTAACTGGAAATATCTGCACTGCAAAACTGTGCTGGACTGAGGTGCACAGCTTTCCACACGTACATTTACGAGCACATGCCCAACCATGTGGATGGAGGCCATGCGGTTACCTTGTGGTTACTCCTGAACAGCCTACTATCCTTTCACTTTAATATCGTAATCATTTATATATATATATAATATCCTAATTATATTCACACACATACAGATTTATTTCCATTCCAACTATCAACTTCTCAAAGGTCTCATTTCATCGTTTTTAAATTCATTTTAAAATTTCTAGTTGTGGTCTCTAGTATAAATTTTTTTTTTATGAAAAAATAGTGTTTTTTCTATGTAGCCCTGCTTTAGATCACTGAATGAGAGGTCTCTGAAGAAAGACAGGTTTTGGCTCTTGCTTATGAATATTCATACATGCAAACATATCGCCTCTGATTGGCTAACAGCACCGCAGCAGAGGACACCTACCTGCCTTCCCCCAACAGTCAGTTTACAACTCTAAAACTCGAAGGACAAAATGTTTTCAGAGATACAGTCTTATTTATAAAGAAATAGAACTAAGTGCTAGATAAAGTTATCCTTTAAACTTTGCTCAGCGTCAGACTCGAGCGTCTCTCTCTTCACGCAGCCTGTTTTGACCGGTGTTCTGTCGAGTTGTGTTACCTTGTCAAAATGTGCTCCCATAGTGTTTGTTTAAGGTATCAGTAAAACGCAGAATCAACCGGAGATCCGATTTCAATCTACAAGTACATACACAAGATAGCTAACCCTAACTACTGTAGCTCTGTAAACAGAATCTTTAAACTCCGCCTGTGGGCAGTCCTGAGCTGATGAAGGCGAGGTCATGAACTCACTGGTTGACATGGATCCCTAACATCTCTCTGATCAACGTGTATTTCTGAGGATTTTCTTTTACTAACTACTGCAGACAGCGGAGGCTGAGAAACAGTTTCATATGCAGCATCATATACAACTATAGAGAGAGCTATAGTATTATACAAAGAAAAACAAGACAAAGTGGATTTTAGCAGAAGGAGACCTTTAAAAGAGAGAGAGAGAGAGAGAAAGAAAAAGAGAGAGAGAGATAAGGAGAGAGAGAGATGAAGACAGAAAGTATCAGCTGGTCCTGATCATCAGTGCTGATGGTGAAGCTGATAGAGCTGCTGTGGATTGTGGGGGAAACAGAGAGATCTGATACGCCGGATAGTTTCCGCTCGATTTGGGGAAATCTGTAACTGATGAGGGGTTATTGATCAGGAGATGCTGGAGACGCCAAGCAGCTCAACATCAACACTACGGCTCAACACACACCAATACACACCAACACACACCGACACACACACCAATAAACACAACTGAACACAGATCAGCTGAATTCTGCACCTAACAGTGTTATTAAACCTGTACTAATAGTTGTGATGTTATTACAACTATTAAACACTTGATCTGGAATATAATCAAGAGAAAGATAGATGATCACAAGCCATCAAACCAGGCTGAACTGCTTGAATTTTTGCACCAGGAGTGGCGGCATAAGGTCACCCAAAAGCAATGTGTAAGACTGGTGGAGGAGAACATGATGCCAAGATGAATGAAAACTGTGATTAAAACTCAGGGTTATTCCACCAAATATTGTTTTCTGAACTCTTAAAATATAGAATTGTCTTTTCTACATGAATATGAACTCTTTTCCTTTTCTTTTCCCTTTTGTTCTGCAAATAAAAGCTCTAAATGACAATATTTGTATTTGGAATTTTTGTTAAATGTTGTCATTGTTCATTTCACTCAAACATAGACCTGTACATAGTTTTTTTTTTTCAGAGCTGTGTATATATATGTGCATATATTTATGTATATACATATACATATGTATACATATGTTCAACACTTTAAATGTTTTTTTTTTATCCATGGTAAATGTTGCTGGCTGTACTATAAAGAAAAACTAAAAATCTATATAAGATATGTATTCTGTATAATGGGTTTCATTTTTGCTACAAAAGAAAGAAACCTACTTTAGGGTTCTTGGTTAAGTTAGTGGTTCCACATGTTTTTGAGATTACCTAAAGCAGCTTGAGGGGGTTCTCCCAGGTTTCAAATTTAAATAATTCTTCAAGTGTTCAAATGGATTTTTTGAGGAATTATTTAAGGGTTCAAATGGGTTCTTTGAAGAATCTTTAAGAGTTTAACTGGGTTTTTAAGGATTGCTTTAATGGTTCAAATGGGCTCTTTGAGGAATCTTTGATGCTTCAAATGGGTTCTTTAAGAACTACTTGAAGGTTTCCAATGGGTTGTTTGAGTAATCCTTTGGTGGTTCAAATGTGTTCTTTGAAGAATCTTTTAGGGTTCAAATGGATTTTTTGAGGAATTATTTAAGGGTTCAAATTGGTTCTTTAAGAATTATTAACAGTTCAGATGGGTACTTTGAAGAATCTTTGAGGGTTCGAATGGGTTCTCTAAGGATTACTTTAATGGTTCAAATGGGTTCTTTGAAGGATCTTTGAAGGTTCAAATGAATTCTATGAGGAATATTTGAGGGTTGAAGCACATTTTTTGAAGAATCTTTGAGGGTTTAAATGAATTCTTTGAAGAATCATTGAGGGTTCAAACTGGTTCTTTGAGGAATCTTTAAGGGTTCAAAAGGATTCTTTGAAGAATCCTTGACGGTTTAAATGATTTTTTTTAAGAATCTTTGAAGGTCTAAATTAATACTTTGTAGGATATTTAGGGGTTCAAATGAATTCTTTAAAGAATCTTTGAGGGTTCAAATGAATTCTTCGAGGAATATTTGAGGGTTGAAGTACATTTTTTGAAGAATCTTTGAGGGTTTAAATTAATTCTTTGAAGAATCTTTAAGGATTCAAATTAATTCTTTAAGGAATATTTGAGGATTCAAATGACTTCTTTGAATAATCCTTGAGGATTCAAATGAGTATTACTATTTGAGTAATCATTTTAGGATTCAAATCATTAGCTTGAGGAATTCCAAACATTTTTACAGAAACATCTAGGCGGAATGAGAAGCATTTGGAGGAGTTCTTGGAGGAGCCTGTCAATGATTTCGACAGTAACCTACAGAGAGTCTACCCTCAGGACCTTCTATGTTTTACCAAAATACATAGAAAAGTTTCACTATTGAAAGAGCCGTGCAAACAATGATTTAACAGTGCAACCTAGGAAGTGACTTCTTGTTCAAACTCAAGTCTACACCAGCTCCAGTCCTACACCTTCAGAACCCTCCAGAGCATAAGGTGCACCTTCACCCTTGCACGAACCCAAGCAATAGTGAATAAGCACGCCCTCACCTGTGTCCTGATTGGCTCTCCCTGCTCGATGATGCTGACGAAGGGAATCTCCAGGAAGGTGGCCATGAACTCCACCTGCAGGAGCTCCTCGCGCCCCTGCGGGAACGCCAGCACGGCGGAGACCCCGTTCACCACCAGCTCCTCACACACGCACCTGAGCGCCGTCTCGGGGTCGCCCGCCCGCCGCGGCCCTGCCCACACCACCTCCACGCTCAGGTTGTAGGGCAGCAGGGCGGCGGGGGAGTTCTGCAGGTGCAGCAGCGCCCGGCCCAGCGCCGCCTGCACACGGGCCGGCTGGCGGGTGGGCAGGAGCGCGCCCAGGCGGAGCGTGTGCCCCACGCGCGCCAGAAGGTGGCAGGGCTCCGGGTGGGCTTGACAGCAAGGAGGCGCCAGGAGGAGGAGGAGGAGGAGAGAGAGGGAGGAGAGGAGGAGGAAGACACTGGAGGAGGGAGAGTTCATCCTGCTCCGAGACTCGCCAGCCTGAGGAACCAGCGAGAGATGGCATCGCTTCTCCGGAACGGGTTCTCCAGCGTGAGACGCGCACGAGAATGAGAGTGTGTGTGTGTGTGTATATGAGTGTGTGTAAGAGAGTGTGTGTAAGAGTGAGTGAGAGTGTGTGAGAGAGTAAGAGTGTGTTCCTAGTGTGGCATACTTGTAATTGAGCTCTGGAGAGACGGAAAGAGATGCACACACTTTCCGTCCTCCAGAGAGACGATGTGTATAAGAGTGTGTATGTGTGTGTGTGTGTGCGTGTGTGTGTTTGTGTGTATAACTGTGTATAAATGTGTGTGTGTGTGTGTGTAAGAAAGAGAGAGAGAGAGAGAGAGTGTGTGTAAGAGGACGCGGAGGAGAGAGAAAGATGCGCTCCTTCCTCCTGCCAGAGCGCGACTGAGCACACAGAGCTGAGGCAGCGCACGAGAGATTGTGTGTGTGTGTGTGTGTGTGTGTGTGCGTGCATACGCGAGACCATAAGCGAGAGTGTGTGTGCGTAAGCAAGAGAGACAGAGAGAGAGAGAGAGAGAGAGAGATTGTGTGTGTGTGTTCTGTTTAAGCCTCGCCTCGGGGCCGGGCTCGAGAGCACACATGCTCAGCTCCTAAAACACACACACACAAACACACACACACACACACACACACACATCCAATACACACACTCTCAGTTGATCCCAGCAGCATGTCAACAGCAAACGCACACACACACACAATCACATACACTTACATACACGCTTAAATACACAAACACACACACACACTCAGAAAGTTTAAGCCCAAGCTGAGCTTCCTGTGTGTGTGTGTGTGTGTGTGTGTGTGTTTGTACTTGAAACTAAATCCTGAAGACTAGCTGAGTGTCAATTATTTTGTTAATAGAACTATTAAAACAGTAATAATGTAAATAAGTTTAATATAGCATTTTTTTTAAGAAAAATACAATACACCAGTAATAAAGGTGTAATAACACTGTTATAGCTGTTTAATACAGCTGTAATATACCTGTAATTATACTGTTATTAAAAAAAATCTACACTGCATTTAACTATTGAACATATGGAACAGTTGTATACCTGTAATAGTACACACATACACACACACACTCACACACACACACACACACACACTTATACACACACACAAACACACACACACAATCACGTACACTTACATGCACGCTTAAATACACACACACTCAGAAAGTTTAAGCCCAAGTTGAGCTTCCTGTTTGTGTGTGTGTGTGTGTGTGTGTGTGTGTTTGTACTAGGAACTAAATCCTGAAGACTATCAATTATTTTGTTAATAAAACTATTAAAACAGTAATAGTGTAAATAAGTTTAATATAGCTTTTTTAATAATTATAATAAAGGTAATAAAGGTGTAATAACACTGTTATTGATGTTTAATACAGCTGTAATATAGCTGTAATTATACTGTAATTAAAAGCAGAATTCTACACTGCAATTAAATATTGCTATAGAACAGTTGTATACCTGTAATAGTACACACACACACACACACATATATATTTATACCACTACAGGAAAGTAATATACCTGTAATAGAATATAGATAATATAGATAATAGAAATAGAAATAGAAATTTAGATATTTGATGCTTCAAATAGGTTTTGTTGGAAACTCTCTCAGCCAATCACAGAGCAGGGGTGGGGCTAACTGTGGTGTTATACTAAATAAACTAACTACTAAGTGTGTACTGTAGCTCTGACGTCTTTCTGAACAGAATGAAGATCTGCACCACAGCTACATCTGTGATGATGTTCACTATGAAGGGTGTGTGTGTGTGTGTGTGTGTGTGTGTGTGAGAGAGAGAGAGAGAGAGAGAGATAAAGAGAGTGACCATATCACACTAAATATCACATTAACACACTATACACACACACACACACACACACACACACACACTCTCTCATAGACTATACACACACACGTACACTATACACACACACACACACACACACACTCTCTCATAGACTATACACACACACACGTACACTATACACACACACACACACAAACAATTTTGGATAATTTGTCTCATTACCTACACTTATTAATTATATTATGCTTATTTATTAGTTATTTATTTATATATTATAATTTTATTTTTATTTTATATTTTTTTGCATTGTTTTAAAATGTAGAATCTGTTCTGTTCTGTTCTGCATTTTAGAAATTGTTAATCTCTGAATTAGTTCACTATTCTTCCACTTTTACTTTACTGTTAAAACTGTGTAACTCAGGCTTTGGCAACCCAAATGTAGCACTATTTGCCATGCCAATAAAGCACCTTGAATTGAATTGAATTGAATTGAATTAAAGCAGTGAGAGTTATTTATGAGATTTAATTCATATTTCAAAATAAATAAAAATAATCTACAGTCTGAACACAGCAGCAGTGATGTTTTTTTTTTTGTTTTTTTGTTTTTTCGTTCATGTTGCCTCATCTTCTTCAGGCTCTGTAAAAAGAGAAAAATTCAGAACGACTTTGGGGCAAAACATGGTAAAATAATGAATTCATTTTTAAAACACTGAAACAAGTGATACACCTTCCAGATTAAGTGTAAGATATATCACATTAATGCTGACAGAACTATCAATATAAAAACACATTAGTATTTTTATTCATAGGAGTTTTTTAGAAGTATTTATATGTAATTTAGCTTTAGCACCCGTGTAAGTGTCATGTGATCAGTGAAAACAGAACTGAACATTGTTACATCATGTTCTCACAGTTTCACGGTTCTGTTGAGTGTAGTTCTTTATTAAAAAAAATTATAAATTGTATATTAATTTAAAGAATATAAAGGTGCGACAGACGGTAGCTAGTTAATAGTTAATCCAGCAGGTTGGTTTAGCTTAAGGGTTTACACATCTCTCTCTCTCTCTCTTTCTCTCTCTCTCTCTCTCTCTCTCTCTTTTTCTCTCTCTCTCTTTCTCAACACACACACACACACACACACACAAAGACTATTTCATAACCCTCACATCAGCTGAACATTAGAATGACAACAGCAGCTGCAATAAATAATACATAAACCAAGATACCGATACCAAATATAGACCTGAATCTCCAATAGTTTGAGTACAATCCTTCTGATAAACGCACTGTTTACCTACTTTATGATGCACCCACTGCTGACACAGATGTGCAAATGCGCATACGAACACAGTTTGTCTAGTCTCTATAGAGAGAAGTGCTGCCAACAGAATAGCAGATAAATAAATTATTTGATATCATGCCTATAATACCAGTTGTGAGCTGGAGGGCTATAAAGACCTTGAGCACTGAGCTGTGGAGGAGTGGAGGAACTGAGTGGTGGAGCTGAGTGGTGGAGTTGGGATGAGGTGGATGGGGTGGGATGGAGATCATCCATCATTCTGACTTCACTAATGTTGCTCTGGTGGTGAAATACAATCAAATCCTCACAGAAAGGCTTTCTACCGAAATCTAGAAAGAAGGTCTTCTCTGGGCAGTAGAGACAGTTACTCCAACAAAAGCAGGATACACTTAAAGCAATGAATGAACAGATGCCCCATTACTGTAGATGTAGTGTAGAGTCATGGATAAAGAAAGAGAGAGAGAGAGAGAGAGAGAGATGTTGTTTTTCATTTAATTTATTTCTGTTCTGTTTGATTGAAATAGAGAGAGGGAGAGAGAGAGAGAGAGACTGACAAAATAACAAAATAAGAAAGAATACAGAGAGAAAGGGAGAAAGACAAAGAAAACAGACAAATAAAGAGAGAGAGAGAAAGAGAGAGATAGCGAGAGAGAGAGAGAGAGAGAGAGAGAGAGATTTTCCTTTTTTTCTGTACTGTTTGATTGAAATGCTTTGACAATACAAATGTAATTTTGCAATAAAGCAAACTGAACTGAACTGACAGAGACAGAGAAAGAGAGAGAGGGAAAGAGAGAGAGAAAAAAGAGACAAAATGGGAGAGCGGGGAGAGAGAGAGAAAGGAAGAGAGACAGAGGGTGAGACAGTACGGTAAAGAAAGATAGAAAGAGAAAAAATAGTGAGAGGAAGAGAAAGCAAGAAAGTGGAAAAAGAGAACAGGATAGAGAGAGAGGGGAACATAGAGAAAGAGGGAAGGAAAGGGAGGCAAAGAAAGAAAGGAAGAGGGGCAGAATAAGAGGTAGAGGGAGAGAGAGAAAGATGAAATAGGAGAAGGAGGCGGTGTGAGAGAAAGAGAGAGGGAAACAGAGAAAGAGAGTAAAAGAGGAGAAACAGAGAGACGAAGAGAGAGTGGGAGGCAGTGAGTGTGTGTGAGAGAGAGAGATCGAGAGGTAGAGAGAGAAAAGGAAAGAGAGAAAGAAAGAAATAGAGAGAGGGGGGTAGAGAGAGAGGGACAGTGAAAGAGGTCATAATAAATAAGTAAAAAAGAAAAAGATAGAATAGTGAGAGAAAGGGAAAAATACAGAGAGAGGGGGGAGAGAAAGGTATAGAGAAAGAGGGCATAGAGAGAAAGAGGGGGGAAAAGGGGGGAAAGGATAGAGGGGGAGGGGGCGTATAGTAAGAAGTAAAGGGAGAAAGGGAGACGGAGGCAGTGAGAGAGAAAGAGAGGGGAAACAGAGAAGAAAAGAGGGAGAAACAGAAAGTGAGAGAGAGAGAGAAATAGAGAGAGAGGCAGTGAGACAAAAAGGAGGAAAGAGAAAGAAATAGAGTGTGGGTTGAGCAAGAGGGAGATTGAGAGAGAGAGAGAGAGAGAGAGAGAGAGAGAGAGAGAGAGAAATAATATATTATAATGTATATTAATGGTGGTCAGGGTGAAGGGGGTTAATGTGGTGTGTATAAATGTACCTCGACTCTTTCTCTGATTTAATTGCTCCTTCATTTATCATCTCCAGTTAACAATTACCCAGAATACCTCAGTAACTGCCCCATTCACCTACAGCTGCGTCAGAAAAAACACAATGTCACCTGGGTCACTAATGATCTAATTAATTGATGTATTTCATGCAGAGTAATGAACTTCACCACCCCTTACTGTGTGATTTTATAATGCATTATAAGCATGTGCTTATTATTTGTATTTGCATTGTTTGTATTTGTAACACAAATGACTAAAAAAATCAATCAATCACTCAATTAAATTTTTAGTTGATTCATAGAGATTTTACATAGCAGCAGCAGTTGACCTCTGGATGTTTTTTTTTTACTTAATTAGAGTTAATAAACAGTTAATAAGGCAGTAATGGCTGTATTATAAAGCAGATGGTGGTGTTTATGGAGAAATTGGAGAATTCTGAATGTTCTGCAGGTATTATTAAACAGTTTTTGAAGTAGAGAAGTAGAGGGAGTGCAGATTCCAGATCATCAGTGTTGCTGTAATATACAGTAGCTGTTGGTTGCTTAGGTGTTGCTGGGTGGTTGCTAAGGTGTTGCTTAGAGGATGGTATGATAAGTGCTGCGTAGGCAAAGGTGTTGTTTGCTGAAGTTTTTCTAGGTGATCACTAAGGTATTGCTATACTTAAGGTGTTAAGTTGCTAAGTGTTGCTAGGTGGTTGATAAGGTGTTGCTATACTGTCGCTTAGATGTTGCTAAGGACTGCTAAGGCATGACTGTGGTACAAATTGGTACAAGGTATTGGACTGACCTATAATGTTTAAATAATTATGAATAAATGCAATAAAAACCCATACTCTTACACATCTTAACATGCATTTGCAGGAGTTAAAGGATAACATAACACTTGAAACACTTCAGCGCTCAACCATCCAACCAACTAACCATCCAAACAACCTACCAACCAACCAACCATTTAACCATCCAACCAACTAAGCAACCAACCAACCAACCAACCATCCAACTAACCAACCAACCAACCATCCAACCAACCAACCAACCAACCAACCAACCAGCCACCATCCAACCAACCAACCTGGTACTATCCATGGTGCTGAAGCACCACAGAGAGAGGTGAAGCCCCCTAAGAGTTTCTTAGATTGTAGTGCCCAGTCCTACCATCCAACCAGCCAACCATCCAAACAACTAACCATCCAAACAACCAACCAACCAACCAACCAACTATTCAACCATCCAACCAATTAACCATCCAATCAACAAACCAACCAAACAACCATTCAACCATTCAACCAACTAACCATCCAATTAACCAACTATCCAACCAACCATCCAATCAACTATTCAACCAACAACCAACTAACCATCCAACCAACAAACCATTTAACCATCCAACCAACTAAGCAACCAACCAACCAACCAACCAACCAACCAACCATCTAACCATCCAACCAACCAACCAACCAATCAGACAACCATCCAACCAACCAATGATCCAACCAACCAACCAACTATCCAACCAACCAACCAATGATCCAACCAACCAACCAACTAACTAACCAACCAACCAACCAACCAACCAACCAACCAACCAACCAACCAACCAACCAACCAACCAACCAACCAATCTGGTGCAATCCATAGTGCTGAAGCACAACAGAGAATCTAGCACCACTGTTTCTGTTGCACGGCAACACAAGCCAAAGCTGGCAAAGGCTAGCAAAGCCCAGGTGAAGCCACTCACCCATCTGTTTGGCTTAGATAGAACAACACCAAACATCTGCTGAGAGGTGGGAAAAACAAAACTAAAAAAGAGGCTAAAATACAGAAACTGATGCCTGGACCACTTTTTCTCACTTGGGTAGGACCCAAACCCCGTCCTCTCCAGTGCCAGATCTCCACAGCACCAAGGAAGCTCCTGGGCTTCATTAGCCTTTGCCAGTAAAAGCTGAGTAGCTTGTTTTGCTGTGTAAAACAGTGGTGCTGGATTCCATGCTGTGCTTCAGAACCACGGACAGCAGCTGGGTGGACGGATTGGGCACAACATCTAAAGAACGGCAGGCGTCTCTTGCCTCAGGAAAGGTCAATGTTCATGACTGAACTAGCAGAAAAATCCAGGCCAAGGATGCGATTCATGGAAGAACAGCAATGTGGAAGCCATTTATTATTACTAATTTTTTTTATCCCAATTTTTCTCCCAATTTAGCTAGACCAATTGTCCCACCCAATGAGCTGCTACTCAGCTGACTACTAGTAATGCCACAATACAAAAAGGAAGCTGATGCATCATTGCAGAGTAGCATCACAGCACACTCGGTTCCAATACATCAGCTCACAGATGCAGCCTTGTGCTGATCTACATCACCCTAGAAGTGATGAGGGGAAAGAGCGTCATCTACTGTGCCCACCCAGAGAGAGAGCATGGCCCATTGTGCTCTCTTGGGGCTCCTGGAGCTGATAGCAAACTGCATGATACGGATTCGAACCAGCGTTCTAAAGCACTGCCACTAGGACTGGTAGATCGCTGGTTCGAATCCGTGTCATGCAGTTTGCCATCAGCTCTAGGAGCCCAAGGAAAGCAAGGTGTATTTTTTGTGCCCTTACGACACAAAAGACACACCGACACGCCCTAAATCCAACTGCACAATGCACAATTGAGCAGTGCACTAAAGATCACTAAAATAGGGCTCATAGTATACATAAAATAATTTTGGTTATCAGGGCTCTATGGTGGTTTTGTCTGTCTCTGTGTTTTTTCTGCCTTTCTGTTCGTTCGTTATTAATCTTTCCTAAGCACATGGCCCTCTCAGTGTTCTACTTGTCTTTCTCCATGTCCTCAGTGCTCCCACATATATACCAAAGTATATATTATAAATGATTCAATATCTGCTATAAATGATTCAGTATATATTATAAATGATCCAGTATCTGCTATATATTATTCAGTATATATTATAAATGATTCAGTATCTGCTATAAATGATTCACTATATATTATAAATGATTCAGTATCTGCTATAAATGATTCACTATATATTATACATGATTCAGTTTATATTATAAATGATTCAGTATCTGCTATAAATGATTCACTATACATTATAAATGATTTAGTATCTGCTATATATTATTCAGTATATATTATAAATGATTCAGTATCTGCTATAAATGATTCACTATATTTTATACATGATTCAGTATCTGCTATAAATGATTCAGTATATAAAATAGTGTCAGTGCTGCTGGATGTTTGGTGGTTTGGAAGCTGAATGACTTTGTGAATGATCTGAGAAAAAGTTGAGTGTCAAAAATTGTTATCTGTGTGTGTGTGTTTGTGTGTGTGTGTGTGTGTGTGTTTGTGTGTGTGTGTGTGTGTGGAGCTGTTTTATACACTGCAGAGGTTTATATTCTTAAAGTATTTTTATTAGTTTTATCTTCTGGTTGTTTTTGTAGCTGATTGAAGATGAGTTTTAGAGTGTTAGGGTGGTGTTGGGTAATAATGGTGTGTAATACACTGGTAATAAACCTCTAAGCACAGGTTATAAACTGTGGTAATATCTAAAACTATTTTCCATAAGATACACAATGGATGGCAGTCCTGACCTTGTCAGTCTGCATGCTCTGGACTCCAATTCCCAGCATGCACTCACACCAGACTTTCCTGACTCTACTGCTATAAATGATTCAGTATCTGCTATAAATGATTCAGTATTTATTATAAATGATTCAGTATCTGCTATAAATGATTCAGTATATATTATACATGATTCAGTATCTGCTAAAAATGATTCAGTTTATATTATAAATGATTCAGTATCTGCTATAAATGATTCAGTATTTATTATAAATGATTCAGTATCTGCTATAAATGATTCAGTATATATTATACATGATTCAGTATCTGCTATAAATGATTCAGTTTATATTATAAATGATTCAGTATCTGCTATAAATGATTCAGTATATATTATTAATGATTCAGTATCTGCTATAAATGATTCACTATATATTATAAATGATTCAGTATCTGCTATAAATTATTCAGTATATATTCTAAATGATTCAGTATCTGCTATAAACGATTCAGTATATATTATAAATGATTCAGTATCTCCTATACATGATTCAGTATATATTATAAATGATTCAGTATCTGCTATACATGACTCAGTATATATTATAAATGATTCAGTATCTGCTATAAATGATTCAGCATATATTATAAATAATTCAGTATCTACTATAAATGATTCACTATATATTATAAATGATTCAGTATCTGCTATAAATGATTCAGTATCTGCTATAAATGATTCAGTATATATTATAAATGATTTAGTATCTGCTATAAATGATTCACTACATATTAAAAATGATTCAGTATCTGCTATAAATGATTCAGTATATATTATAAATGATTCACTATCTGCTATAAATGATTCAGTATATACTATAAATGATTCAGTATCTGCTATAAATTATTCAGTATATACTATAAATGATTCAGTATCTACTATACATGATTCAGTATATATTATTAATGATTCAGTATCTGCTATAAATGATTCACTATATATTATAAATGATTCAGTATCTGCTATAAACGATTCAGTATATATTATAAATGATTCAGTATCTCCTATACATGATTCAGTATATATTATAAATGATTCAGTATCTGCTATAAATGATTCAGTATATATTATAAATGATTCAGTATCTGCTATAAATGATTCAGTATATATTATAAATGATTCAGTATCTGCTATAAATGATTCACTATATATTATAAATGATTCAGTATGTGCTATAAATGATTCAGTATATATTATAAATGATTCAGTATCTGCTATAAATGATTCACTATATATTATACATGATTCAGTTTATATTATAAATGATTCAGTATCTGCTATAAATGATTCAGTATATATTATAAATGATCCAGTATCTGCTATATATTATTCAGTATATATTATAAATGATCCAGTATCTGCTATAAATGATTCAGTATATATTATAAATGATTTAGTATCTGCTATATATTATTCAGTATATATTATAAATGATTCAGTATCTGCTATAAATGATTCACTATATTTTATACATGATTCAGTATCTGCTATAAATGATTCAGTATATAAAATAGTGTCAGTGCTGCTGGATGTTTGGTGGTTTGGAAGCTGAATGACTTTGTGAATGATCTGAGAAAAAGTTGAGTGTCAAAAATTGTTATCCGTGTGTGTGTGTGTGTGTGTGTTTGTGTGCGTCTGTGTGTGTGTTTGTGTGTGTGTGTGTGTGTGTGTGTGTGGAGCTGTTTTATACACTGCAGAGGTTTATATTCTTAAAGTATTTTTATTAGTTTTATCTTCTGGTTGTTTTTGTAGCTGATTGAAGATGAGTTTTAGAGTGTTAGGGTGGTGTTGGGTAATAATGGTGTGTAATACACTGGTAATAAACCTCTAAGCACAGGTTATAAACTGTGGTAATATCTAAAACTATTTTCCATAAGATACACAATGGATGGCAGTCCTGACCTTGTCAGTCTGCATGCTCTGGACTCCAATTCCCAGCATGCACTCACACCAGACTTTCCTGACTCTACTGATCCCACTCCCCCAGCTTCTGATTGTACACACCTGGTTCTGTTTTAGTATAAATACCCCTCAGTTTCCTTCCTCCAGTTCATAGCTGAATATTAAATCTAGTAAGTTCGCTCTTCTACAACTTGTTTCCTTTGTTTGTTTGTTTTTTTTTATTTGTTATTAACTTGTTTTTGTGTTTTTGACTGTTTTTGACTGTTGGCCTTACCCTCTGTATCGTTTGTTTTTTTCGTTGCTGTCCCATTTTTGTATTTTAACTACTCTTTTGTTTGCCTTGCTCTTTTTCCTGGATTCCTGGATTACCTGTGTATGACCCCATTTTGCTTTTCACACTCTGGTATGTGGTTTATTTTTTTGCTGCCTTCCAGTTTCTGACCCTGCCTGTCCCTAGCTACCTCTGTAAGCCTAGCCCCCTTGTTAATAAATTGTGCATTTAGTATCTGCGAGTGTCTGTCCTTGGTTTGGCCCGAGAGACAAAGGTGAATTATTGTAAATTAGGGTCATTTGGTAAAAAAAAATGTCTCCACTCTACCGCAGCTTTCTGAGATTCAGAAATGTTCTACAGCTTGTTCAAACTTGTTTTAGAACGGATGATATGGGGCATATTTTGCCCCTGCAGATAAATCGCTTTTTAAACCGTTATTCAGGCTTTGGTAGAGTCCAGAGAGCCCTGACATTTAAACAAGACATTAGGAACTTTAAAACTGCATAATAAATGTGTTAAAAGACACTGTTTACAAGGTAAAGTCATGATCTGTTGCCTCTACTTTGCTGTCTTTTGCTTGCTCTCTGGATTCGTTCAATGAGCCTGGATAATGGTGTAAAAGGCAATTTATCTGCAGGGTCAAAATATGCCCCATATCATCCATTCTAAAGCATGTTTGAACAAACTGTAAAAAATTGCAGGATCTCAGAAAGTTGCAGTAAAGCAGAGGTGAGCTATTCAACAAAGATTAGTCCTCTTTATCATGTTTTACTACACCAAAAGTCAATTTTACACCGGAGTTCTCCTTTAAGGTTTTAAATATCATTGATGCTGATGTAATTTTTATTCTTTCCACTTTATTAAATATCTCTCCATGACTTCCAGAAGAGCGTAAAATTGTCGAATGTTTTTTTTAAATGCAGAAACGCGGAGCATCTCTAATTCAGTCCATTAAAGCACCTCAACTTCCCTCCATCATGTTATTTACACACTTTAAATATCACCTCCATTAGTATATACGATAATTACACCAGCGTCAGCTCGTCTAACGGGACCGATCCTCAGGAAGCAGCTGTACCGCAGATCCATCAGAACCGGCTCTGGAGTCGAGAGGCTGAGCGGAGACGAGATTTTAATAAAAATATTAAACACTGACAGCGTTTCCTCCTCCAGCATCCATCCATCCAGCCGGCTGCACCGCGACCTGCGGATACGGAGAGTATATGAATATTAAAACGCTCTCGTCTTTACGGAGTTGGGTGTTTAGTGAAATTGCACTCCCTCGCTCGCTGCGCGGACTCTTCAATGCTCCTGAATCCATTTGCTGATAATGGCAGTGGTGATGCTGAAGACTAATCAGGATTAGAGCTCTGGCTGATCAGAATTCAGCACACACACATCTGGATTACAGCTGGAGAAATGACGGATTTTATCCAGCACGGTCCATGCATGAATACGACATCGACTCCGAGAGATTTAGCATGTAATCCACTCCAGAGATGAACCAGATCACGAGCTTTACACCTCTCCATCATCTCCACGTTCTCCATCTTCTTCAACTCCTTACATACCTTACATTTATGTGTGTTAACTAGAGATTTACAGTAAAGGAGTGAAGGAAGTAACAATTTGATTCTTTGTAGATTTTGTAAATTTATCTACTGACAAAGATATGAACATTTAAAGTCCATCATTTTAAGAGTAGGTTAATTTGAACAGTTAAATTTCACAAGCCACAACCAGACCCAATTACTGCCAGACTTGTAGATTGAAGAAATCACTTAAATAGAACTCGCCTGACAACATAAAGCAGCTACAAAATCTCAAAAAGCAAGAAATCAAGACATTAATATCGCCATACAAATTCATTTCTAAAGCTTTGAGACTCCAGAGAAATACAATGGGAGCTATTATTTTTCACTAATGGAGAAAAACCATGGAATACTGGTGGACTCTACTAGGAGTGTTCAGCCTACTGAAATTACTCCAAAAAAAAGTCATGAACAACTCATCCAGAAGGTCACAAATGGGGATTGTGTATGGTGTTGCCAAATGGTTATGATATCCCAGGTGATCAGTGTGGGATTGTTGTTGTTGTTAGTTGCTAGATGGCTTCTAAGATATTTTCAAACGGTGGTCGATAGGGTGTAAAACAAAAATGCTGTGATCTGAAGAAACCAATCATTTTTATCATCTGTCAGTCTGGAAAAGGTTACAAAATAATTTCTAAAGCTTTGAGACTCCAGAGAACCACAGTGAGACCTATTATTATTTACTAATGGAGAAAACATGGAACACTGGTGAACCTTACCAGGAGTGACCGGCCGACCGAAATTACTCCAAAAAAAGGGCATGAACAACTCATCCAGAAGGTCACAAATGGGGATTGTATATGGTGTTGCCAAATGGTTATGATATCCCAGGTGGTCAGTGTGGGATTATTTATGATTATTTTTTGTTGTAGTATAGTTAGTTACTAGATGGTTTCTAAGATAAGATATCAGATGACATGTCTCTCCAAACCATCAGTGATGGTTTTCAGTAAATTTTACATTTCATTTGAAGGAAATCAAGGGATGAGAGTCTGGAGGAAGAGTGAAGAGACACACAGTCCAAACTGCTTGAGAAGGTCTAGTGTGAAGTTTCCACCAATCAGTGATGGTTTGGATAAAAAAGAGACATGCCATCTGCTGGTGTTGATCCACTGTGTTTTATCACTTTTATGGAGATGCGGATTTCATTTTCCAGCAGGACTTGGCACACTGCCCACACTGCCAAAAGTACCAATTGGTCTTTTTTAATATTCCAATTTTCTGAGATACTGATTCATTTTTGTAGCTGTTTTGAGCACTAGTTCCACAGGTGTAGCCCAGCAGTGTTACAATCTCATATTTTCATTTGTTTACTCTGTCGGTATTGTTTTGATGTGCATGTTGATACAGTGTTGCCTCATTCCTGATCACCAGTTCTGTCACACCTGACTCAGGGTCCTGGTTCTTTGAAGAGTCAGGTACGTTACAGCAGAGCGTCTCCAGTTTCCTCCGAGACGATTTCCTTCTGCCGGCGGATTTTTCCTCAGAAGTGGTCGTTCCCCCGCTGCGTGGCGACGCCGTGGACCGTGTTCTTGACGGATGCTCGGTTGATTGGTTTTCAGGTCCGGTGCACACACTCGCTCCTGCCGCCGCGGACAGCTCTGACGTACCGGAGCTTTTTAGGGTGAATAAAAGATTTTACAATGGCCTCCATCTCCGGCTCCGGTGACACGGTGTCTCGGCATGCTGATCGCTCTCCTCCATCGCAAGGGTTCTTAACATTAGAGATTCAGAATTCTGCTCTTCTTTACCATTTATTACAGCGGACATTATTCAGTGAAGCTTCGCTTATAAATGAAGGAAAAAAAACTTAAAGCTTAAACTGGAATCCTTTATAGGAAAATTAACCTCTTGACAGGCCAGGATTTTCATCAATTGTCTGCCTGATATTACACCACTAAATCTTGAGGATTTCTAATCAAGCATTACAAAAAAGGTTTTCATGTTTGATAAGGATCATAATAGAAAAAAATAGTCAAGTAAATCGAGAGTCAAAAAACTCTCAAAATATAACGAATAAAATCATCAAATTGGCTCTTTTCTGAACTTCATTTTTAAAAATTAATGCAAATTGAATCAAAATCTTTAGTTTTATTATGTTTCTCTAGTTTTTACGTCTATTTTCCAACCTGCAGAATTTGTGTTGATTTCTGTTACTGATCTAAAATTATTAAGTGAAACAAAGAGAAAACAGGCAGCTTCTCCAAGTGTCCTGTAGGAGATTTCAAACCCTCAAATATTCAGAGTGTAAATAACTTTAAATAATTTTAATGCAGGGAATAAAGGGTTTTGTATCACCTACTAATAGATTAACAAACTAAAAAGTAATGAATACATCTCATCTATATATATATATATACATATATATATATATATATATATATATATATATATATATATATTTATCTTTTTTCAAAATGTGACTTTGTGAGATCAAACTAAAAGTAAAAGAGTTCTGTGAAAAAATATTTGCCCGCTTACAGGTTTCTCTTGTTTTTGCTGTTTTTCTTTTTTTTTAATTAACAAACAAACTTTAATATCAGACAAATACAACCTGAGTAAAAACAAAAAAAAGACAGCTCAAATAAGTTCAACTTTACCAGTCAAATTCAGGCTAGTAAAGACTTGTAGAACTAAGAAATCATTTAAATAGAACCTGTCTGACAACATAAAGCAGACCAAAGATCTCAAAAAGCAGCACATTATTATTATTATACCCCCATCTGAAGAAATTCAAAAACAGATAAGAAATTGATCATCTATCAGTTTGGAAAAGGTTATAAACTCATTTCTAAAGCTTTGAGACTCCAGAGAACCACAGTGATTCACTATTATTATTCACTAATGGAGAAAACACATGGAACACTGGTGAACCTTCCCAGGAGTGACCGGCCTACTGAAATTACTCCAAAAGGGCATGAACAACTCATCCAGGAGGTCCCAAAAGAACCCAGAACAATATTTAAATAACTGCAGGATCTCACTCGCCTCAGTTGAGAAAGAAATCTGTTGGGGGGCAAATACGTTTCCACAGCGCTTTAGGACAGTCTGGTTCTGGTTGTACATCACAAGTTCACAGTTAAAGAAAGTAAACAGATTTTTTCTTTATTCATTTAAATTGGTATTTTTCCTACGGCCCCTAAACTGCTTCAATCTTGTTTTAATAGACTCATACTATGTAAAACAGGACTCCTGCTCCATAGGTTTTCTCCGTGTCCTCCCGCAGGAGAACGCTCAGATCTCCTTCCCTCACCTTTCCGTGACGAGGCCCACGCAGTGCGGATGAATATTTATACGTGTACCTCTGATTTTAATTCGATCGGGGTGTATCGCGGGCACCGGCGCCGTTTTCAGGCGGGTTTAAAAATGGATTACTCTTTCATCAGAAAACCAATTAAAAGCCACATTTATCTGTGAGGGATTACTCCTGCCTTATTAACATGTGTGAGTGCCCATATATAATCCACTGCTTCCCCTGCGCTGTGTTTTACTGCACGCTGGAATTATACAGCACATACAGTACACTGCACAACACACACACACACTCGGGCATACACACACACGCGCCCTGGTTTTGATATTATAGTGAGGACCTTCCATTTACGTAATAATAACTGCAGCATAACTGTAACTGTATTACAAACAACATTAACCTCACTTGTATAAAGTAAAAGTAAATAATTTTAGTGAGAGATATTTTCTAATTAAAGCATCAATTATAAAAATTATTACTGTATTGTGAAGATATGAATATGACTGTCAGTCAACAGTCGATTATATTCATAACTATAAAATACAGTTTTCCTAGGGAATTATCACAGTGTTGCTAGGTGGTTGCTATGGTTTCCAAGGCTTTTACATGTAATACTACAGTGTTGCTAGGTGATGGAAATGGTCTTTCCACATTTTCACAGGTAATTATTACAGTGTTGCTAGGTGGTTGCTATGGTTTCCAATGTTTTTTTCCCAGGCAGTTATTACAGTTTTGCTTTGTAGTTGCTAAAGTGTTGATAGTTAATTGCTATAGTTTTTCACGTTTTCACAGGTAGTTACTACAGGGTTGCTAGGTGGTTGCTATGGTATCCCAGGTTTTCACATGTAGTTACTGCATGTTACAGTGTTGCTAGGTGATTGAAATATTTTTCTACATTTTTACAGGTAGTTACTACAGTGTTGTAAGTGGTTGCTATGGTTTCCAAGGTTTTCACATGTAATTACAACAGTGTTGCTAGGTGATGGAAATGTTTTTTTCACGTTTTCAAAGGTAGTTACTACAGTGTTGCTAGGTGATGGAAATGGTCTTTCCACGTTTTTTCAAAGGTAATTATTACAGTGTTGCTAGGGGGTTGTTATGGTTTTCCAGGTTCCCTCAGGTAGTTACTACAGACTTGTTAGGTAGTTGCTGTGGGTTTTCCAGGTTTTCGGTTTTCACAGGTAGTTACTACAGTGTTGTTAGATGGTTGCTATGGTATCCTAGGTTTTCACAAGTAATTACTACATTGCTGTCAGGTGGTTGCTATTGTATCCCAGGTTTTCCCAGGTAATTACTACGTTGCTGCCAGGTAATTGCTATGGTATTCCAGGTTTTTACAGATAATTATTACAGTCTTGCCAGGTGGTTGCTATGGTATCTCAGATTTTTCCAGGTAATTACTTCAGAGTTGCTAGGTGGTTGCAGTGATATTCCATGTTTTCACAGGTAATTATTACAGTACTGTCAGGTCGTTGCTGTGGTTTCCCAGATTTTTCAGTGTTGCTAGGGGGTTGTTATGGTTTCCCATGTTTCCCCAGGCTGCTAGATGGTTGATCTTGCACCCAATGTTTTCACAGGTAATTACTACAGCATTGCTTGGTGGTTGCTATGGTATCCCAGGTTTCCACAGGTAATTAGTAAAGTGTTGCTAGGTGGTTGCTATGGTATACCAAGTTTTCCCAGGTAGTTACTACAGCGTTGCTAGATGGTTGCTGTGGTCTCACAGACTTTCACATGTAGTCTCTACAGTGCTGCTAGGTGGTTGCTACCGTGTCCCAGGTTTTTACAGGTATGTAATTACCACATTGCTGTCAGGTGGTTGCTATGGTACACCAGATTTTCACAGCTGGTTACTACAGTGTTGCATCGGTGTTGGCAAGTTGTTGTTATGATATTCCAGTAGCGTGCATGTTATTGAATATTTGTGTATTGTGTAAATGAGTCTAATTCAAATTGAATATTCATGAATTCTTAGATGTAAAGATGATCTGAATAATTAATAAAGTGAATCATTGAGAAATTAAAATCTCATGATTCACATTCTAAGTGTGAGTATTTTTAAAGAAAGAATAAGCGCTGAGCTGAATAATGCATGATGGTGGAATTGTTTATTGGTGGAGTTTTATTGGATGAACCAGTGTGGGGGCGGGAGTTTACCCCTCTGGGTGAATCAGTGAGGTGGAAATGAGAGGGAGTGAATCAGTAGGACAATGACGAACCCAATCCACACACACACACACTCTGCACACACACACACACACACACATCCCGAGCACGAACACACCATGGCCGAAATGTCACAGAGCCAACTCTGCATTCCTAACACACACACACACACACACACACACACACACACCTGCCTAATTATAGCACAGAGCTCTCTGACCCAAAGCTGGAGCTGACCAACACAAAACCATAGACCTCTCACTCTGTCTTCCTGTCTCTCTCACTCTCTCACTCTTTTACTCACTGTCTCTCTCTCTCTTCCTTCCTCTCTCTCTCTTTCACTCTCTCACCCTCTCTTACTTTTTACTCTCACTCACTCGGACTCTCTCACTTTGTTTTACTGTCACTCTCTCACTCTGACTCATTGACACTCTTCCTCTCACTATTTCATTGTCTTACTGTCTCACTCTCACTGCCACCCTCTCTTTATCTATTTTTTCCACCCTGTCACTTTCCCACTCCTTTACCTTCACTCCTTTACTCACTCTGATTCTTACTCTGTTTTACTTCCACTCTCTCACTCTGCCTCAGTCTCACTTTCTCACTCTTTAACTCTCTCTCTCTCTCTTACTTTCATTCTCTCACTCTGACTCTCACTCTGTCTTACAAACACTCTCACTATTTCAATCACAGTCTCACTCTGTCTCTCACTCGTTCATTCTCTTACTCTCTCTCAGTCTCACTCTCTCACTCTGTCTCATTCTCTCTCTCTCTTTCTTTTACTATCTCACTTTTTTACTTTCTAATTCACTCTGTTTCTCTCTCACTCTAACTCTTTCAGTTTCTCACTCCTACTTTCTTACCCTCACTTCCACTCTCTCACTCTCTCACTTTTTCAATCTTTCAAAATTACATCAGGTGTTATGGCATTGCTAGGCGGTTGCTATGATATCCCAGTTGCTGACAGGTACTTGCTATGGTGTTGCTATGGCATTGCTAGGCGGTTGCTATGATATCCCAGTTGCTGACAGGTACTTGCTATGGTGTTGCTATGGCATTGCTAGGGGGTTGCTATGATATCCCAGTTTCTGATAGATACTTGCCATGGTTTTGTCAGCACACTAAGCACACTGATTGGTGTACTGAGGTCAAAGACAGACCAATCAGGATGCTCTGTATGTCACACGTCCATCACTCACTCTCTGTCTCATTTGATCACTACAGTGTCCTGATATTCAGGATGTTGTAGATGTTTGGTGGCATCAGGGAGCCGCTATAAACATGTGAGAAAAATCCTCGAGTCACTGAAGAATGAGATGTCTGAAATTTCCAGAAAAGTTCTGGGTCACCGTGGCATATCAGTATGTGTGTGTGTGTGTGTGTGTGTGTGTGTGTGCTGAGTTAAGCTTTTTAAAGTGAAGACCTCAGCTCTGAAGCCTCATTTATTTCCGTTATTTTGGCCGCGCAGTTAGCGCTGCTGTGTTTTATCTATGTGAGTGGAGATGATCCTGAGATAAAAGCTAATGAGTTCCTGCGCTTAATTAACTTTAATCTGAAGGCTGATTGTGGACGTGTGAGGTTTTAACCATAACACACAGAGCCCTCGGCAGCTTTTATCCATTAACGCCACAATCAGGTGCTCAGAAAAGGAACGTTAAGTTTACGATAGGATCGGTATTGAAGATATTAGTCGTTATCAGAGACGCCATTGTTCAGACGCCACCTTTACAGCCTGCTCTTCATGCTGAGTCAATTATATAATCAGTGGATTAAAAAAAGAAAAATAAAACAAGAGAGTTTCAATACATTATATGTTTAAAAGAATTGGCACAACTGCTCAATACCAACCAGAAGAAAGTGTGGGATCGTTCAGGCTTATAAGAACAGTGGTGCTTTTCAGTGAACCAGTTCAATTTTCCAGTAGTTTTAGCGGAACCATTATACACCACATTATAAGTTTTCAGAGGGCATTGCACAGCTGTGGTGAACAGGGTTTGCACTAAAGAACCTAGTTTTCTTTGGTTCCCACTGCAAACAAATGTTCCTGGTTTCTAAACCTACTTTTGTTGGTACAATTGCAGCAAACGTTTCAAAATTAGGTTCGCAAACCAGAACGGTTTTGTAACACGGTGGAGGCAGGATGCCAAAAAAAAAAACTGAGACAACCAAATAAACCACTGAAAAACAGACTATAAAACAAATGACTAACCAGGTCTTAAACAAAGTAGTGATGTGTCCTTTGCGAACGAATTTTTGAAGCATACGATTGAAACCCGTTTTAGGATCCCATTTGGGAGCCGTTTTTTCCTTCAGTATCTTTAATTTTTTTTCCCCAACGTCGTTTTTGCCCTCCCTCCCACCCTCTCTCAGTCGTCCGCATGTCAAACGTGTGCCCCACACATCTGACCAATCACACGCAGCTTTCAATTACGTGACGGGGAAACACTGAAAAAAAAGTTTGTCCACTTTGTTATGAAGCGTTTTTACTCACAAGTAAATCACAAGTGCTTAAAAATGTGGATAATGAAACAAATTGTTATAAAATTAGGTTTAAGCTATTAAATAATTAATTAATTAATTAATGTAAAAAATATATATGGGGAGCCGTTTGGGGGCCGAAAGAGCCGGCTCTCCACAGTAAGAAGTAGAGCCGAAAATCCAATCACTACACTACACTAAACAAAGAAATGCAATGAACAAACAAAGAATAAAACAGTCTAAAGAAAACAAACCAAAAACTAAATTTACAAAAAAAAACAGCAGGATAAAGGATAAAACAGAGAAATCAAACACACAAAAAGCACGACAGAGAACAAAGGAGCACATGGGGTATTTATACACAGTACACACTGGCACACACAAGGGACACCTGTGGAATAAACAAGGAGGTGGGGTTACAAATGAGACAGGAGGGGTTACAGATGACGGGGCGGGGCTAAGGCAGAGACAAGACCAAAACAAAAACAGAGCCATGTGCTTCACATGAAGGACATGGGGTGGTAAACAAAACAAAAGAACAGAGGACAGGGGCAGGAAGGACCCATGTCATTTTCTGCAAATAAATGCTCTAATTGACAATATTTTTATTTGTTTTTTGGAAGAAATGTTGTCTGTAGTTTATAGAATAAGTCAACAATGTTCGTTTTACTCAAACATAAACCTATAAACAGCAAAATCAGTGTGAATAGGTGTGAGTAACGCACTATGTTCCATCTTGTACACATTCTTTAAACCTGTAGAAGTTGCACTAACTCGTTTCTACAGAGTTTCTAACATTAAAATAACTGCAGTAGAGTCGGACAGTGTACAGACAGCCAGAGCGCCTCAGGCCATTTCCTCCCTCATGAACCCGAGCTCAGGACTAAAGCGGATTTCAGTGGAGAATCGCCTTTAAAGTAGGAACTCAGTTCAGTCTGAGCTCAGCTCTTACCCTCAGGCCTTTCTACCATACACCCCTCCCCCCTCCGCCCAACAAATACAGAACTGCTGTATTTACTACTGTCATTACTGCGCAACATGACCACGACCAGTCACATTAACCCCTTAACCTGTAACACAGCCCACAGTGCTCAATCACTCACTCGCAATACTGAATCATCTGTACTGCACACTGGAAAAAAATCTTCATTAAATGCACATTATTGCACCAGTAAGAGCTGTAAGAGTGTGAAGGTTCATTTATCAGGGTAAGAGCACAGTGTTGTTCAAAATATTGCAATGCACACTAAAACATTATGGGTGACATACCATAATAGTTCAAAAGAGGACAAATTGTTGGTGCACGTCTTGCTGGAGCATCTGTGACCAAGACAGCAAGTCTTTGTGATGTATCAAGAGCCACGGTATCCAGGGTACTGTCAGCAGCATACCACCAAGAAGGACCAACCACATCCAACAGGATTAACTGTGGACGCTGTAAGAGGAAGCTGTCTGAAAGGGATGTTCGGGTGCTAACCCGGATTGTATCCAAAAAACATAAAACCATGGCTGATCAAATCACGGCAGAATTCAATGTGCACCTCAACTCTCCTGTTTCCACCAGAACTGTCCGTCACCACAATCAATTATTGTGCTCTAAAACCAGGTGTTTCAGTTTTATTGTACAACCTCTGTAGCAAATCAATCTTTCTGAATCTCTGCTGAACATCATGGTGAACAGGAGCCTGAGTAAGTTCACAGTAGAACTGTGAAGAAAGCATTGATGTTACAGAGGGAGCATCTTAACTCTACTGTCTTTTTAAGAGTTTAGTTGACCTAGACATCATCTTCTCAGGTTAGCCTGTGTTAGTAGACTCATCACTGTCACTGGCTATGATCCCCACCATGGTGGTGCTCTCCTCAAACTCCTCAAACTTCTCAAACTTCAGGATCTTCTCAGATGGGTCCTCAGAGATGCAGTTATTGGCGTTGAGGCTTCAGAATATCAGTGAGAACACACAGCCATGTGGGACTCCAGAACTGAGGGTCTGGATACAGTTTCTGACAGAGTTTTCCTTTCTTTAACTTCTCCTCCCTTGCCTGCCGCCCCCTGTTGGTCCGGAGCTCTGTGATCTACCAGCAGGGTGGACAGACGGACAGTTCGGACAGTCGGACCTGCAGGAGTTCAGGTTTAAATTCAGAGCTCCAGTGGAGGTCCCAGGACTGTGGAGATGCTGGAGCTTGAAGTACAGGGCACATTGCATCATCAGAGGAAAAGCCACGCCTCTCCTGGGGAGAAACACTGTGTGAAGTTTAAAGTGAATGGGAGAGTGCGGGTCACTGTGCCTCAAACAGCCTTTTTTTTTTTTTGGCGTAAAATGTCAACACCCAACATCAGCTCTAATAACCTTCAACCTGGAGAAAGATAGACCAGAGAGAACAGGAGTTTATACACAGTCCAGCCAGAATATTATGACCACTTTCTTGTTTTTACGCCCATTACCTTTTTTTTTACTCCCAGTAGATCAATAAAAAACAGACTGTATTCCTGTATCTGTTTCCCTGCATACTTTATTATCCACCTTTTATACACCACCTTTTGTTGTTGGACTATTTTTAGTCCATCAGTGACACTAAGGTGTTTAAAAACTCCAGCAGCACTGCTGTTTCTGTAAGTGGAGATTGAAAGCTTTTGAACCCTTTAAAATGTTCTATATTTCTGCATAAATATGACCTTAAATCATCATCTAAACAAACGAGACAAAATATTACAATTACTCATTTATTTATTGAAAGAAAAAAGTTCCAATATTACATATTACATACAATATTACAAGTGGCAAACGTATGTGAACCTTTCAATATCTCCAACTAAACGTCTCATTAACTGCTCGATTCAGGTCCTTCCACAACATTTTGATTGGAATAAGGTCAGGACTTTGACTTGGTCATTCCAAAACATTAAATTGATTTTTCTTAAAAAAATCTTTGGTTGAACAACTTGTGTGCTTGGGGATCATTGTCTTGCTGCATGAGCCACCTTCTCTTGAGACCATGATACTACCACCACCATGTGTCACAGATGGGACATGTTTTATACGCTTTTTATCTAAAGCCAACAAGTTCTATTTTGGTTTATTTGTTGACAAAACATTAGTTTAATAGCATTCTCAAAAGAGGACAAATTGTTGGTGCACGTCTTGCTGGCGCATCTGTGACCAAGACAGCAAGTCTTTGTGATGTATCAAGAGCCACGGTATCCAGGGTAATGTCAGCATACCACCAAGAAGGACCAACCACATCCAACAGGATTAACTGTGGACGCTGTAAGAGGAAGCTGTCTGAAAGGGATTTATTTGTTGACAAAACATTATTTTAATAGCATTCTCGCCTATCCATGTGTTCTTTAGCAAACTGCAGACAAGCAGTAAGGAGCGAGGTGAGCCGCCTGGCCTCCTGGTGCAAACACAACAATCTCTCTCTGAACACAGAGAAGACTAAGGAGATTGTTGTGGACTTCAGGAGAACTCACACACTGCACACTCCTCTGTCCATCAACGGAACTGCTGTGGAGAGGGTGAGCAGCACCAAGTTCCTGGGTGTGCACGTCACAGAGGACCTCTCCTGGAGCACCAACTCAGCATCACTGGCCAGGAAGGCAAACCAGCGTCTCTACTTTCTCCGCAAGCTGAGAAGAGCTGGAGCCCTCACCCCCATCATGACCACCTTCTACAGAGGGGCCATCGAGAGCATCCTGACCAGCTGTTTCACCGTGTGGTACGGGGCCTGCACAGCATCCTGCCGCAGGACCCTCCAGCGCATCGTGAGAGCAGCTGAGAAGATCGTTGGCACCTCTCTCCCCTCCCTTCAGGACCTGTACAGCTCCCGCCTCACGCGGAAAGCCCTCCGTCTGGCAGGAGATCCCTCCCACCCACTACACAGCTTCTTCAGCCTGCTGCCATCAGGGAGAAGACTGCGGAGTCTCAGGTCTAGGACCAGCAGACTGCGAGACAGCCCCATCCATCAGGCTGTGAGGATGCTGAACTCTCTTCCTGCTCTACCCCCCATCCCAATCCTGCCCACAGCACACACACTCTCATCATCCTGACCCCACATCCTCCCACCAACACAGTACTGAAACTCTGCACTAGAACACACACAGTACTGTAACTTTTGTAAAAGGACCTGCACTACACACCCAATACCTGCACTACTGTTATGCTGCACTGTCATACACACTTTAATTCCCCAAGAACTGGGAACTTTAAGAACTTTACCAGCCTTAAGCTAGATACAACATTGCACTACTGTTATACGGGTTCTATTTATATTGTCACTTGATCTTAATCACCATTAATATTGCACTATTATCTTCTGTCTCACAAATGTCTATTGTGTTTTTGTTGTATTGTACATATAGTGTCTCCCACTCATTTAGATTTAGATTATATATTTATTTCTTTTTATTTCTATTTATGTATCTATTTCACTCCCACCACTACTGCACCTTGTTCTGTCTCATGTATGTCTGTGTCCCTGCTGCTGTATTGTACACATAGTGTCTCCCCTTTTTCTTTATTTTTCTTTATTATCCATTATCTGTACTTGCTGTAAAATTGGGAAGGAGAGTAACGTAATTTCAATTCTATGTATGTCCTGTACATATGCAGCATTGACAATAAAACTGCTTGACTTGACTTGACTTGACTTGACTATTTTTGGAGAGCAGTGGCTTTCTCCTTTCTCAACTCTGCCATCCACACCATTGTTGTTTAGTGTTTTCCTGTTAATGGACTCAAGAACATTAACATTAACCAATGAGAGAGAGGCCTTCAGTTACCCTGAGCTCCTTCGTGACCTTGTTAGCTATTACAAGCCTTGCTCTTGGAGTGATCTTTGTTGGTCAACCACTCTTAATGATGTTTTATGTCAAATTTATGCAGAAATATCCAAAATTGTAAAGGGTTTACAAACTTTTAAAGGAACTCCTGTAATTGCAGTACACACTCTAACTCCCATAATTAACCTGGCCTTGCTATGAGCATGTTGGGCTGTGTTTAATTGACCTCGCTCACAAGATAACACCTCAAAATTCATACAGGTGTGAACACTTAATATAATAATCAATTTACATACTGCTGTCCCATGACTGCTCTGTGTCACTGTAGCTCAGATGAAGTTATTGTCCGCGGTTTTGACTGTCCGGGTTCCTCTGCATTGTGTTCAGGCCTGCAGGGATGTAAGAGGAATGAGTATTGATTTTCCCAGAATCCTCCAGCACAGCGACGGCGCTCGGGTGCAGTGTGTTTACCTCCTGTCTAATAATGATCTATCACAGAGAAAATCAGTCCGGCGTCGTCTGCAGTGTCTCCCGTCCGGGTTCAGTCCGGGCTCCACGCTGCAAGTGGAATCAATCGAACGCAGTCGATATGCATTATACATCCAAACATCTCAGACACCGGATCCTCCAGCATGAATTCTTCCTCAATCACAATGAAATAAACCACTGTAGGGGAGCTTACCCACTCACCAAATTCCACCTAACACAGAGATACGTGTGTAAATACTTTACAGTTCAGATTTGATTTGTACGGTGAAGAAAATAGAAAAATAAAAGATTCATTACACGCTTATTACTGTGTACCAGAGATCGGCAATTAAGTTTGGCCATGTAATGGGATGGAGCGCCACATACTAGTAGCTCTCCAGCCCAGAGGGTTGTTGAACCCAATTGCAGAACAGTTGATCTCAAAGCAGGTAAACCCAAGAAGAAAAAATAAGTAAATAAATCAATAAATAAATACCACTGCCCCGGATAGTGAATTGGCACACGACCGGGAAAAAAGGAGATAGGGAGCCCAAGAACGAGCGGAAAAACGAGAATGGGCGGAAACTAAAGTGACACCGAGCACAACAGAGAGAGAGACAGGGGAGGTATGTAAACAAAAGCTCACCAGAGAAGCATTTTATTTTTCATTTTTTTTCATTTTTATCGTTCATTACAGTTCAATCAATCTCACGGGCCAGATGTTTCATGTTTGTAAGCCACCTATTGCCGACCCCTGCTGTATACCTTTCAAAATACAGGCATTGTTTTACGGACCCATTTAGTTTGGAAAAAGTATTTGACCTACTTACATTTTTTTAAAGAAAAAAAAAAAACAATCCAACCTGGCCGTATGAGAAAAAGTAATTGCTCTGATTTCTGCCAGACCTGAAGAATCAAGAAATCATTCAAATAAAACATATCTGGCAACATGAATCAGGATTAAATATCTTAAAAAGCAACACATTTTACCCTAGTCTGAAAAAAATCAAGATTAGAAGAGAAAACATTGATCATCTATCAGTCTGAAAAAAGTTACAAAGTGATTTCTAAAGCTTTGAGACTCCAGAAAACAACAGTGAGAGCTTTTGTTCACTAATGGAGAAAACAGGGAACACTGGTGAACCTGTGAACCTTCCCATTACTACAAAAGCACATGGACAACTTATCTAGGAGGTCCCAAAAGAACCCAGAACAATATTTAGAGGAATAAAGTCTGGTCACCCCAGTCTTTAAAGGTACAGTGCTGTAAAAAAAGTATTTTTTCCCACTTGCAGAATTATTTTGTTTTTGCTCCTTTATGCTTTTTTTTAAATTAACAAACATATTTTAAAATCAGACAACTGTAACTCGAGTAAATACAAAAAGCCGACCGAAATTACTCCAAAGGGGCATGGACAACTCATCCAGGAGGTCCCAAAAGTACCCAGAACAACATCTAAACAACTGCAGGTCTCATTTTCCTTAGTTAGGGTCAGTGTTAATGATACAGATGTCATTTAATGAAAGTGTCATTTTGGTCATTGTGGTTTCCCTAGTCCTTACAGACACAGTGCTGTTACAGATTTCTTTTGTTTGTGCTTTTGAGTGGTAACCTCACTTTTTTACACCTCTTTTCACCAGTTACCGAGACAAACAAGCCTGTCTACATTCTCAAGGATAAATTTTGTGTACTGTGTATCCTGAGTGAGTGTGTTGCTCTGCAGGCAAATGTGTAGCCGGGAACACAAGGCTTAGCAGACCAATCACAGCTGCTGTAGTTGTATTTGTGGAAAAGTGCATAGCAGGCTCCCTCACAGAGTGTAGATGAGATTCAGAGTTTAAAGCTGACTCTTCTTCTGTCATTAAGGCCAAGCAGAGCCGCTCGTTTGGCCTCCATCACGTTACAGAGGCTGGATCTGTAGCGCTGTGTTAAAGGTCACCAAGGAAAGCAATCAATCAAAGTAATTTTTAACACATTATTTTTTCTGTGATGAATTAATCAAAATGAATGCATTCATTTGACAGCCCTATTAATGATATAATATTCCAACCACCACAGAAATGCTCATTCCCACAGTGATGCATGAATCTTAACTGCAATAATCTACACATGATTATACAACCACATGAAATATATGACTTAAATTACCCCCCAAAAAACAAATGGCAAATAAATCTTTATAGAAAATAGTGTGACCTACTTTATTCTTAAAGAACTGATGTTACTGTCATTAGTGTTAGAGTAAATGGTATTACTATCACTAATGACACTGACACTAAAATCACTGGTGTTAGTGTCAGTAGTGTTAATGTTACTAGTGATACTGCCACTGGTGTTAGTGTCACTGGTGTTATTATCACTAGTGTTACATCATTGTTGTTACAGTCATGATTGTTACTGTCACTAGTTTTAATGTTACTGATGTTAAAATCATTGGTGTTAAATTCACTATTGTTACTGTCACTGTTTTACTGTCACTAGTGTTACAATCACTGGTCTTACTATTACTGGTGCTATATTCATGATTGTTACTGTCACTAGTGTTAATGTTACTGATGTTAAAATCGTTGGTGTTACAATCACTAGTGTTACAATCACTGGTTTTATAGTCTATGGTGTTATTATTACTGGTGTTACTGTCACTGGTGTTATAGTCATGATTGTTTCTGTCTTTTTTGTTTTGTTTTAGTGTTACTAATGTTAAAATCATTGGTGTTACCATCACTGGTGTTACTGTCACTGTTACTGACACTAGTGTTACAATCACTGGTGTTACTGTCACTGTTTTACTGTCACTAGTGTTACAATCATTAGTGCTACAGTCACTGGTGTTACTTTCATTGGTGTTACAATTGTTGGTGTTACTGTCACTATTGTTACAGCATTGGTGTTACTGTCACTATCTTTACATCTTCTGGTGTTACTGTCATTATTGTTACAGCATTGGTGTTACTGTCACTATTGTTACAGCATTGGTGTTACTGTCACTGGTGTTACTGTCATTAGTGTTACGTTTACTGGTGTTGCTGTCATCTGTGTTACAATCATTGGTGTTACTGTCACTGGTGTTAACTCAGTGGTGTTACTGCCACTGGTGTCAGTGTCAATGGTGTTACCATCACTAGTGTTACAGTCACAAGTGTTACTGTCACTAGTGTTACAATAATTGATGTTACTGTCACTATTGTTACAGTCATGAGTGCTAATGTCACTGTGTTACTGTCACTGGTGTTACATCACTTGTGTTACTGCCTCTGGTGTTAGTGTCAATGGTGTTACCATCACTAGTGTTACAGTCATTGATGTTACTGTCACCAGTGTTACATCATTGGTGTTACAATCACATTAGTGTAACTGTCACTGATTTTACTGTTACTGATGTTACTGTCACTGGTGTTACTGTCACTGGTGTTACTGTCACTGATGTTACTGTCACTGGTGTAACTGTCACTGATGTTACTGTCCCTGGGGTTACGGTCATTGGTCATACCTTTCTTTGATACTCACCATATTTTAATAATTGCACAAGAAAAAGTACAAGTAATTATACTGTAATTCATGGGTAATAATACAGCCAGTATGTTATGTTAAAGTCAAATTTAAATGTTAGAATACTAATTACATAAATAGATTTTGTCGTCATGTGATCAGGCTGTCGAGTGTCAGAGTGTCGCTCTGTATCGTCAGTGTTTATCTGTGGTGATCAGAAGTTTTTCATTAGCAGTTATTAAGTGTAGACGTGAGTCTGACTGTAGAGACCGGCTGTTTACAGGGAGAGTAAATAAATGTAAGCAGTTAATCAATAACTGCAAAGCTAATATAGATCCATCACTGCAATAAAAGATGAGCCGTGTGATTAATAAAGAGTGAACTCTCAGTGGACCGCTGTTTATGCTTTGAAATATCTTCTCACATTCTCTTTGAGTGTGGAGAAGATGAACTTTCATTGTAAGAAGTGGAGAAACTGTGTGAAAAGAACATTTTGCACATTTTTAGACAAATCTTCTCTTTGAGGTGGTGAGTATGAGTTTGAATGTATTCGTAGATCTGAATAAAAATTTTATTCGGTAAAAGAACGTATTTACGGAAATATTTCTATCCACTCTATCTGATTTACTTGGTTTGTTACTTTTTGGTTAATTTTATGCATGTATTTATTAGTGTATTTATCCTTCATATTAGTCTTTTTCTCATTTTAATTTCAGTTACTTATATTAGGTTTGGTATTGTTTCATTTATATTTCAGTTATTTTCATTAGTTTGGAATCATTTTAGTTTTTACTTTAGATTCAATATGTAAAGTTTATTTTTATTTTGTTTTAAATTGTATAATTTCGTATCACGAAGGTCATGTTGACCTTTTGATCTTTTAAAGTCTCATTCATGTCTTTTTAATGTGTTTAGTGGTTGGTTGGTTGGTGGGTTAGTTTGGTGGTTGGATAGTTGGTTGGTTGGTTGGTTGGTCTGTTGGTTGGTTGGTTGGTCTGTTGGTTGGTTGGTTGGTTGGTTGGTTGGTGGTTGGTTGGTTGAATAAATGGATGATTTGTTGGTTGAATATATGGATGGTTAGTTGCTTCTTTGGTTGGTTGGTTGAATAAATAGATGGTTGGTTGGTTGGTTGGTAGGTTGCATAGATGTATGGTTAGTTGTTTGTTTAAATAGATGGATGGTTGGTTGTTTGGTTGTTTAAATAGATGGATGTTTGGTTGTTTGAATAGATGGAGGGTTGGTTGTTTGTTTGTTTGAATATATGGTTGTTTGGATGAATATTTGGTTGGTTGGATAGTTGGCTGGTTGGTTGGTTGGTTAGTTGAATAGATGGATTGTTGGTTGGTTAAATAGGTGAATGTCTGGTTGTTTGGTTGTTTGAATAGATGGATGGTTGGTTGGCTGGTTGAATAGATGGATTGTTGGTTGTTTGGTTGGTTGTATAGTTGATTGAATAGTTGGTTGGTTGGTTGGTTGGTTGCTTGGATGGATGTTCGGTTGGTAGGATGGTTGGTTATTTGAATGGTTGGTTATATGGTTGATTGGTTGAAATTGTTGTATTGTATACTGTAATTTGTCTTCAGTACAGTATGAACTTTCTCAGTAAAATTGATAAACAGTAAAGACATAAAAGAAAACAGTTTCAGAGCAGTTTTTTCAGCCGCTTGGATGAGTTGAGTTGAGTTGAGTTGAGGGGCACAGCAGTAAATGTGGTGTGATGACCCTGATGGTGCGGTTCAAAGTCAAGCAGCAGTGATCTGGCTGTGAGCGTGATGATGGAGCTTTCTGAGCTTTTTCAGATTTCTGAGCTGGAAGGATTTGTTGAACTGAGTGAAGTTTGGACAGATTACAGTGTATAAAAATGGAGGGATCCAAGACCACTGTTACCCTCCCCAGGAGTGGTCAACCAATAAAGATCACTCCAAGAGCATGGTTTTTAATAGTTGGTAAAGTCTCACCACCATCAGGTGAACACTGAAGAACAATAGTGTGTATAGTAGGGTTGCAAGGAGAAGTATAACATAACTGGCTTCTTTTTATCTACTTTCAGGACTTTAGGAGTGAAAATCTGACAATGTTTTAGCTCATATTTCTGCAGAAATATAATAAATACATTATGATAAATTATTCAGCACAACCGCCAACTTGCCAGTAGTTGTATGAAAGTTTTCTTATGGAACGCCAGGCTTAAATCTCTTTATTTTTTTCAGCTCCTCTCTAAACTGTCTCTGCAGAGCCGTCCTTTACATTCACAGTTAATTGAGGTCACCGAGGGTCTCGTACAAAACAACCCCCATAAACACCACTGTTACATCGGCCGTGCTCATTTACGCCGTAAACTGCTGTTTAACACAAGCGGTCAGCAGCTCCTGATCCCATCAAACCCAGAGCCGGAGCACACGCCCAGGCTCCTGAGTCCATTAAGCCCCCGGAACCATCACCCCTGACCCGACCCGCTGAGGTTCTGCTGCTGGATTTCATGCACGATAACAGAAAGCCGTGCGGGTGGAGCCGGTGGAGCGGGTGGTGCCCTGGCACTGTGATTTGTAGATGCCAGGCTGTCTGGTCGCGGGGCAGAGAGCTGTTCATCCAGAGACGGCTCACGGTCACGCCTGCCCATCACCATCCGCTCACCTCTCACCAGCCTGACAACACGCATCACCCCTCCCTACAGCTCCAGCACTGCACTACAGTCCTGGTGAAATATATATAAAAATATTTATACAACAGTTACTTTTTACCTCAGTTTTTTTTTACCGCAGTTCAAATCAACGCCTCCACTGGCACCAGCAGCAGCGTTAGCTTAGCACAGGCTAGCGCTCAGCCACGGCACGCTTGTCCGCAGCGCTGGCTCGTCTTCTGTGGAAAAAGGGAAAGAAAATGACCTCATCTAATGCCGTCTGACAGCCAGAACCGTAACTTAACCAGCCAGGCTAGGCTAAGCTAAGCTAAGTTAATGCCGAGCTAAAGCAAGCTACGCTAACCTACACTAACCACAGTCCAGCCGGCTGGCTAAAACCAACACCACCCAGCAAAACAGGAGAGTATTAGCGTTATTTCACGCTCCTAACGCTTAACATCTTTGCTTTTTAATATTAATATTAATATAATATAATATCATTGATTCAACCACAGAAATAAAAAAATGTCTCACTCAAAATTGGTGGTCCCTGGTGTTTAAGGTGCTGAACTGCAAGAAGAATGCTCTAAAATAAGTTATTTTAGAATAATGACTGGGTCAGGTTACTCGTTAATCTGCGAGCGAGTTTACGTAGTACTTTAGTTACACACAGATTTAGGAAACACTCTTTAATGAACTCTTTAATGATTCTTAAATACGAGTTAACGAAGTTCTTAGCGTTACGAAGCTTTCAGGAAACCCACCCCTGTTTTGCTTTCCTTCAGATGCAGGAAATTGACAGCCGTCCACTTCTTGATGTCCTCGAGACAATTCCAAATTAACATAAAGGGAGCCATTTTCATTGGGTCTAATAGGAAGATACAGCTTCCTACATGTCATCAGCATAGAAATTTGACCTAACCGTAGCATGTTTAGTGAAAAGAGGATGGGTCCTAGAACGGATCCTTGTGGAACACCACACCTCACATCAGCAGGAGAGAAATAGCAGTTGCTCATATTTACTGGAAATGTCCTGTCTTCAAAGTAGGATTTAAACCACCATTTCCTGAATCGTCTTAAAACCAGACTGAAAAGTCTCAAAAACACTATTGTAGAATAAAAATGGTAAAAGCTGAGAGAACACAACCTTTTTAAGTTATTTAGCTAAAAAATGGCGCAAAAAATGTGGAGATTGAGTGATAATTACTGACCATTGTAGCATCAAGTTTAGTAAATACAGCATGTTTAAAAACTGCAGGAACCACACCAGTGGTTAGAGAACTATACATGATATTTAAGACAAATGGTCCTAAGATATCAAACATAGCCGATGCTACATTTAAAGCAGATTTTGACACACAATTTAATTTATTCTTAACCATTAGAACCAAATTGAAGCAAATTGGTCAAAAATCGTGCATTGTTTCTACAGCTTAATTACTCAGGAATGCGTCAACGCACCAACTTGATTCATACATTGTGACAAACAGGAAATCCTATTGTTTCTAAAAATAGCACCGACCTCACGCTGAACTGAAGCACTGAGTTTTTGAGAAATCTATTGTGAAAAACACCTTAAAGTAAAGAATAGGCTTACCTTCATATTTCCATATTCACATGCTTTATTACATCATTATAACACAAATATAACATAAATCTCATGACGTCTAATAAATAATAAATAAATAAACGCTAAAAAAACGCCTTTTTCAGCCAATATTTTTTTACTTCTAATGATTCTAAAATATTTAAATGAGGTATGAAATCAAATAACATTTGTTGATAAACCCAGTATTGTCCAGATTGGCCAAAATTACTCAATAACTCTTAACCTGCTATCACTGTCAAAGTCTTATCAATCTGCATCATAGAGGCGGAATATCAAGAAAAATAAATCCGCCTGGTGCTGCTCATGTATTCTGTCACAGTAATAAACCATGTAATAAACTATCATCAAATTCCTTATACTTTTAAATAAAGTCCTATCCAGACAGGATTAGTTTCTCAGGGGGACGTCTGTGAAAAATATTTATCACTTTTTACACTTTTACGTGATAAAATTCCTGCACCCGGACTGCAATTAAAAAAATAACTGTTTATGACTGTTTATTTATGTTTGTATTATTAATATATCCCTCAGTCCACTTTCCTTTTTTATCTGTCTGTCTGTTTATAACTCTGTCTATGTATGTGGTTATTATTCATATATCCCTTATTTGTAATAATGAGAGAGACAATTTGTTTTTTTTTTAAGATTTTTATTTTGCAATGATAAAAATGATAAATATAAGTAACATAGAGTAAATAAGTAAACTGAACTGAAATGTGAAATTAAATTTTTAGTCAGTGTGGTTGAGATGTTATTTGGTGTTCAGGTGTTCAGAGTGGGTTTGGTGTGAAATGCTTTGTTCCAGAGAAGCCGACAGAGTCAGAGCTGATCACAGTGATGGAGACGGGACCCGTACGTCTGAAGGGTGGACTGGGGGACGCCGGCCGGCCCTGGGCGAACCCCTCACAAGCTTTGCAGGGCTTGTTTGGGGGCGGGACATTCCCAGCTGGTTGACTGGGAAGCCCTGATGCCACGGGGCCGGCTCGTTTCCCACCAAGCAGAGACCCCGCCTCCCTCTGGCGAGAGGAAGATGGAGCCGCTGCCTCATCCACCTCTTCAGATGTAGTTCCTGTTCTCCACCACTGTGAACAGCTCTGAGTCTGTAAACTTCTCTAGAACAGAGCGTTCAACACCAAACCCAGTCTGAACAGCTGAACACTGAACAACATCTCAACTACAGACAATAAATTAAACAATTATTCATTAATTAATTAATTGTGAAGCAACTTCTTCACTTGTGATTGGTCCCTTAATTGGACATATTTCTCCACAGCCCTTTCTGCGTCCTTGTGGCTGCCCAGGTACCGCAGTGCGGCTCGAGCATGGGCCCTGTAGAGAAAGCATAATAACAGAAAACAGTGGATTCAGTGCTGATTCTTCATCAGATTTCATCTGATTGATTAAAACAGGAGTTAAAGTTTCTTACCGGACGTCCTGGTCTGCATGTACTATGTAGTTACATGGTAACAATCCTTTTAACTACAGTGTAACTACTGGTGAAGTACACGTTGTTACAGATTAACTACAGAGGAACAGGTTATGTAATTACACATGTGTATTAAGGTTAATTTTAACTTGTGTAAGTACACATGTGTACCAGGGTGAGTGTACTTACACAAATGATAAAGTAAGTGTACTTACACATGTGTAACAGTGTGTGTGATAAGTTGAGTATACACGTATCCAACAGCTATTGTCTAGAATGTAATTAGGGCTGATTGAGTACACACATGTTGTTACACATGTGTAAGTACACTCCCCCCTGGTACACAAGTCAAAATTAATCTTAATACACATGTGTAATTACATAACTTGTACCTCTGTAGTTAATCTGTAACAATGTGTACTTCATCAGTAGTTACACTGTAGTTACATGGATTGTTACCATGTAACTACATAGTAATTAAGGACATTTATTATAAAGTGGGACCTATATTTTATTTAAGTATACAAATCTGCTAGTGTGCTACTGTTTTTAACTCCAGAAATTTGCTGGGTACAAACTTGCTTTTGAACAGTGAGTTACTGGGTGATTTATCTTACTTAGTGGTCGATTTGTCCAGTGTATATTTTATTTTAGATATTTAGGTTAAAGCTGTATTGAAAGGCTGCATAGTTTGAGTTTTGTAGCCTCTATGCTGTGCTTCAACATGTTTTAAAAAGCCCTAAATCAAGTGAAATAACAGATTTTAAAGCTGATAAATGATCAGTTCATTTATCAGTTCATTTCATCAAGTGTAAAAAAATATAAAACTAAAATTAGCAAAAGGTATGCCCACACTGAATAAGAGTAAAACAGTGTCAAATGCTTTTAAAACATAGTTGCGTTGCAGGAATTCAAAAAGCAGCCCTGTTTGTAGCCTGATACAAATACATGTTATAGCTGTTTAAAGGAGGAAGCACCTTTAATCTGAAGAATTAGAATTGAGCTGTTGTATCAGAGGAATTCAGAAAATACATATTAGAGGTGAATTCAATAAAAATGATAAAGAATGAATTGAATTATGCAGAGCAGACAAATATGCTGGAGTTAAAAACAGACAAAACAAAAAAGACTAAACTTCTTATATTTAATATGTTGATACATTATTATTACATTATTATTATCCGCTAATTATGAGGGGCCGGTCTAAACCAAAAATGCAAGGGATGATTCTTTGTCCCAGTTCAGCCCTCGTCGCCAATTAAGCATTTATGGGAGCAACCTACGAGTGTAGAGCAGGATCTACAGGCCCTGCTGCATCAACATATGTGGGTAAATACGTTGCAGGATTCTATACAGAACCTGCAGAACCATCATATCCATCGGTATCTCCTCTTGTATCCAGGCTGAAGGTCCCCAGCATTATATAAGATCCTCCTTTCAATTACAATACAGTTTAATTACAGTTTCCCCCCAATAAACTCATCCTTTCACTCTAATATTTTTATCATTTTATGTATCATCATTATTAGATTCACACATTTCTAGCTGCATTATTTTTTATTTAGTGAGCGTCTATCACCAATATATTGTTTCTTCCGCAGTCTTTCAGTTCTGTCCAATGTGATCTGTGGACTCGTCTCTGCAGGCGATACCCAGGTTACACCTTTTCACTATTTCTCACCTCATATCTGAACCAGTGTGACATTTCTGTCACCCATCCTCTCTCCACTCATCTTCTCTTCCTCACTACAAAACACATCTAACAAGGTCACGCTTCCCGTCAGCCCAGGAAGAGCTGTTTACTCCGTACTACACCTCCACTGAAGATCCACCTCTGTTTATGTAGGATAGAACTCCTCCTCCAAGGAGCATTTTCTCACTAAAAATATCCAAAAAATAAAGGTGTTATAGGAGATACTTCATTCAATGCCACTGAAAAACCGTGTTAAAACCGTGTTAAAATTCTAAGCATTCTTTTAAATATTTAAAATTTAGGTTATGATAAAACCCCTTCTTTTCAGTTTCTGAATCAGTTTCTCTGATTTTGCTATTTATAGGTTTATGTTTGAGTAAAATGAACTTTGTTGTTTTATTCTATAAACTACAGACAACATTTCTCCTAAATTCTGAATAAACATAATGTCATTTAGAGCATTTATTAGCAGAAAATGAGAAATGGCTGAAATAACAAAAAAGATGCAGAGCTTTCAGACCTCAAACAATGCAAAGAAAACAACAAGTTCATATTCATAAAGTTTTAAGAGTTCAGAAATCATCAATATTTGGTGGAATAATCCTGATTGGTTTTAAATCACATTTTTTTAATCACATGCATCTCGGCATCATGTTCTCCTCCACCAGTCTTACACACTGCTTTTGGATAACTTTATGCTGCTTTACTCCTGGTGCAAAAATTCAAGCAGTTCAGTTTGGTGGTTTGATGGTTTGTGATCATCCATCTTCCTCTTGATTATATTCCAGAGGTTTCCAATTTGTAAAATCAAAGAAACTCATCATTTTTATGTTGTCTCTTATTTTTGTCCAGAGCTGTATATATTCCACTAGTGTTAAACTACAATGGTGTAAAAACCTATTTGCCCTATTCATTCGATTTCTCTCTTAAATGTTTCAGATCATCGAACAAATTGAAATATTAGTTAAATACAACACAAATGAACCCAAAACTAGTTTTTAAATGAAGTTTTTTATTATTAAGGGAGAAAAAAATAAGGTTATTACCCTAAGTTCAATTTCTCTAGTCACACCCAGGCCTGATTACTGTCATACCTGTTCTCAATCAAGAAATCACTTAAATATCATGCCAATATTCAAATAAATTCAGAAACAAATAAAGAAAAAAATTATTGATTATTCTATTAGTCTGGAACCATAGTGAGAACCATTGTCGACCAATGGCACAAAATCAGAACAGTTGTAAACCTCGCAGAAGTGGCTGGCCGACCAAAATCACACCAAGAGTGCAGCGACAACTCATCCAAGAGGTCACAAAAGACCCTTTCGACAACATCCAAAAAACTGCAGGACTTGCCTCAATTAAGATCAGCGTTCATGACTCCACCATAAGAAAAAGAGACTGGGCAAATGGCCAAGTGCCAAGATGAAAACTTGTCTCAATTTTCCAGATAACATTGTGATAATCCTCAAGACTTTTGGCAAAATACTCTGTGGACTGAAGAGACTTGATAATGAAACACAGTGGATCAACACCAGCAGATATCAGACATGTCTCTCCAAACCATCACTGATCGGTAGAAACTTCACACTAGACCTCGAGCAGTTTGGACTGTGTGTCTCTCCACTCTTCCTCCAGACTCTGCTCCCTTGATTTACTTTAAATGAAATGTAAAATTTACTGATGATCAGTGATGGTTTGGAGAGACATGTCTGATATCTGCTGGTGTTGATCCACTGTGTTTTATTATCAAGTCTTTTTTTTTGTTTTACAGCACTTCATGCTTCCCTCTGCTACTTACAACGTTTATGAAGATGCGGATTTCATTTTCCAGCAGGACTTGGCACACTGCCCACACTGCCAAAAGTACCAATTGGTCTTATATAATATTCAGATTTTCTGAGATACTGATTTTCGGGGCTTTTTATTAGCTGTAAGCCATAATTGTCAACGATAAAAGAAATAAAAGCTTCTTAAAATATTCTCATTTCTTTAAGATGCACCTGTATACTGTAGAGTACATTGTATTTGCAGGATGCTTGTGTTGGTGATAAAGCTGATGGATTAACCAGCATTAAAGCCCCGATTAACCAGTTCCTCCCTTTAACAACAGGCCGCCGCCCACCCCAGTGCGTTTACATTAATGACCGAGGCTTTATTCAGTCATTTCCTACAACAATGACTTTCCCCTGGAGGATTAGAACACAGCCTTAATGAAGCTGAGTACACAGCGCAGATTTAGATTAGAACACGCTCAGAAGGAGCTTAAAACAAGCTTACGCTGGTCACAACACTGGAGTCCAGTCTGACTCCCATTAAAACTCATAACCTTCTTATGTAGAAGACAATTTACAGTATCAACAATATGCAAACAATGCCAAACAATAGAGGCTGTGGATGCAGAATGTAAATATGATTTAAAAAACATCATAACACAAAAAAGAGAGATAATAGATCAGAAAATGAAGCATGTATGACAGGGTTATTCAGGAATAATGACACAGGGATGACATAACAATCAGCGCAATCTCTAACACAATACCCAACTAAATAGAGGCAAAAAACAATAGAAGAGAACAATAGGTAACCCTTTCATTAGTATTCTAAAACTAAATTCTTTAAAATATCAGATTTGTGCCAAGAAAGTCCCTAGAGATCTATAAAAAGGAGGGGCTACACTTTAAAGGGTTATAAGCATGCAAGACTCACTTTTTGCATGGTCTTGTATTTCCCATCTCAAATGCGTTCCAAGTCCATTCATCCATGCATCCATTCATTTATTCATCCATTCACTTTTTGAATCAGTTTAAGTCAAGAGTTTGGTAACAGGAATTATAAGAAAAAGTGCATCAAAACACACCTGACACCATCCCTCACCAATCAACCCCCACCAGGATTAGCTATTAGACTTCGTCTGTAGGTGGGATCTGTACCAACTGTCCATGACAAGTCCCTGACAACTGTCCAAGAAATGGGAGTTGCTTCTATCTCAGTTAAGCATGAACTAGCTCGTTCTAGATTTCCAAATGAAACGTAAAATTGACTGATATCAGTGATGGTTTGATAAAGAGAGACATGTCTGATATCTGCTGGTGTTGATCCACTGTGTTTTATTATCAAGTCTAAAGTCAGTGTTTTCGTTTTGTTTTCCCACAAAATCTTACAGCACTTCATGCTTCTTCCCTCTGCTGATGACAACTTTTATGGAGATGGAGATTTCATTTTCCAGCAGGACTTGGCACATCGCCCACACTGCCCAAAGTACCAATTGGTCTTATATAATATTAAAATTTTCGAAGATACTGATTGTATTATTTTGTTGCCATTGTTACCCTTTTGTATCTACGCAAACCCTTTTTTTGACAACGTTCATTGTAAAAAAAAAAAAGCGTTATATGCAGGTGGGCGTGGTTGCTGAGTAATGTTTTTACAAGTATTTTTAGTAGACAAAATACAGACAAGAGGAAAAAACGGGAAATATTTCCTAATTCACTGATTTCTAATGGATTTCTATGTCTAAATCCAACCCTCTTTCAGAACCTCACCTATCCTGCACCATCATGTACGTCATGTAACTTTCTGTTCTGCCCCAATTATGATTCCGACTGCTGCCCGACTACATCAGATGTAAGTGCTGATTATAAAGATGGATTTCTGTCATCACTCTCTCACCCACTCCAGTCCTCCAGGAGAAGAGTGTGTTTTATTATCCGCAGGACAATCTGGCTGTGAGTTTGATATTGTGTGTGGTGGTGGTGGAGGGGACGGGGATCTATTCAGCAGTATTCAGATGCTAATGATGCATTCAGATCATGGTGAAGATGTGAGAATCACTGCATATGAATACCTGCATAAAGTGGAGCTGTAGCACTTTCTTCTGTAAAGTGACAGTAGAGTCAGTGAGGACAAACGTAGAGACACGATCCAGGATCTACAGGGATTTGGACCATGCTTGTACTGTATTTTGCAGTGGCTTGCAAAAGTATTCAGACCCCTTGTACTTTTCCACATTTTATCATCGTACCACAACCACAAACTTTTTATGTATTTTATTGAGATTTTATGTGATAGACCAACACAAAGTATTGCGTAATGGTGAAGTGGAATGAAAAAAATGACACATGGTTTTAAAGAAAATTGTTGATGGCCGCATCAACGAGGCCATCAAATGGACCATCCAAGTAAAGTGTTCCCAAATGTTTTTGTGAGCCACTGTTTGTGGAAAAGAAAAGCCCAAATTTGCAACCAGAGTTTGGGCAGTAGAAACCAGAAGTAGAGTTGGACTTATTAACTGATTAACTCACTTGGTACACCTAGCTCCCATTCCCAGAATAAGCATTTGTCTCAGCCTGCCTTCATTGGGTTTATGGCACAGTTTAAAGTACCAAAAGCAGAGCAAAAATTTGATTGGATGATCAGTTTGCAGTGTGCAGATTGCTGAAGTTTCATATTTTGCCGATTGCAGGAATGACGAACTTAGCTTACTGGCTCCTGCAGTGGGAGGGGCCTCCTTAAAGATGATTCTCATTACTGTGTTATTCTTTCCTGGTTTGACCGTCACAAAATTCAAAGGGGTGCTCACACAGTTAGTCCTTCCATTAAATTTAGTAAATCAGTCGTTGTCTTGTGGACCCAGGCGATTGATTGGTTTGCTTGCCTTGTTGTGACGGGCCCGGCTGCATCCATCACTACTCTACTCGCACAATATGGGTAGATTTTTTAGCATGGTTGGAAAGTGACCTGTTTCTTGGCTGGTGTACTGGTGCTGATACTGGGCCAGTGTTGTTCGTGCTGTGGCTCCAGTTGCGCTTGTAAATGATGTTTACTGAGCTTGTGTAAATATAAACATGCAGATAGAACAGAGACTGGAAGCACTTCACAGGAATCGTAAATGTATTAGACGCTGCAGTTATAAAACACAATATGCCTACTTTACTGAAGCTTTAGAATACAAATAACACAGCACCGGTTCTGTACTTTGACTGATTTGATTGGCTGAGCCATGCTCTAAGCCTTTGTAAAATATAGTATTGAAGTGTTTCAATACAGTGTTTTGTTTTCCTACATAGTAAATGAATAGTGAAGTGGTTCAGACTATGAAGGAACACATAAGGAATCATGCCGTAACTTAAAAGTGTTAAACAAACCAAAATAAATACTCTGTGAAGAAGCATTAAAGTGCTCTTACCTGGGGAGCTGTTAACTTGTGGTTTCTGAGGCTGGTAACTCTGATGAACTTATCCTGTACAACAGAGGAAACTCTTGCACTTCCTTTCCTGGGCTGGTCCTGATGAGAGCCAGTTTCATCATTCAACGTTTTTGATGGTGTTTGAGACTGCACTTGAGGTTACTTTAAAAGTTCATTTTTTTCTTAACTTACTATCCAACATCATCATGTAGCTATATCTGGACATACCAAAAAAATCTAATTTTGTGATTTAGCTGTTCAGACTATCAAACTTCAATCTGGATACAATCTGGATATGCCAAAAAACTGATTTTATGTGGTTTTGACTGTTCAGACTATCAAACATCAGCCCGGACACAATTAGGATATATCCAAAATCAGATATGAAGTGGTTTTAGGCTCTTAAGACTACCAAACATCAATCTGGATACAATCTGGATGTACCAAAAATCAGATTTTATGTGGTGTTGGCTGTTCAGACAGTCAAAAATCAATCTGGATGTAGCAAAAAACATGTAGTTCAGGCTGTCAGGCTATCAAAAATTAATCAGGACACAATTTGGATATACCCAGGATCAGATTACAAGTGCTTTTAAGCTGTTCACACTATCAAACATTAATCTGGACACAATATATGTATGCCAAAAAATCTAATTGTATGTGGTTTTGGCTGTTCAGACTTTCAAACATAAGTCTGGACCCAATCTAGGTATGCCACAAAATCTGATGTAATGTTGTTTCATGCTGTTTAGAGTGCCAAAAATCTAAAATCAACCTTGATACAATGAAGATACATCAAAAATTAGATTTAATGTGGTTTTGGCTGTTCAGACTATCAAATATCATATATCAAATATTGGATACAATCTGGATATACCAAACATCAGGTTTTATGTGGTTTTGGCTGTTCAGACTATCAAACACCAATCTGGACACAATCTATGTATGCAAAAAGCAGAATTGATGGTTTGGGCTGTTCAGACTATCAAACATTGACCTGGATATAGCAAAAACAATTTGGATATACCCCGGATCAGAATACAAGTGCTTTCAAGCTGTTCAAACTATCAAACATTAATCTGGACACAATGTATGTATGTCAAAAATTCTGATTTAATGTGGTTTTGGATGTTCAGACTATCAAACTTTAGTCTGGAAAGAATCTGTATTTACCAAATATCAGATTTAATATGCTGTCAGGCTGTTCAGACGATTAAAAATCAATCTTTATACAATCTAGGTATGCCAATAAATCAAATTTAATGTGGTTTTGGCTGTTCAGACTTTTAAACATAAGTCTGGACACAATCTAGGTATGACAAAAAAATCTGATTTCATGTGGTTTCAGGCTGTTCAGACTATCAAAAATCAACCTGAATATAATCTAAATATACCAGGAATCAGATTTGGGCTAGAAGTCTGAACATTCGGAAGTTTAATAGTTTAAAATACATCTGATGCTTTCATTTTCAGTGTCCCAAAAAGTTCAACTTAAGTTAGACACATTCCTCTGGATCCCTCTGGACTCTATGATTAAATCTGTGTGATTCTGGAGCTTCATATCGTCCGTTCGGATCCATACGGCATGCGCTAATCCCGCGAGCAGGTGCTCCGCTAGCAGTGAGGAGCAGGACAGAGGGATTCAATAAGAAGGACGTGGATCTGGAGCCAAGTTCAATTATAGAGAAAACGCTCCTGCTTTAACCTGAAGCTCCGCCAAGAACCGTCATGACTGAGCGCCAAACTTCCCAAATTACCAAAGTCATTTAAAAAATGGACCCGACTCAAAGCAGAAGCGGAGGATTAGTCCTGTCTCCTCTCTGTTCTTCAGAGCCGTCAGCCTGTAAACACTGACAGTGTGTGTTTTAAATTATATAAAAGGAGTCTCAGGAGTCATTTCCACCCTCGCTGTGTGTGTGTGTGTGTGTGTGTGTGTGTGTGTGTGTGTGTGTGTGTGTGTGTGTGTGTGTGTGTGTATGAAGATAAGTGGACACTTTCTGAAGGCATCACCTTTGCCACCAGTCAGTCTGCTCACCAACACTGGAGATATCAAACCGTAAATTAAAGACGTAATTAAAGTTTTATGGTATAGAGTTTTCTCACGTAACTCCCTCCCACACACCTGCAGTCCCGTCCAACACCCCTAAAACCCTCCCCCACACCCAGACGCTCCACTTCCTCCTCCTTAACAACCATCTTTCCCTCCGCTGAAACACTAAATCACACTAACGTTCTGTCTAGAAGTCAATCAAAACGACTCCAGCCTCTCTAAGCAGACCAGACGATGACTTACACCCTTCTGGAGGCGACTGCACTGCTGATACATTCAATAAATTCATATATTTAGTGTTGGGCACGTTACTTAAAAAAAGTAATTAGTTATAGTTACTAGTTACTTCTCCAAAAAAGTTACTAACTGAGTTACTCCACTATAAAAGTGACTCGTTACCAGTAAAAGTAACTATTGCGTTACTTTTGTGTTACTTGCCCCCCACCTATACACCAAGCCAGATGTATAGAGTGCACCACAGCAAAGACAAGTACCTGCATAGAGGTCTGTCCATGACAATTTTTCGTTCGGGGACATAATGTGAACTCGACGTGCACATTTTTACCTTTGACCTCAGTGAGTTTGAAATGTTTAGAGTAGTATGAAAAAGTTTGGGCACCCCTGATAATTTTCATAATTTTCCTTTATAAATCATGCACGAATGGTTGTTCAGATCAGTAATTTTAGTTAAATATATATATACATATATCAAATGAACACAGTGATATTTGAGAAGTGAAATTAAGTTTATAGGATTTACAGAAAGTGTGCAATAATTAGGCAGGTTCATAAATTTGGCCATTTTTGTCATTTTATTGATTTGAATAATAATTACTGGAGCGCAAAATGTGTTTGATAAGCTCAAGATTGACCCTTGACCTACATTTACACAGGTAAATCATAATGGTTTTAATGGTCGTTGCGACTGCACTTGAGGACACTTTCAAAGATCTTTTTTTTATTATTATTATTTACTTCTTTACTGGTTGTTCAGATTATCAATAACCAATCTGGATACAATTTGGATATACCAAAAAACAGATTCCATGTGCTTTCAGGCTGTTCATACCATCAAAATTTAATCTGGATCCAATCTAGGTGTGCCAAAAAATCTGATTTAATGTGGTTTCAGGCTGTTCAGACAATCACAAATCAATTTGGATACAATCTGGATTCACCGAAAATAAGAATTAATGTAGTTTTGTCTGTTCAGACTATCAAACATCAGTCTGGACAGAATCTGTATTAACAAACTATCAGATTTTTATCAAGTTTTTCTCCTCTTTTCTCATCTTCTCTGAAGAGCGGCAACATGGGATCCTAAAAACACAAAACTCTCAAATGACCTAAAAACAAAAATTGTTCAACATCATGGTTTTTAGAGGACGGACACAAAAAGCTCAAATCTCAGAGATTTCAGCTACAGTTTCCACTGTGAGGAACAGAGTGAAGAAATGGAAGAACCACAGACACAGTTCTAGTTAAAGACCTGAAGCTGCAGAACAAGAAAAATCTCAGATAATCAGAGGAGAAGGATGGTGAGAACAGTCATAGTCAACCTACAGACCTCCAGACCAGCTACAAACACCTACAACATCATCCTGCTGCAGATGGAGTCACTGTGCATCGTTCACTATTCACTATTCAGAGGCTGTATGGGAGAGAAATGCAGAAGAAGTCTTTTCTGCGCCACAAACAGAGTCGCTTGAGGTATGCTGAAGCTAAAGCACATGTAGAAGGTTCTGTGGACTGATGAAGCTAAAATTTGCCTCTGTTCTAATGAAGTAGTTGATGAAATTTTACTGGAAATAATGTGCTGAGCTGCCAAAACACTATAACGCATTTTTTCGTACATGCAAATGAGCTCTCTTCTGATTGGCTGTTGGTGGGATTACCTCAAATAACTGGGAGCGGGTGAAATTTAAAGGGTATAGGCTGTGTTTCTTCCGGCGGTGAAGCATTTCACACTAATGCAGGTTCAACAGGTACTCATCCTTCCAGGAGTGGAATAGATAAGCACATTAAAGCAGGCGGATACATTTGTATACTTGCCTTTGATGTCACTCCCTGTTTTCTGAGCTCTGAGAGCGGAAATCTCTCACACAGTGCAGCCAAACGTTTGGGTACACCTAAGAGCAGTGCATATATATATATATATATATATATATATATATATATATATATATATATATATATATATATATATATATATATATATATATATATATATATAATATATTTAGTACAATTCCATTAGACTGTTATATAAGATGTTTGCTTTGCCTAGGTGGTTGCTGTGGTCCTTCTTGTGGTTGCACTGGTAACATTAGTATTTCAGGACATTGTTAGGTCTATGGGCTGTCTGGTCACAGCTAGTGTGACAGAGCAAAATGTTTTCTATAATATCCAGAGTAGTTTTCAAGGGTGTTGATAAATGGTTCCTGTGGTATCCCAGGTGTTTGCTTGGGCTAGGTGGTTGCTGTGGTCCTCCAGGTGGTTCCACGGGTAGCATTGGTATTTCAGGGCATAGCTAAGGCTTTGCTTGGTGACTGTTTGGTTGTTGCTAATGTGATAGACCAAAATGTTTTCTATAATATCCAGCAGTGTTTTTTTAAGTCTGTTGATAACTGGTTCCTGTGGTATACCAGGTGTTAACTTAGGCTAGGTGGTAGCTGTGGTCCTCCTTGTGGTTGCACTGGTAGCATTGGTATTTTAGAAAAATGATAGGGATCTGCTTGGTGGCTGTTTGGTTGTTGCTAATGTGATAAAGTACATTTTTCAGGGTGTTAATAACTAAATAAGGTGGTATCACAGGTATTTGCTTTGGCTCTGTGGTTGTTGTGGTCCTTCTTGTGGTTGCATTGGTAGCGTTGGTATTTTCAGGACATTGTTAGGGATTTGCTCTATTGTCTGTCTGGTCACACTAATGTAATAGAGAAAATGATTTATATAATATTCAAAGTAGTTTTCAAGGGTGTTGATAACTGGTTCCTGTGGTATCCCCGGGCATTTACCTGGCTAGGTGGTTGCAGTGGTCCCCTGTGTGGTTGCACTGGTAGCATTCATATTTGAGAATGTTGCTAGTGATTTGCTTGGTGGCTGTTTGGTCATTGCGAGTGTGACAGAGCAAGATGTTTTCTATAATATCAAGAGTAGATTTCAACGGTGTTGATGACTGGTTCCTGTGGTATCCCAGGTGTTAACTTAGGCTAGGTGGTTGCTGTGGTCCTCCTTGTGGTTGCACTGGTAGCATTGGTATTTTAGAAAATTGATAGGGATCTGCTTGTTGGCTGTTTGTTTTTTGCTAGTGTGATAAAGTAACATATTTAGTTTTCAGGGTGTTAATAACTGAATGAGGTGGTATCACAGGTATTTTCTTTGGCTTGGTGGTTGTTGTGGTCCTTCTTGTGGTTGCATTGGTAGCGTTGGTATTTTAGAACATTGTTAGGGATTTCCTTGGTGATTTGTTAGTTGCTGTTAGTGTGATAGAGCAAAATGTTTTCTATAATATCCAGAGTTGATTTCAAGGATGTTAATGACTGGTTCCTGTGGTGTCCCAGGGATATACTTTGGCAAGGTGGTTTGTGTGGTTCTTCTTGTGGTTGCACTGGAAGTGTTAGTATTTCAGGACATTGTTAGGGATTTGCTTGGTGGCTATTTGGTCATTGCTAGTGTGATAAAGTGAAATGTTGTCAATAAGAGGACAAATTGTTGGTGCACGTCTTGCTGCCGCATCTGTGACCAAGACAGCAAGTCTTTGTGATGCATCAAGAGCCAAAGTATCCAGGGTAATGTCAGCATACCTCCAAGAAGGACCAACCACATCCAACAGGATTAACTGTGGACGCTGTAAGAGGAAGCTGTCTGAAAGGGATGTTCGGGTGCTAACCCGGATTGTATCCAAAAAACATAAAACCACGGCTGATCAAAAACCCTGTACATCATAATTTTTAAGTCACCTTGATTAAAAGCGTTTGACAAAAGTAATGTAAGGTACTAGAGCCTCCTTTTAATTATTAGTACAGTTTTTGGTGCATTTTAAATGTGTACAGCAGTTTAAATGCTAGTTTTAATCGGGTTGTTAGTGTGTGTTTGGTTGTAGGAGTGATGCTCTGTAGATGTAGATGTGAGCTCTGATAGCAGGGTGGTGTGGATGAAGTACAGGCCCCACTCTGGGGGACGCTGACTCAGCGCTACTTCCTGCCAAGGACGGTCAGAGGCCCACAATACCGGCCGCTCTGATTTATTACATCAGAGCCTCAATGTAAATCCTACAGTTTGGTAACCCTCTTAATGCTCTTGGCTCGCTAAACACCTCCAACAGGCAGATTTGCTCTGCGGGTGGAGCCTGAGCCGTGCTGATGCACATTTTTTTACAGAGCCGGATCATCCGACCCCCATCGATTTTATAGCTGTCCGTCCTGAACAGTCCGAGACGTCCATTACCGCAGGAGGACAGTTACACGCAGCTGCCTCCATTAAGTAATTTATAGTAATGGCAACCCTTCCCCTCCACCACCACCACCACCACCACCTCCACCTCTACTGCTGCCGCCCATGCAGCACTCTAACACACCTCCGTCAGCTAATTAAAGTCCTGCTGAGTGACAGTAATCGCTCACAGCCCTGATTTAGGTCTGGACCCACGCCAGGCTTTCCAGGCGAAAAGCTAAAATTATTGAGACACAAGTTCATTCATTGTGTTCAGTGTTTTTTCTAAAATCAAGGGTATTAACAAGAGTATCTACTGTATCTACACTGTAAGCCTGGATATGTTAACTTCACTTTTAAAAAAACGAGGAAACCGGTTGCCTTAAAAAAGTTAGGTAATGGGTAATAAAAATTGAGTTATTACAGCTAAAGGGGAAGTTTATTTAACTTTTTTATTTTTGTTAAACTGTAAGACCGAGTTTACTTACATTTTTAAAGCAGCCGGTTTGCTCAATTTTGTTTAAGTATTGGGGAATGAAAACTTGAGTTAGCATAAATTAAAACGTCAAGTTATAACAGCTAAAGGAGAGCTTTTAGATGTATTTGTAAGGTAGCCCAGGGGGAATCACTACACACTGATGGTGAGTGTTACTCAGAAACTGTTAGACACACCCAGTATGCAAATAGACTGTGACAGAAGCCAATAGAAAAGAAGCTGCCAATGGCAGTTCGTTCAACTCAAAGATCTCAGTTTGAATATACAGTATATGTGGCCACAAATGTTTAGCTAACTCTAAATAGTTGAGTATTGTTTAGAAATATCCAATTTTATGTAAAACAGACTTAAATCATTTGAGTTCAAACAACGTATGGGTTTACAGTGCACTGTCCAGGGATGACGTTCTACTAGATTTTTACTAGATTTTGGATGGTCACCACCTCATCATTCCCAACTTCCCAACTCATACCATCCAAAAGTACTGGATGGAGCTCCATTATTCCAGAGAACACAGTTCCTCCACTGCTTCACAGCTGCTTTAATGCTGGGGGGCTTTATACCCCTCTAGCCCAGACTACCATTAGGCATGGCGCCAGTAGGTTCATGTTTGTTTATCTGCTCCATAGAGTCCTTTTCTATTGGCAGTACTTCTAGTCTCTTCTACTGAGAATATAAACTGCCTGGCCAAAAAAAAAAAAAAACATTCTCCACCAAGGTTATAATAGTTTAGTTTTTATTTTGTCTCCTCCGATTAATGTAGTTTTAATTAGCTTTTAGAATGGGTTTTCTAGTTTATATATATATATATATATATATATATATATATATATATATATATATATATATATATATATATATATACATATATTTTTTTATTTGTGCTTAGTTTTAGGATTAGTTTTATTTTTTTTTATACAATGGGTTATTTATGAGCTGCAGGATTCAAAATATTGCAATGCACACAACATTATGGGGGACATACCAGAGTTCAAAAGAGGACAAATTGTTGGTGCACGTCTTGCTGGAGCATCTGTGACCAAGACAGCAAGTCTTTGAGATGCATCAAGAGCCACGGTATCCAGGGTAATGTCAGCATACCACCAAGAAGGACGAACCACATCCAACAGGATTAACTGTGGACGCTGTAAGAGGAAGCTGTCTGAAAGGGATGTTCGGGTGCTAACCCGGATTGTATCCAAAAAACATAAAACCACGGCTGATCAAATCACGGCAGAATTCAATGTGCACCTCAACTCTCCTGTTTCCACCAGAACTGTCCAACACCACAATCAATTATTGTGGTCCAAAAATAGGTGTTTTAGTTTCATTGTACAACCCCTGTATATCTGTAATTTCTGTTTATTTTAATTAGTTTTATAAATTCACAATTAACTAAAATGTTTTTTTTTAACCTCACTCACAAGGTAACACCTCACAACTTATACAGGTGTGGGCATTCCCAAGACATCTCTTCTGAACCTCCGAATCACTTCTGCAATGATGAGCTTAGACCTAAAGCCTTCTTATCAAAGCTGCTACTCTACTAATGGGCGTAGCTAAAGTTGATGATAGGCTAAATTTGGCTGAATATATGCTAATGAGTAAAGGAGCATTTCTAAACTAAGGTTTTTGCAAACAGAATTTGGAAATTGCACTTCTACGTCACATGAAATCCCAACCAATCAGCAGCTTTCAACTATCTTTAATGAATTAGACGTTTTTATGCCCACATATGGATTCTTCAAATGGATTTAAAGTCCCACCCTCCTGTCCACGGAGAAGGGACGGTAGACTCCGCCCCTTCCATCAATGACTTATTAGGCTATATCAGAAATTCTTAGCTGTCAGATTGTTAAAGCTTATCAATTTAAAAGCTTCTTTTTGTTGTGTTCTTGCCTCTGGAGACTTTCGGTAACAGTTTTACTACACTTCCCATAATTCCAGTTTTCATGAGAACTTGGTCCTATAAATATGCAACCTTCCAACCAATCAGAGACTACAGTAGTCTCACGTTCATCATCACATGTATAAGTTAAAGTTAAATGACTCATCTCTGACTCATTAGACCACTCTGTATACATACCTTTCTATGTGTCTATATGTGAACTTTTTGCGAAGTATTGCCAACTTTTCCTATTGCGTTCTGAGAAGTTCTATTTTTAGTGTCATTTGCTTTTGTTCTCCTGGTTTGTTTGACTCTCTGCTTGGCTCGGTAATTTGTTATTCTGATTTGATCATGTCTTCTTTATTCACGTTGCGTTGCTCACCCCTTTTATCTGGGCATGAATCTGACTCGTCCTTCGGGCGTTTCACTTTCTGGTAGAACAAATGTGAAAAAAAGAGTTTCTTTCCAAAGCTTTTTTTTCTGGACTGGAGTGTGCTTTTTTTAAACTCTTTCCTTTAAAAAATAGGACAAGTAGACCCTTTGTTTTGGCTGGAAATTAAACACATAAAGTGTGCTCTGACTTCTTCCAAGTACTACTGGAGCATTGCTTCATGGAGAAAAGAAAGATTTAGCCCGGATTGTGTCTCGGAAACAAGTGGAAAGCAGCAGTCGGAGGCGCTGTTGATTCAGTCAATACGACAAGTAAATGTAATTAATTATGTAGGTATGTAATTAAGTGTGTAATCTAGGCTTGTAATGCTTAAACAGAGGCTCTGCGGGATCATGCAGAGTAAATATCCTCGAGACAGACTGCAGCTGATGGGGTGTAAACTGGGGCTCTGTGTTATTTAGGCAGCAGTGGGTTGATGAGACTGTTGGGCACAGAGGCAGGAGTGAGAAACTGTGATGCTGTAATAGAAAATGCAAATTTTATACAAAGAACAGGGAGGTTATCCGATCTACAGATTGCAGAATTAAATCTTTATAGACTGATTTCCTGCTTACTAACCAGATGCATCAAGTCATAAAGTACAAATACCTTGTTACATTACTTAAAAACATTTTCACACAATTATCTGAACTTTCTACTCCTTACATTTTAAAAATAACCTTGTTACTGCTATTTCATTTCAGCTTTTTTTTTAATTTTGGCTTCTCATCATTTAATAAAACCCCTATCCAGATAAATCTCTCCATCCAGATAGAGTAAATCTGATTGTGGTTGGATGAGACGTATAAACATATACCATAATAAAGTAATAACACCCTGGTTATATACTAATAAAACGAATTAAATTAGTATGTTCCTCAATACTTTTATGCAATAGCTTTTATTAAATATTTTTATCTGTTTATCAGCTAATTTTATTTGGTTTGCTTGAAAAAGCCAAATTACTCTTCTTCATAATGTAATTATGGATTTAAACGTTTTCGGACTTTCGCTTTTAGTCAAACATTTTTGTACTTTAGCTTTTAGCCAGAGGTTTTTGGACTTTAGATTTTAGCCAAACTTTTTTGTACTTTAGCTTGTATTCAAAAGGTTTTGGACTTCGGTTTTAAGCCAAACATTTTTGGACTTCAGCTTTTAGCCAAAAGTTTTGGACTTTAGCTTTTAGCCAAAAGTTTTGGAGTTTAGCTTTTAGTCAAAATTATTTGAACGTTAGCTTTTAGCCAAAGGTTTTTGGCTTTAGCATTTTAGCCAGGCATTTTTTATTTTAGTTTTTAGTCAAAGGTTTTTGGACTTGAGCATTTGACCAAATGTTTTTTTGGACTTCAGTATTTGGTCAAACATTTTTGGACTTTAGCTTTTAGCCAAAAGTTTTGGAGTTTAGCTTTTAGTCAAAATTATTTGAACGTTAGCTTTTAGCCAAAGGTTTTTGGCTTTAGCATTTTAGCCAGGCATTTTTTATTTTAGTTTTTAGTCAAAGGTTTTTGGACTTGAGCATTTGACCAAATGTTTTTTTGGACTTCAGTATTTGGTCAAACATTTTTGGACTTTAGCTTTTAGCCAAAAATCTTTGGACTTTAGCTTTTAGCCAAACAGCTTTTAGTCAACAGATTTTGGACCCTAACTTTTAGCCAAAGTTTTTTGACACTACTATATCATACAAAAGTATTAGCATTTCACCATTTTTTTTTATTACATTTCACCAAAAGTCTACAGCATAGCAACAACTCTTCACACTCTTCAGACAGAAATAGCTTAGCAATCATTTAAACTTTTCAACATTATTAGCACAATTTTCCAAGCTTAACTTAAAGTTTGTTCATAAAATGTCCCTTTCTAGTTTCATTTACAACTTTTAGCTTTGGAAACACTTTGTAGAATGATTCTTATCACACCATTAAACACTTTTTCTCCCACCATGTGGTTCGTTTTAAAATTCAGACGACTCGTTTCGGTTTGGCTCGTTTGTCTGTTGCAATTAAAACTAAATTAAGTTAAGTTATAATTAATAATAAATGCAGAGACGGAAGAGAGAGAGAGCTGCTGCTGTAATTCAGTCTAATCTCAGAGAGAAATAACATTAATATGTATTTTATACTACAGGATAGTAGATAACACCCCCCCCCCAAAACCCCACCCACATACCCACCCCAGGACACGCTTCACTCTTGATTTATTTACTGTTTACTGGGGTTATTTCTGTGTCTGTGAGGTTCAGTGTGTTTTATTATTAATACTGATATTAAGAGCTGGGAATTATTATTTAATATGAACAATATTATGAGCTGTGCTTTAATAGAAGACGTAAAGCTGAACTGACGGAAAGCGCCGGAGCTCCTGCAGGCCACATAATAAATACAGAGCAAAAAAAACAAACAGCGGAATCAGAAAGTGCTGAAACAGCATCCGAGCCCTGCGTCTGATTACTGTACTTTATTACTAATGATCCGATTATACAACACCGCCCACAGCTACCAAAAGATAGGTGTTTCCAATAAAGCGGCCAGTTACAGGAAGCACAAGGAGGTACAGAAGGTGTTTTTAATAAAGTGGCCAGTGAGCAAAAGCAGCACAAGGTATGATATGTGTTCCCAATAAAATGGCCAGTAAGCAGGAGCAAAAGGTTTAGTAGGTGTTTCTAATAAAGTGTCCAGAAATTGAAAGCAGAAGTTATTAGGTAGGTGTTTCCAATAAATTGGCCAGCGAGTGGAAGCACAAATAGATAGGTAGGTATTTCCAATAAAGTGGCCTGTTAGTTAGATAAATGTAGTTGTTTCCAATAAACTGTCCAAAAAAAGTGGCCAGTATGCAGAAGCATAAGGTTTAATGGTTGTTTCTAATAAAGTGGCCAATATAAGTGGAAACACAAGGAGGTCCAATCGGTGTTTCCAAAATAGTGGCCAATGAGCAGAAGCACAATGTTTAATAGGTGTTTCTAATAAAGTGGCCAGTGAGTGAAAGCACAAAGAGGTCCAAAAGGTTGTTAGTTGTTAGGTAGGTGTTTCCAATAAAGTGGCCGTTGAGTAGAGGCACAAAGATATAGGCTGGTGTTTCTAATAAAGTGGCCAGTGTGTGGAAGCACAAGAGATTAAATAGGTGTTTCTAATAATGTGGCCATTGAGTGGAAGCCTAAGAGTGTAGGTAGTTGTTTCCAATAAAGTGGCCAGTGTTTGGAAGCACAAGAAAGTTTTTAGGTAGGTGTTTCCAATAAACTGGCCGTTGAATGTAAGCACAAGTAGGTACAGAATGTGTTTCCAATAAAGTGGCCAGTGGGTGGAAGCACAAGGAGGTCCAGTAGGTGTTTCCAATAAAGTGGCCTTTGAATAGAAGCACAAAGAGATAGGTAGGTGTTTCCAATAAAGTGCCCACTGTATGGAAGCACAATGTTTAATGGGTGTTTCTAATAAAGTGACCAATAATAAGTGGAAGCACAATGAGATGCAGTGGGTGTTTCCAATAAAATGGCAGTTGAGTGGAAGGGTGAAGAGATAGGTTGGTGTTTCTGATAAAGTGGCCATTGTGTGGAAACACAATGTTTAATGGGTGTTTCTAATAAAGTGGCCAGTGAGTAAAAGCACAAGGAGGTCCAGAAGGTGTTTCTAATAAAGTGGCCGGAGATTAGAAGCTGAAGAGAGTAAATAGGTGTTTCTAATAAAGTGGCAATTGAGTGGAATCCGAAGGGTGTAGGTAGTTGTTTCCAATAAAGTGGCCAATATAAGTGGAAGCACAAGGAGGTCCAGAAGATGTTTCTAATAAAGTGGTCACTGTGTGTGGAAGCACAAATAGATAGGTGTTTCCAATAAAGTGGTCAGTGAGTAGAGGCACAAAGAGATAGGTTGGTGTTTCTAATAAAGTGGCCAGTGTGTGGAAGCACAAGACGATAGATAAGTAAATGTTTCCAATAAAGTGGCCAGTGAGTGGAAGCAAAAGGAAGTTGTTAGGTAGGTGTTTCTAATAAAACGGCCAGTAAGTTGAAGCACAAGGAAGTAGTTAGCTAAATGTGTCCAGTAAAGTGTCAGAAAAATCAAGCACAAGGAGGTACAGAAGGTGTTTTCAATAAAGTGGCCAGTAAGCAGAAGCACAAGGTTTAATAGGTGTTTCCAGTAAAGTGGCCACTGAGTGGAAGTTCCAGGTGATAAGCAGGTAGGTGTTTCCAATGAAATGGCCAGTGAGTGGAAGCACAAAAGTGTAGGTGGTTGTTTCCAATAAAGTGGCCACAAAGAGATATGTAGGTGCTTCTGTAAGTGGCCAATGAGAAGTTACACAATATGTTTCCAATAAAGTGGAAGTTGTAAGGTAGGTGTTTTCAATAAAGTGGCCAGTGTAGAGGCCCAATGTTCAATGGGTGTTTCCAATAAAGTGGCCAGTGTAGAGGCACAATGTTCAATGGGTGTTTCTAATAATGTGGGCAATAAGTCAAAGCACGAAGAAGTTGTTAGGTAGGTGTTTCCAATAAAGTGGTCAGTGTGTGGAAGCACAGTGTTTAATGTGTGTTTCTAATAAAGTGGCCAGTGAGTGAGATACACAGAAATAGAAAGTTGTTTCGAATAAAGTTGCCAATCAAGGTGACTGGTAGAATAAAGCAGTAGGTGTTTCTAATACAATGGCCATTAATTAGAAGGTTTTCTAAAAGTAATAATTATGCCAGCCATAAAAATGACAAAAGATGAGCACAATCATTACTAATGTTATACAGTTAAATTAGTTAATAAATAAATAAATGAATAAACTAATAAATATGCCTATAAAATCATAATTCAGTTCATTTAATTTAGATTTAGACTTTAGTGTATACATTTCCGCGTGTTTGAGCCCTGTCGCCTCCAGCAGTCCTCAAAACAAACTTGTCGGAATGGTTGGACACACTGGAGCACGAGATATTTTCACTTTGATCTCTGAATAACTTTCCGCTCGACAGGCGGATAAAGGTTTTAAGTGGAAATATGAGAAATTGCTGTCGCTCCAATCCGCCGCATTGTGCCGGGGGGTGTGGTGTCCCCCACCACTTCATAAAAGTTACCAAATGGAGGATTAGTGTCTTAGCTGCTGACAGCAAGCGCATCCCTCAGCGAGTCCACGCCGTCAGCCGGAAAGATCCGCCCGATACTGTCGTGAGAGCGTCTACAGCTGCTGTTTAATACTTCTCTTCAGCATAACTAAACATATTAATAAAGAAAATTAAAAATAGTAAAAAAATGTAAAAGTCTAGAAGAACATATGTTTTTTTTTACTAAAGTAGAGCAATTGGAAGCTGACATATTAGCTTACCTTAGACCTTAGTTTAAATAATCTCAAGTTTTTGAAGTGCGAGTCTGAGACACTATGAACGGGAGGTTGCAGGTTCGAATCCTGTTTATGTAGCTCTGCCATCAGCTGCTGGCACCCAGAGGGAGCAAAATTGGCCTTGCTTCCTCCTGGTGGGTAGATGGCACTCTCTCCCCATCAGGGTCAAAGGTGGTGCCGGGCGGCATGAGGCGTCTGTGAGCTGATGTATCGGAACCGAGTGGCTGAACTTTTCTCTGAGTGCACTTGCCACTCAGGCAATGATCAGGGATCATACACTTTTTAACCAGTAAATTTCCATTACTTTTTCATGACTTTTTCGTGCCTTCAAGACAATTTTTCATGACCATACGATTTCTAAAACATCAGTGCAGACATGGACAACAAAAACAAAAATCAACTAAAACTATACTCAAAATTTATTATAGTAGGTATAAAATGAATCAGATAAAAATGTAGAAATACAATATTTAATAAAAAATGAGTGTGTCAGATCCTGAGTAGGCTACATCACTGAACTAACTCTGACTAACACAAAGATTTGTAGACCAAATTTCCATGACTTTTCCAAAACTTTCTGGGTGTTTTTATTTTTCCAAAAATTATCCAGGCCTGGAAATTGCAATTTTCAAATTCCAAGACTTTATCAGGTAGTTCATGACCATATAAACCCTGAATGCTACATCAGCAGCAGTTCAAAAATAGGGGTGTCGGAGGAGGCATGTGTCCCAGGCACCATTGGTGATGGGGATGCACAATAGGGGTAGGACAATTGGATAGAACAATTGGGAGACAATGGGAAAAAATCTGAAAAAAGTCTCCAAACAACCAAACCAAGACCCACAAGAGGAGGTGGTCTCAGTCCCAAACCAACTTCAGTGTGGTTCTGTTTGTGGTGAGAACATGACCTGACCCCTTGTTTGAGGTAAATGGCTGTTCAGGTGCAGTTTAACAGATTTATTACACAGATAACTAATATGTTAGATATAAATTAGAAATAGTCTAAATCTTTAAATCACATGTCTAGACTTTCTTTGGTGTGACTTTAAATAGAATCTCTAAAATGTAAGCAAGAGTCAATTCATGATGTGTGAGACTATGGTCCCTATTGTACACATTGGTGCGTTTGCGATGCTCATTGCTATCTTACACCCTGTCAACAGTCTAGGAATAAATCTGACTACACTGATGGGCGTAGTTGTCTGGAAGTGAGGTGTGTTCAGGTACATTTCTGTTGTGTTTCTATATATTTTGGTGGTGGAAAACACAGGAGCTCCACTGACTGATTAAAATCCCGACAACAGTCAATCATCAGAGTTTATTCGTTTAGGTCAGAGGTCACAGAGGTCTGATAAACTACTGAGAAGGATTTGATTCTGATTCAGTTTTTAGTTCATTCAAAGCGGCGAACAAGAACTTTTCTTGTCTTTACGGTTTACGTGCTTTGTGGCACAGTAAACTCATAGACCAATCACATGTGCTGTAAGATCACCAAACGCTCTCCTCTGCCAATCAGATCTGTGCAGACTGCTGGTGAATTGGGACACGGCAGGGAAAAAACGCCTTTATAAAGAGATAGGGAGCCCGAGAACTGGCGGAAAAACAAGAAAGGGTGAAAACTAAAGACACGGCGAGCACGATTATTATTATTATAGATTTTTTTCATCATCTTTTTCTAACTATAAAACTATATAAAATCACAGCTTTTGAGTCCAGAGGTTCTGAAACTGTATGCAGTAGAAAATCACTCTGAGAAGAGAAGGGTGGAGCCGTGTGGAGACTAAATAAACATCAGCATCTAATCAGAACAAATAGAAGCTCCCTCCTCCTGCAGCCTGCGTGCTACCATGCATCACGCTGAGGGATCCTGACGGATTATAGGCTGGAAGACGTCCAGGTGAAGTAGCACGAGAGGGAAATGAATGACCAAACAAAAGAGCAGCACTGGAACAATGGAGGGGATTTGCATGCTGACTGATACCCCAGCGGCTCCGGCGCGGCGCAGAAGTGCAGGAATCTGCTCATCGCTGCTTAAAGCGCGTCACTGCGTGGCTGTTCTGAAGAACGCTGAGCCAGACGGACTGTGAAGGGTTCATAAAGCTGCGGAAAACTAAAAAACTAAAAACTCACACAAATACACACAAATGCACAAAACACACACCTTCCAAAATTTCAGCTACAACAGTCTGCAGAGTTGGATCTGCTCACAAACTGAATAAATTCAATTTTTATGTTTAGTTGAGCTTTATGCTTTACTAAAGCAGCTCACACTGCATTATATCTGTTCAAATATTTGTAGACACCCTTTCTTATTAGAAAAGCACTGAATATTGTGACGATGGAGCAGACTTCTTCTCATTTATCATTTTTTTCACTCTTTCCAGTGTTAGTGTAACAATTAAGGGAGTTAAAGAAACACAAATGTGAGTTAAAAGTTAAGTTGTTAATTGTTTAACTATTTTTAAAGTGTTGATTTAACTCCAAAGAGTGTGGAGCTACAGAATATAAACCCTGAAAAAGAGTTAAAATCAACTCTGTGGGAGTTAATTTAACACTTGCCTTTTTGCTGTGTAGAAACATCTGAGGTGTGGCAGTATAAACGAATGTAGAATCACTATGTTGCACTATTTTTTCAGCTCACTACTACCATTTCTATTTATGCTTTGTCACATATTTATTAACTACTTATTAATAGTTTTTAAATTATTTCCATCTTAATTCATTACCAACAATAAACTATTTATAAACCATTTATAAACCCTTTATAAAGGTAGTCTTATTTTAAAGTGGTACCACTTCAGCTCTAGTAAAGCTAAAGGTAGTAGAAGACGTGTCCTCAGTGGTAAAGGGCAGTGGATTCAGTGGAGGGCAGGTGGGCGGTTCTGGGTTTGGGTATTGGACAGGTGTGCTCTGCGTCGGTCCCGCTGTGTTCTGATGGAGCTCTGATGGAAAACACTCCCAGCTCAGCAGGAACTTCCCAAACTTCAGGTAATGACTTCCTAAAGTCAGCCACAGTTTGAGGTTGAACACCGCATGTCAAAGGAGCAAAATGCTAATGCGGCTCAATGGATGAACGATAATGGGTTCCATTATTAATTATTCATTTTCTAGAGAAATTTCTTAGAGATTATATTATTTTTCACAGAGTTTCCAGGGTCAGACCCACTTTAACTAGCATGAAGCAACAACAGGGGGCTGAAGAGTCATTAGCAAAGGGCACCTCACCCCAAATAATGCTAATGTGGCTCATAATGGCTCAGCACTAACAGAAAACGGTTAGCATCGCTATTTATTTTTGTAAAAATCCTTCCTTATCTCTCTGCTGTGTTATCAATATAGAAATAAACAGAAAAACAGAGGCTATGCTAACAACAGTTAAAAAAATTATATATACAGCTGTAAAAAAAAAAAAAACTCTAAAATATAATTAAGAGGAAGATGGATGATCACAAGCCATCAAACCAAACTGAACTGGTTGATTTTTTTCCCCAGGAGTAAAGGCATGGACTTATCCAAAAGCAGCGTGTAAAACTGGTGGAGGAGAACATGATGCAAAAGATGCTTGAAACCGATATTTAAAACCAAGTCCACTCGTGTGCAGGTGTGTCACACAGCAGAATGGGAACCAAAGATTTCACTAGTGATTCTGTATCTACCATAACTGTAGATTAACCCTCTTCATTATCAGCTCTGGTAATGCTGGAGATGTGTTTTGGACCCTAGGTTCTCTCTCTTGCTCCGTAATTCCATTGACAGTAGGTAGCTTCTGCTCCTGACTCCCAGTCATCGACTGGGTCAGATATCTAGCATGGCAAAAATTTGCCGGGTGTCTACGACTCGTTGGTGAGCAGTTGCCGACAGCTCGACAAGTGTCTTTTAGTAGTTCACACTACGCGACTCTGCGAGAGTCGAGAGATCTACAATTAGCTTGCGAGCAGAGTTTTTGTCGCCGATCAACAAAAAACTGTCTGCGACTGAAAAACTTGGCTAAAATTTTGTAGTGTGAATCTAGCATTAGCATGGATGTAGCATGGTCTTAGCATGGTCTTAGCCTGGTATTAGTCTGGTTTAAACATGGTCTTAGTCTGGTTTTGGCATGGTCTTAGCCAGGTCTTAGCCTGAATTTAGCCTGGTCTTAGCCTGGTTGTAGCCTGTTCTTAGCATGGTCTTAGCATAATCAGTATGCTCAGTTTCTAAAATGCAGTATAAAACTAACCAGACTAAATTAACCAATCACAATGTAACAAACACATGGAGCTTGATGTGGACTCTGGTGCATATTTTTAAGTGCGAAAACACCCTTAGCCTGGTTTTACTCTGGTCTTGGCATGGCCTTAGCCTGGTCTTAGTCTGATCTTAACATGGTCTTATCCTGGTCTTAGCACGGTCTTAGTCTGGTCATAAACTGGTCTTAGCCTGGTCTTTGCATGGTCTTAGCCTGGTCTTATCATGGTCTTAGCCTGGTTTTACCATGGTTTTAGCCTGGTCTTAATATGGTCTTATCCTGACCTTAGCATGGTCTTATTCTGGTTTTGGCATGGTCATAGCCTGGTATTAGACTGGTCATTGCCTTGTCTTAGCCTTGTTTTAGCATGGTCTTCACCTGATCTTATCATGGTCTTAGCCTGGTCTTATCATTGCTTTAGCCTGGTCTTGGCATGGGTGTAGCCTGGTATTAGCCTGGTCATAACCTTGTCTTAGCCTGGTTTTAGCATGGTCTTCACCTGATCTTATCATGGTCTTAGCCTGGTCTTATCATTGCTTTAGCCTGGTCTTGGCATGGGTGTAGCCTGGTATTAGCCTGGTCATTCCCTTGTCTTAGCCTGGTTTTAGCATGGTCTTCGCCTGGTTTTATCATGATCTTAGTATGGTATTAGGCTGGTCATAGCCTTGTCTTAGCCTGGTTTTAGTCTGGTTTTAGCCTGGTCATTGCCTTGTCTTCACCTGGTCTTAACATGATCTTAGCTGGTAATAGCCTGGTCATTGCCTTGTCTTAGCCTGGTCTTCGCCTGGTTTTATCATGATCTTAGCATGGTATTAGCCTGGTCATAACCTTGTCTTAGCCTGGTATTAGTCTGGTTTTGGAGGCTCCATTAGCCTGGTCATTGCCTTGTCTTCTCCTGGTCTTATCATGATCTTAGCTGGTATTAGCCTGGTTTTGGAAGCTCTATCGCGAGCTGGCATGTCCTCGCTGGTAGAGGGCAGGAGATTGGGAGTTTAGATGGCTTTATAACCCTGCAGGCCACGGGTGTGTGTGTGTGTATGTGTGTGTGTGCCAAACTCTCTGCTTGAGACGGAAGAGCAGATAACCTTCAAAGATGAGGAAGGTCAGATACCAGAAGTAAAAACTTGTCCACCTTCAGAACTCAGTTAGAGAATTCAGACTCGGAGGAGAGGCAGCGCATGAAATTGGATGATTATTTATGGGGGGTCCGTCTGCTGAGGGGAGAACTTTAGGAGGCTTTAATGTCGGACTTTAATTATACAAGCTGATTTTCCAATTACCTATACAGTTAATTAAAGCCATAAACCAAAATAACACGGAACAGATCTGTAATTCAATCCAAACACTTACAAAAATGCAGAAAAGTTTATTTAAACACGCTATAAGTATGCTTTACTAAATGGAAACGTCATTCAGTTCTGTCTTTGGCAGATATGTAAATGAGTACAGGTGTGATCTGATTAGACATTGGGTGCTTAACAACAAATTGTTGAGTTTTAAAGAAAACAAATATACATTTACTTAAAATAAGTAAAGTATAGATACAGCTCTGAAAAAAAGACCACTTTAAAATCATCAGCTCTTAAGATTGTACTATTTATAGGTTTATGTTTGAGTAAAATAAACATTGTTAATTTATTCTATAAACTACAGACAACATTTCTCCCAAATTTGCAGAAAATGAGAATCTTCGTTTTGCCATTCTTTTTGTAGGTTACTTGATGTCCTCCTACTGTTGCTAAATGCCATTCGAGTAAGTTGACAGTCAATTTCCAGACTTGTACCCTATTGTAAACCTCTGGAATGTCATCAAGAGGAAGATAGTTGGTTACGAGCCATCAAAGAAAGCTGAATTGCATGAATTTCTACTCCAGGAGTGGCATACAATCACCCAAAAGAAGTGTGCAAGACTGGTGGAGGAGAGCATACCAAGATGTTGTTAAAAAGCTGTAGTTAAAAATCATCATTTTGTGTTATTCTACTAAATATTAATATATTCTGAACTCTTAAAACAATAGTATTGTTGTTTCTATATGGATATGAAATTATTTGAGGGCTAAAAGTACTGTATTTTATTTCTTTAATTTGACTATTTCTCTAGTTCTCTTTTTTTGCAAATAAACACTTGAAATGATAATATTTTCATTTGTAATTTGGGAGAAATGTTGTCAGTAGTTTTACTCAAGTAGTTTTACCTATAAATAGTAAAATCAGTGAAATGGATGATTTAAAAAAAAGTCTCGTAATTAGTTCCAAAACTGAATATGTATTTTTACCTTTTATAGAAACCTAAGAGTAAACTTATATAAAAGTATAAAAATAAAAAGCCTGTGTGAATCACTCTTAAATCAGCATGGCTATAAATATAAATTCTTCATATCTTCTCCATTCTCTACATTTACCTTTCAGTTTTCCTCTGGAAAACTCATGGAAAACCTGGAAACGCCCATCAGCGAGTGACACCACCATTAAGCTCACTCATTACTGTGCAAATGAAGCCCAGCGGAGCTGTCAGAACCAGCGCCCGGAGCTGCTGCTCTCTCAGCGGCTGGGCGACCTTGCTGATATATAGGGGACGTAACCCGGGGACGGGGCTAAATGCCTTAAAGCGAAGAGTCAAGACATGATCTGTGTGTGAAATTCGCTTCTTTAGTTTAACCCTGGAGCTACAGAGCTAATGTAGTTAACAGGAAATGGAGGCTTATTACCCACCAATCAGCACTGGATCTACAAAGCTAATGTAGTTAACAAGTTACAGAATCTTATTACCCACTCATTAGCACTGGAGCTACAGAGCCAATGTAGCTTTAAGGTAACAGAATCTTATTACCTACCTATTAGCACTGAAGCTACAAAGCTAATCTAGCTAATATGTAATGGAATCTTATTACCCACTACTAATTAGCGCTGGAACTATGAGACTAATGTAGTTAACAGGAAATGGAAGCTTATAAAACACCAATTAGCACTGGAGCTACAGAGCTAATGTAGTTAACAGGAAATGGAGGCTTATTACCCACCAATCAGCACTGGATCTACAAAGCTAATGTAGTTAACAAGTTACAGAATCTTATTACCCACTCATTAGCACTGGAGGTACAGAGCCAATGTAGCTTTAAGGTAACAGAATCTTTTTACCTACCTATTAGCACTGAAGCTACAAAGCTAATCTAGCTAATATGTAATGGAATCTTATTACCCACTACTAATTAGCACTGGAACTATGAGACTAATGTAGTTAACAGGAAATGGAAGCTTATAACACACCAATTAGCACTGGAGCTACAGAGCTAATGTAGCTAACAGGAAATGGAAGTTTATTACCCAGCAATTAGCACTGAAGCTACAAAGCTAATATAGCTAATATATAATGGAATCGTATTACCCACTACTAATTAGCACTGGAGCTACAGAGCTAATGTAGTTAACAGGAAATGGAAGCTTATTACAAACCAATTAGCACTGGAGCTGCAAAGCTAATATCGCTAACAGGTAACAGAATATTAGCAGTGGAGCTACAAAGCTGATGTATCTAACAGGTAACAGAATTGTATTACTCACTAAATAGCACTGTAGCTACAAAGCTAATGTAGCCAACAGGTCCCAGAATCGTATTACCCACAAATTAGCACTAATGTAGCTAATATGTAATAGAGTCTTATTTCCTACTAATTAGCACTAGAGCTACAAAGCTAATGTAGCTAATAGCTACATTCTCTCTCTCTCTCTCACCGACAAAGGTTGCTAGGAACCTGGGTGTTCTGGTTGATGACCAACTCTCCTTCACGCACCATGTGGCCTCAGTTGCTCGGTCCTGCCGCTTTGCGCTCTATAACATCCGAAAAATTAGACCGTTCTTGACGCAACAGGCCACCCAACTCCTGGTGCAAGCGGTCGTCATCTCACGCCTCGACTACTGCAATGCCCTGCTAACTGGCCTCCCGGCCTGTGTAGTAAAACCACTCCAGATGATCCAGAACGCAGCAGCACGTCTGGTCTTCAACCAGCCAAAACGGGCACATGTCACCCCGCTGCTCATTGAGCTCCATTGGCTACCAGTTGATGCTCGAATCAAATTCAAAACTCTTACAATCGCCTACAAGGTGATACAGAACAGCTCCTTCCTACCTGCACTCGCTCCTGAAGGCTTACGCTACCTCCCGGCCGCTGCGCTCCTCCAATGAACGTCACCTCGCTTTGCCAAACACTCACACAAAGCAATCCAGACTGTTCTCATACAGAGTTCCCCAATGGTGGAACAAACTACCTTCCACTACCAGATCAGGAGAATCTCTCACTATCTTTAATAAACTCCTGAAGACAGAGCTCTTCAAAGAGCACTTACTCTCCTAACACCTCTAACACACTAACTACTTCTAACCTCATTTCCTTCTTCCCCTCCTTCACTTCTCTATCCTATTATTCCCTTTTGACCTCTTTTTATCCCTATCCAAAGATGTTTTACCTTTAAACTTATTTTACATTGTACTTGACTATTGTAAGTCGCTTTGGACAAAAGCGTCTGCCAAATGTAATGTAATGTAACAAAATCTTACTTCCCACCAATTAGCACTGGAGCTACAAAGCTAATGTAGCTAATATGTAATGGACTCTTATTACCCACTAATTAGCACTGGAGCTATGAGGCTAATCCCCACACCTCAAATTCAATAGTTTATCATTATTTTTAAATGTTCTGCATTGAAATTTAAAAACATACATAATTATTTAGTTAATAAAAAGTGTTAAATAAACTAGAACATGTTTTATATGTTTTTTATACTTTAAAGTATCACCTATTGTTTAAATAACAATAAAAGTATCCTCAAGTGCAGTTGAAAAGACCATAAAAATATGAAGATGAAACTGGCTCTCATCAGGGTTGCCCCAGAAAAGGAAGAGCAAGAGTTTATCTGAGTTACCAGCCTCAGAAACTACAAGTTAACACCTTCCAGATAAGAGCATCTAAATTTAAAGATCTCATTCCATCATTTTTTTTTTTTGTTAATTTTAAAATGTCAAGTTGTGTCTCCAGTATGAATGAATGCCATATGAGCCGTTTTATTTTTTATTTTTTTGCGAAAAAAAGTGTTCAGGTGTTTCTATTAAGCCCAGCTTTAGATCACTGGATTAAACGTCTCTAAAGAAAAACAGGATTTTTATTCTCTTGCTTATAAATACTTATACATGCAAACATATGGCCTCTGATTGGCTAACAACACTGCAGCAGAGAACGCCTACCTGCCTTCCCCCCACAGTCAATTTTACAGCTCCAAAACTCGAAGGACAAACTAAAGCTACTAAACTCTTACCTCAGGCTTGGTAATTTGGTGCTTGGGCAGTTTCCGTGCTTCCCTAGTGTATATTTAAGGTCTCAGTAAAACGCAGAATCAACCGGAGATCCGATTTAAACCTACAGTTACTTACACAACAAGGTAGCTAACACTAACTAGCTCCACATTGGCTCAGGACCGCCCACAGTTGTGGGTGAGGCCATGAAGTCACTGGTTGACGAAGACACCTAACATCTCTCTGATCAACTCGTATTTCTGAGGATTTTCTTTTACTAGCTACCACAGACAGTGGAGACGGAAAAACAGTTTCATCTGCAGCATCATATACAACACAGAGAGAGCTATAGTACTTCACAAAGAACAAGAAAAAGTGGATTTAACGGATGGAGACTTTTAAGTTACTACACTTAAGTGTTACTTCATTGCCTGGATGATTATGTAAAAACATTAAACATTGAATTAGAAGGTGTTTCCAAACTTTACTTTTGACTTTAAGTATGTTTTTAACATTTTTAATCCATATAGTGTGTTGTATAAAGTTTATTCTACTCAATGAACCTCAGCTTCTGGAATAAGTAAGGCTCTACATTTGGGGGTAAAGATATCAGATGAAGATGAGCTGTGCTGTCGATCAGTGCTGGAGCTGCAGGACTCTGAATCTCCGCCTACTGTCCCCTGATATCAGCAGCATTTCCTTAATATTCATCTCACTGCTCACATGATGGATCACTTCACCGTCTTTCTCTCTATATCTCTCCTCTGCTTCTCATCTCATCTATAACTTTTTTTTCTGAACAAAAACAGCAGGTTTTAAGGTTTTAACAGTTTTTGTTTTATTCTATAAACTATGGACAGCATTACTCCTTAATTCCAAATAAAAAATATTGTTATTTAGAGCATTTAATTGCAGAAAATGAGAAATGGCTGAAATAACAAAAAAAAAAAAAGATGCAGAGCTTTCAGACCTCAAATAATGCAAAGAAAACAACAAGTTCATATTCATAAAGTTTTAAGAGTTCAGAAATCAATATTTGGTGGAATAACCCTGGTGGTTTTTAATCACAGTTTTTTTCATGTATCTTGGCATCATGTTCTCCTCCTCCACCAGTCTTACACACTGCTTTTGGATAACTTTATGCTGCTTTACTCCTGGTGCAAAAAATTCAAGCAGTTCAGTTTGGTGGTTTGATGGCTTGTGATCATCCGTCTTCCTCTTGATTATATTCCAGAGGTTTTCAATTTGGTAAAATCATATATATATACAGATAGAATCTTTCCTACAAAATACATTTCCGAGTCCAAGGTAAAATAAACAAAACAATTAATCAAACTCTAAGATCCCAGGAAAAAAAATGGTATCAGTTCTAAAAAGTGCTTGTTTTAAAATGTTATCTTATGTCCCCAAAAAACAAAAAAAATGAATTCTCACCAAAAACACTGCAGTTCAGATGCTCAGAATTTTAAAATCCCCTCCCTTCAGAAACTGGGAGGCATGGCAGTTTTCCAACACAATTAGGACCCCAAACACACACCTCCAGGAGGCTGAAGGTAAGACTGAAACTTAATTGTAATCATTTACATATCTGCCCTAATATATATCTGAGACCCTGAGAACCGCATGTCGAGTTCTGCAGTGAACCAGGATGCATTTATTTTTTTCTTTATCCTTTCTTTCTGTTTTTATCTCGCTCTACAGTTGTGTTTGGTGTGTGTGTGTGAGTGTGGGTGGTGTAAGTGAGGGTGTGTGTGACGGGGTAATGTGGTTCTGATGTGGAGAACAGAGGGAAACATGAATATGGAGTGAAATCAGGCGTGAACACGCGAAAACATCAAAACAAACAAAAAGGAAATAAGAGCAGGTGCTGCAGAGCGAGTGATGGGGCTGATGGGAGATCAGGTACGCCTGAGCAGAGGCGACACGCTAAACTGTCTTTAGAGGCTAATCTCTCTCTCTCTCTCTCTCTCTCTCTCTCTCTCTCTCTCACACACACACACTCATACACACACTCTTTTCTCTCAGTATCTCTTTCTATTTCTCACTCTCTCTCTCACTATCTTTCAGTACCTCTTTTTCTCTCTCAGCATCTTTCTCAGCATCTCTTTCTATTTTTTACTCTCTCTCACTATCTTTCAGTACCTCTTTTTCTTTCTCAATCTCTCTCAGCATCTTTCTCAGCATCTCTTTCTATTTTTTACTCTCTCTCTCTCACTATCTTTCAGTATCTCTTTTTCTTTCTCAATCTTTCTCAGCATCTTTCTCAGCATCTCTTTCTATTTCTTACTCTCTCTCTCAGCATCTTTCAGTTTCTCTTTTTCTTTCTCAATCTCTCTCAGCATCTCTCTCAGCATCTCTTTTTTCTCACTTTCTCTCAGTGTCTCTCTCAGCATCTCTTTCTCAGCATCTCTTTTTTCTTTCCCCCTCTCAGCATCAGCATTTTTCTTTTTCTTTTTTCATTTGTACACACATTTTGCCTCTCTCTCAGTATCTCTTTCTATTTCTCTGTCTCAGCATCTCTTTCTATTTCTGTCTCTCAGCATCTATCAGTATCTCTTTTTTCTCACTCTCTTTCAGCCTCTCTCAGCATCTCTTTCTATTTCTCTCTCTCAGCATCTCTTTCTATTTCTCTCTCTCAGCATCTCTCAGTATCTCTTTTTTCTCACTCTCTCCCAGCATCTCTTTCAGTATCTTTTTTTTATTTCTCACTTTCACTCTCAGCATCTCTCTCAGTTTTTCTTTCTCTTTTTTCATTGGTACACACCTTTAGATTCTCTCTCAGCATCTCTTTGTCTCGCAGGATCTCTGTCTCTCTCTTCCTCACTCTTTTTTAACATCTCTTTTTCAGCATCCCTCTCTCCTCTCTCTCTCTATCTCTCTTGCTCAGCATCTCTTTCTCTGTAAGCATCTCTCTCTTTGTAACTTTCACTCTTTCTCACTCCTTCTATCTCTTAGTATCTGTCTCTCGCATCTCTCACTATCTCTTTCTCACTCTCTATAAACATTTCTCTCTCTCTTTTTCTCAGTGCCTCTTTTTCTCTAAGAATCTCTCTTTTTATCTTCATCTTTCTGTCACAGCATCTCTCTCTCTCTCTCTCTCTCTCTCTCTCTCTCTCTCTCTCTCTCTCTCTCTCTCTCTACATCAACAAGTCTACACTCCAGAGATATCAAGGGATTTAAAGCCAATCAGCTGGCTAATCACAGTCACATGACGCCCTCTACAGGACACACAGATACACTACCACTACGATACTGTCCTTTCAGTCCTATATCTATAAGATATCCTTTTTATCCTTTTTGCATTTAATAGAGATTTAATTGAGCATCTACGGAGCATCAATAATAGACCATCCAAGTAAAGTTCTACAGAATTGTCTATTTTTATTACATTTTTTTTATTTTCAAATTCAGCCATTCAAATGGTCAGAAATGATACTGATATATATTACAGTGATCCAGTTTTACAGAAAGGGGAACTTTGTTTTGGACTACACAGCATTTTAAATGGAGATTTTCTAGAGTCTAGAACTAGATTTAATCCCTGTCTGGGAATCATAGCCGGACATGATGTACTAGTGCACCTCAAAAAATTGAAAACCCAACGAAAATCAGTGTCTCAGAAAATGTGAATATTATATCAGACAAATTGCTCCTTTTAGCAATGTAGGGTGTGTGTCAAGTCCTGCTGGAAAATGAAATCTGCATCTCCATAAAAGTTGTCAGTAGCAGAGGGAAGCTGAAGTGCTGTAAGATTTTCTGGGAAAACAAAACTGCACTGACTTTAGACTTGATAATAAAACACAGTGGATCAACACCAGCAGATGACACGTCTCTTTAAACTGAATTACTAAAATAAAGTAACTTTTCAATTATAGTCTAATTTGTTGAGTTGTGTTGAAAAGATATGTCAGTGTTTTATCACAGTGCAGCCAGCAGAGGGCACTCTCACCACAATAATGTAGAAAAGATTTCTTCATGGTGATCAAATGAGGACCCCTAACCATCCTTCTGGTTAAGAGTAAAGAAAAGGATATATTAACCACACTGCGGGTTCAGGACAGTGCTAATGTTTAATAGTCAAAAACAAACAAATATTTAAATACATACTTTTTACCTTTTCTACATATTGCCAATGTAACAGCTGTTCTTCATATTGTGTCCAAATGTATGAGACTTTATGACATACAGTACCAGTTAAATTCAGTGTTTTTACATTATTTAAAAATACATTGCACTGTAGCAAAACTAAAGTCAAATCATATGAAATTATGTAGTAAACAAAAAAATCTGAATGTGTTTTAGATTTTAGATTCTTCAAAGTAGCTATTCTTGCTTAGTTGACAGTTTTGCACGTCTTGTCTGGATTTTCTCAGTCAGCTTTATGAGGTAGAGTCACCTGGAATTCAGGCTTTCAGTTAACAGCTGTGCTGAACGCATCAAAAGTAAATTACTTGAATTTCTTGTCTCTTAATAAAGGGTTTGAGAGCATCAGTTAAAGTAAAGTAGTGAAGAGGTAGAGTTACAGGTATACAGTGAATAGTGAATATTTGAGTAATGTTCTAATCCAGATTATGAGAGGCAAGAACTACTTAACTAAGTAAAGAAAAAGAGAAAAATACTTTAAGAAATGAAGATCAGTAAATCTAAAACATTTCAAGAACATGAAATGTTGAAAGTATCCTCAAGTGCAATTGTACAGACAGAGAAAGAGAGAGAGATAGAGAGAGAGAGAGAGAGAGAGAGAGAGAGAGAGAGAGAGAAAGAGAGAGAGAGAGAGAGAGAGATTGTTCCAGCCCTGAGTTTGAATCCTGGCTTGTGACTGGTTGAAAGTTCGGGTTGTGGTGTTGCTGTGTATAAAAGGGGGAGTGGGGTTGGGCTGGAGTTTAGATCAGACCACAGGAGCTTCTGCAGGACCACCCTCACAATGAGCATCTCACACTGGACTAACACTGGTATTACTGGGAAACTCTGATGGTAAATCGGACTGGAAGTTTCTGCAAGTAGATTTCACTGGAACTTTCTACTTGGAACTTTTTGATGGTATATAATTTGCTGGCATATCAGATTGAAACACTCTTCTGGAAGATTGGACTGGAACACTTTGTTGGTGGACCATATTTGGACACTCTGCTGGTAGATCAGACCAGAACTCCCTTCTGGAAGATTGGACTCTAAGATACTGCTGGTAGACTAGACCTGAAATCTTTTCTGGAAGACTGGATTGGAACTTTCTGCTGGTATATCAGACCAGAACTCTCTTTTGGAAGATTGGACTCTAAGATTCTGCTGATAGATCAGACTGGAAATTTTTTGCCAGATAATTGAATTGGAACTTTCTGTTGGAAGACTAGACCAGAACTGCTTCTGCTGAAAGAACAGACTTTGAGATTCTGCTGGTTAATCAGACCAGAACCAACTACTGGAAGATCAGACTCTAAAATTCTGCTGGTAGATCGAACCAGAACTCTTTGCTGGAAAATCAGATCAGAACTCTCTGCTGGAAGATCAGACCAAAACCATCTACTGGTAGACCAGGCTCTGAGATTTTGCTGGTAGATCAGACTTAAACTACTCAAACGGTTGATTTCTGATAGTCCAGGTCTATTTGTTTGGGTCATGGCGAACACGTGTCTGCAGTTGACTGGTTTTCTGATCAGTCTTCTCGGCTGGGTCGCCCTCATCATCGCCACAGCAACCAACGAGTGGGTGATCACCTGCAAGTATGGCATGAACACCTGCAGGAAGATGGACGAGCTGGGCGCCAAGGGCCTGTGGGCGGAGTGTGTGATCTCTACATCGCTGTACCACTGCATCACCCTCAACAAGATCCTGGAGCTTCCCGGTGAGTTTCTGACCACACTCTTTATCTATACGTATCATCTGCTGGTCTAGAATTTGATTGCACACAGCCCTTGCTTGCCTGATTCACATTGTGACTCGTGCAAGAATCAGTGAGGTCTGGTTCTGATGTTGGATGACTAGATCTCCAAATTGCCAATCTAAAACATCTCAAAGGTCAGGCATGCACCGTAGTATCATTAGGAATATCCGGATAATTCCCAGTGGGTCACTTTTATGTGTAGGCCAATGAAACAGCTAAAAAAATATGTAGTGATTTAGAGAAATTGGACCATTGAGCCATTAAATGTTGACTTTGAAACATTATTTTACGTTAGACAAATATTCTTTCATATGCAAGTCTTTTGGGGTTTGTCTCAACCAGCTTTGCACATGTATAGGCTGCAGTTTTTGCCCAATTATTCTTTGCAAAACAGCTCAAGCTTAGCCAGGTTGGATGGGGAGAATCTGGTTTTATGTTTAGGGTCATCGTCTTGCTGGAAAGTCTAGAATCTGTTGCAGCCTCCAACAGGTTTTCTTGTTCCAGGATTGCCCTGTTTTTATCTCCATCCATCTTCCCATCAACTCTGACCAGCTTCACTGTCCCTGTTAAAGAAAAGTGTTACTTTTTTACCACACATAGCACTTTGCATTAAGGCCAATAAGTTTAAGAACTGAACCATTTATGAAAATTCATTAGTAATGAATATTGTAAATGTAAATTGTAAAATTGATTGTATTAGTGCTAATGTACATCTGTGGGTGAATAGTTGTGTTAAACACTATAAAGTAGCAGATCTTACTCATGGGGTAAAAGTTATTCATTGAATAGTGCATTGTATCCTGAGGATTCAATTTTAGACCCAGGCCATATTGACCCCCATACCTGTCGCACTGGTGCCCTGTTCTGGTTCTAGCTCTATAGGGTACCTATAGGGTCTGAGGGTACCTGGTACTGAGGGTTTGATTGGCGAGTTCATGTGTGAGTGAGATAGGATACTGTGAAATTGTGTAAAAAGAGTCCCAACCTCACCAATATGAAATATAATTATTCCTCGAGTTACATTCTGTAACAAATATGCATATTCTAGGGTGGGGTTTCTGTGACATAATTTTTTTTTTCATTATTTTGTTCTTGATACTGGTGGAACTGGCACTAATTTGTTTGCTGGGTTGCTAAGCTACACTAAGCTAAACATCTTCAAGGGATTCTTTCGCATAAATACATATACTCTTTAAAAAAATGTTATTTAAGGGTTATTTAATAAAGTTAAAGGTTATTAATAGAACAGTGACAGCTTAAATGTATGTTTTTGATGCTGTAATCCATGCTATATAGTCTGATTGCTTGATAAAAAAAGTTTTGGAGATTCTTAGTTTTGTTTGTTGGGTCCTATTTTATATATTGAGTGTGTGTATCACGTGTCAACTGTGTAATTACACATAAATAATAATATAATAACAATGTAACTACTAAAGATTTTTTATAATTGTCAAACATTTGTAAACATAAAACATATTTAAGCAATAATACATGAGAGGGAGTGCTGTAATGTGTAATATTGGCCTTGCAGTGCCAATATTACAGGTTATAGCACAACCTTCGAGTGTATTATTATGATTATACCACAGTTCCATTACTGCTGTTTATAGAAAGATATTGAGTTAAAGAGGATTAGAAAATAGAATATGTTTGGTTATAAAAACTCTGCCAGTTAAAATAGTTCCATTACTGCTCTGTTTGTAGCTGTGCTGTTTGGCTTGTAAGCGCTGCATCGTTGCTACGTTAACTGTATGTGACTTAGTAGTACATGGAGGGCTTCAGTTACAGTGCATTACTGGCTGATAACGGCACTCATGGAACACCTTTTAGCCAATCACATTGCAGGGTTGGAACTTACTGTGGTATAATTAAGGTTGAGTTTGTTGATTGGTCTGGCATAGGACAGTCAGATGCCTGGCAAAGCTGGTATATTAATTTTATTGGATTTAATGGATTTTTTTGTGGGTTTAAGTTATTAACAAGCTAATTACTAAAATAACTAAAGATATCCAGAATCGAAATAGCAATGATGGTCACCAGTGGTTATGCTGGTAAACCAGCTTGGTAATACTGATTGTTAATCTTAATCATACTGGTCATGCTGGTCAGTCAGCATAGTCAGATTGATCAAATTCAATAAAATATCCTACACTGGTTAACCAGTTTTTGCTATCGTAATGACGGGAAAAGTACACCTTGCGCAGCTCAAAATGCGCAAAAGGTATGTGCCAATCCTCCTTAATAATCATGGCTGTGTTTTGGACATAATGCGAAATAAATCAATCAGTCTGTCACTTAAAATTCCCTTTAAGAATCAGGTGAGCTCTGACTTTGGCGGATTGGAATTTCAATGGCGCAGAGCTTCTGCACTTCTCAGCAAAGGAAACTGACCTGCATGAGCAGCTCATATAAGGGAACAGCAATGATATTTTGTTGTGTATTTTCTTTATTGTTGATGGAAAAGTTGGCTGTGTTAACATGAAAATAGACTGCTGGTGTGGTGTAAGATAGCAATGAGCATCACTACACACCTTGCACTGGGTGTAAGATAGGGCCCTAAAATTAAGATTGATGGTCTTTGCTTGTGAACAACATGATTATATTAACTTTTGCAATAACACACATGCATTTCAGTAGTTATAACATATTAATAAACACATGTAATAGATTACAACACAATTATACAATGTTACAACTATTCAAATAAACTACAGTGTATTTATGTGCTATAATTTTATACTTAAAAAGAGATATTTGTATATTTGCAAATAAATCTGCTGTTTTTGGTACTACTCTGTTAAAATATATATATTTTTTTTTAATCTGAAAAAAGTAGTAATTATTTGCAGGGTTACCAGGGGATTGTCTGTTGAGAGGTCAAAATAGTGAAAATGTTAATTGTTAAAATGTATTTTCTATGGCAAATAATGCACCATTAACTGTAATGCAGCAGTTGGAATAAGGATAACTGTATTAAATAAATAGAATAAATTATTATTATATGTTTTTGTAGCGTATATCCAGACGGCGCGGGCGCTGATGATCACAGCCTGTATTCTGGGTTTACCCGCCGCTGCCATGCTGCTGGTCTCTATGCCCTGTGTTAACCTGGGGGGTGAAGAGCAGAGCGCCAAGAACAGGCAGGCCATGCTGGGAGGAACCATAACACTGATAGTGGGTACGTATTAAAAAAAACCTCAGGATCAGATTCTGTCATTAACACATTAACATTCAGAGATTGTTTGATAAAAGGAGAACAGAGAACATTATTCATTGAAAAATTATTATTATTATTATTATTATTATTATTATTATTATTATTATTATTATTATTATTATTATTATTATTATTATTATTATTCATCCTGATAGTTTCAAAAAGAATACAAGTCTATTTATGACTATTGATAGAGTTTCAAAAAGTGTAAAAAATAATTTATGGTTATTGATCAAATTTCAAAAAGTATAAAAACATGAATTTATGGTTATTGATAACTTTTTAAAAATATAAAAATTTATTTATGACTATTAATAGAGTTTCAAAAGGTATAAAGATAATTTTATGACTATTAATAGATTTTAAAAAATGATATAAAATTAATTTATGACTAGAATTTAAAATGTATAAAAATGAACTTATTACTGCTGATAGAATTTCAAAAAGTATAAAATGAACTTAAGATCATTGATAGAGTTTAAAAAGCATAAATGAACTTATTGACAAAGGTTCAAAAAATTACAAAAAAAATATTTTGAAGTTTAAAAAAAATAAATAAATAAATAAAACCATATCAATTAAAACTTGTGCCAAAGGATTGAGGTTTAATAGAACTTTACATGCAAAATGTAATGTACATATATGAACAAAACCACTAAAATCAAACTTTTAGTTATTAGAGCTTTACAAAGTATATAAATAAACTTCTGATGATGGATCAAGGTTAACATTTATCATGGTTACTGATAGAGCTTCAAAAAAGAATCTCATCTATGAACAGAATAAAAAACATATGCTTATACAGTACATAGAGGTTAAAAAATAATAATAATAATAAATGACACCTTAAAATAGGTGTTCAAAAAGTAAAAGAAAAAAAAAATCATACCAATAAAGGTTCAAAAATTAACTATTCACTACTAACTATTAACTAGTAACTCAATTTACTTACAAAAAAAAACTAAAAAAAAATACATATATATATATATATATATATATATATATATATATATATATATATATATTTATAGAAGTAAAAATAAGCCAATCATGTTTCCATATTCTTATATAATTAATTCATATTAAAGTTCCTAGAAATCAGCTGTTGATTTAATTTGACTCACTAAGCCCCGCCCCCTTTCTCCCACTGGTCTAATCTTTCATTTAGCCTTGATACCGCCATACCTCTCTCTCTCACACATACACACACACACACACACACACACACACACTTCCTGTGAACCTGGTGGGGGTTGCCATGTACTGAGCCAAGATAATCAGACTGGTGTTATTGTTTCTGATCTTTATGCTTACGCTACACTCTGATATTCGTACCGTCAGCACTGACAGCACTGATACCAGAGTTCACAACATCAACACTATCTAAACTCTAACACACTGAGGCTGCGTCACAAATGTGTATTTATCACTTATATTAACTTTATATTTATCAACTTTTAAAGAATGTAAGGTAACACTTCATAATAACTTTTATTATTACATGTTTAACTGATGACAAATAAGTGTGAAAAAAGCATCAGTTTTTATTATCAAATATTTATACATGGCACTTAGTTATCAGCATGCATATTCATAATTAGAAATGTTAACGAGTCATTAGCTCATCAGAATTTTTGCATTCCTAAATTGCAAGTAATAAGAATTTTGGTACCACTTTAAAATAAGACTACCTTTATAAAGGGTTTATAAATGGTTTACAATTAGTTTATTAATGGTTACTAATTAGGTTGTAAATGCCTTAAAAATCATTAATAATCAGTTATAACACATATACGTAGAAAGGGCAAAACTGACCTGTTGTTTGCCAAATAGTGAACTCACAGCCTATATCTATATTGTTCCCCTTTCTGGTACTTTCTATGGTACCAGAATTTTTTAAACCTGTTTAAATGTTTATCAGTTGTAATTTATGATGCCAATGTGTTCATTAGTATTTACGAATATGTTAGTAACTTTTACTTACTTAAAATGTGAAAATAACAATTGTTTTTATCATTATCGAGTGTTTCTTCAATTATATTTGACTTTTATTTTGAACGCAGAGAGTGTGAACCTAAGATATTTCATGTTTTATCTGCCCAACCTTATTTCATTAATTACTATTAAATCAAATCAAATCAAATGTATTAATATAAAACCTCACTTTCAGACCAACACACTCTTCAGCAGGATATCAGAATATGTTGGATAATAAACTTTTATTTTGAAAGCGTGACGAAATCTGAACCCCCACTATGAAAAGCACCCTCTCTCGGGAGCGTATTTATAATTAAAGTTATCAAGAAGACAAGAGGTGGTGCTTTTTCTGGCGGGGGGTGCTGAATTTGGCACAACACCGGCTTTACATGCGAGGTCAGTTTTGAGTGCAATGAATACAATAACAATAACAATATACTGCAATAAAAACAGGTAATGACTTTTTGATAATGTCTTGTTCTGCTAACAGACTGGGAGGGTTTGGGTTATCTAACGTTTATATTAACTGCTGCCAAAAATCTCTATGAAACGTTATATAAAGTTATATTCTTATTTTAATAAAAGGACACCATCGTAAGAAGGGCTTTCAATAGAAAAAATGCTACCACTTTAAAATAAGACTACCTTTATAAAGGGTTTATAAATTGTTTACAATTAGTATTAGTATTAATGCTTACTAATTAGGTTGTAAATGCCTTAAAATTATTAATAATCAGTTATAACACATACGTAGAAAGGGCAACAATGACCTGTTGTTTGCCAAATAGTGAACCCACAGCCATCTATATTGTAGCGCTTTCTATGTATGTATTATAACTGATTATTAATCATTTATAAAGCATTTACAACCTAATTAGTAACCATTAATAAACTAATTGTAAACCATTTATAAATCCTTTACAAAGGTAGTCTTATTTTAAAGTTGTACCGAAAAAATTTAATATACAGGACAAAAATGTAAATATACAACAGGATTGGGTTCTGAGTATTGTAGAACAGGGTGAAAGGAGGATAATAATAATAATAATAATATATACAGAGAAACAGATACAGAACTTCAGTCTGTGGTTTAATAAATGTTATATTGATTATTTTATATTTATATGTATGTATGATGTGTTTCCTCAGCGCTGTGTGGGGTCATTTCCACCGTCTGGTTCCCGATCGGATCGTATCAGGAGCAGGACCTGATGACGTTCGGGTTCTCGCTGTACTCGGGCTGGGTCGGGGCGGCGCTGTCTCTGCTGGGCGGGTTTATGATCGTGTGTTGCGCGGTGGAGTCTTCAGCACCGTACACCGAAAACAACCGCTTCTATTACTCCAGACACGGACAGGCCACGCCCACCAACCCCTCCTCCACCAATCACGCCAAGAGCGCTCACGTGTAGTCCCGGGATTACCGTCCAGCTGCCCAGAGGAGCATTACAGCCTAATTCCCCTCAACCCAATCCCATTCCTCCTCTCTCTTTTACTGACTCTCTCGCTCTCTCTCTTTTACTTTCAGTCTTTCACTCTCTGTTGCTCTTTCTCTCTCTTTTATTCTCTCACTTCCTGCAGCTCTTTCTCAGTTTCTTGCTATCTTTCATTCTCGTTCTTAAACTCTCTCATTTTCGGTCTTTCGCTCATCCTCAATCTTTCAATATCTCTCTTTCTCTCTCTTTCTCTGACTCTCTTTCTCAATATTTTGCTATATCTTTCTCCTTTTATTCTCCTGCTTTTGCTCTTCCTCAATCTTTGGCTATCTCTCTCTTTTATTGTCTCTCTTTCACTTTTTCCCTTTGCTCTTTCCCTATCTCTCTCTCACTTTTTCTTTATCTGACTCTTTCGCTCTTTCTCAATCTCTCCTTCTTACTCTTTCACTTTTGTTCAATTTCTCTTTCTCTCAATCTCTCTTTCACATTCCCTATTGCTCTCTCTCTTACTCTCTTTCTTCATTCTCTCCTTTTTTGCTCTTTTCAATCTCTCACTATCTCTTTCTCACACTCGTTCTCTCTGTCTTTTTTTCTCTCTCAATCTCTTTTTCATTATCTCTCTCTGACGCTCTTTTGCTATCTCTTTATCTCAATCTCTCCTTCTGACTGTCTCACACTCCTCTACCTTCTTGCTCTTTCACTTTCTCTCTCACTCTTGTTCAATTTCTCTTTCTCTCAATCTCTCTTTCTCATTCCCTGTTGTTCTTTCTTTCTTACTCTCTCTTCATTCTCTCTTTTCTTGCTCTTTTTTTAATCTCTCACTATCTCTTTCCCACACTCGTTCTCTCTGTCTTTTTCTCTCTCAATCTCTTTTTTATTATCTCTCTCTGACGCTCTTTTTTCAATCTCTCTTTCTGACTCTTTTACACTTTACCTTCTTGCTCTTTCTCTATTTCTCTCCATTTATCATTCTCTTTCTCTTTTACACACACTATTTCTCACTGTCTATCTCATTATCTCTCTATGACACTCTTTTACTCTTTCTCAATCTCTCTTTCTGTCTTTCTCACACTCTACCTTCTTGCTCTTTTTCTCTCTCCCTCTCACTTTTTCAATGTCTTTCAATTTATCATTCTTTCTCTCTATTTCTCATTATCTCTTGACGCGCTTCTCTCTTTCTCAATCTCTCTCTCTCTCTCGCTCTCTCTCTCTCTCTCTCTGGTCTCTGATTTCTCTATTTCTCATTATCTCTTGACGCTCTTCTTTCTTTCTGACTCTTTTCAATCTCTCTCTCTCTCTCTCTCTCTCTGGTCTCTGACTGTAAACAGAGTGGTGTAATGCAGGGCGGACACTCGTATGAACCTGCTGCCCTCAGAGCACTCGGACTGAATGAGGCCTTCTTTAATTTGTACTTTTTTTCCTTTTTAATTCTTATTTTAATTACTCGTCGTACATCGGACCCTCTGCAGTGTTTTGGGGATTGTGAAACACTAATAGATCAGTATTTGTCAGTATTTGCTTTAATTTGCTTTTAATTCTAACTGTTTTTTGTGAAATATAACTACTTCCAGTTTGCGAGGACTTTTTTGGTTTGTTTATTTTACATTACAATGCAAACAGTGATTTTAGTAAGTCTTAAGTGTAACCTGAATATCTAATTTTAACTATTAGATATTTAGACTGTTGTATGATTTTTGTTGAATTTGTTTTTTATTTCTTCATCAGAAACAATTAGAAACTCATTACAGAGTCTAAAATAAACTTCTGGTACCGTGAGTCACCAGTGGGTCTTGAGCAACTGTTTAATTACATGTTATTCCAAGTGTTTGACCTTTTTGATTAATTTTGGCTTTTTGGCTTTTTTAATTGTACAATTAAGAGGATTTTTTTCTATCACTCAGCTACTGATCAGTAACCATAAAATATGGACACATGTCAACTCAATAAGTAGATCTGGATAAGGATTTTTTTTGGGCTGATTTGAGCTTAAATCCACAGATTGCTGCTTGCAGCTCGAGTTATTAACAGTTCAGATCATGTTTAAACATGCAGATCATCTTCACTTGTTTTATATCTGTAAAAACACAAGAATTCAAATTGAGATGAAATAAATATGGAAAATCTTCTAAAATTAACCAGATCTCATTATGAGATTATATATTTAGAAGATTGATTTAGAAAATGATTTCTTGTTTCTGATTATTTTTTTAAAAAAAGTTAAAAATCATTGTCTGATTTTTGGGATTTCCTGTCTGAGCTGGTTATTTATTTGTGATGTTTCAATTTTACATTTTATTAAATAAACAATGATTTGTTTACCACTCTAAAGTCTCTTCTCAAACTCTCCAGTTGGGTCTCAGATGAGTCTCAGGACACAACAGCGGATCATCTCAGTTTTTTAACCTAAACAATTACTCATAAGTTGGCTAAAAGTTGTGTAAAGTAATTGTTAAAGAAAGTAATATATCTGATATGAACTTCAATTTTTAACTTGAAGTTAAAAAACTAAATCTAAAACTAGAACTAATGGTTTTGTTTAAGGCAATGTCAAATCCAAACTCCTTTTTGTTTAGTCTAATTTAAAATGTCTAATCTAAGCTAAAAAATATATTTAATTGGTGTAACTAATCTAAAATTGTCCTATTTGAAAACAACATAAAGCACATTTTAAACAATTTAATCCAAAAGTTTGTTTTACTGAATCTAATCTAAAGTTTTTTTCTTGAATCTAATGAAGAAATGTCCTTTTGATGAATCCAATCCATTCTGTTAAATCTAATAAAAAAGTTCAGTAACTAAATTCTCTGTAAGTATTAGAAAAACGTACCTCCTTATTCTTTTACTCAGTTGGCCACTTTATTAGAAACACATACTAAACGTATTTTAATATTGGCCACTTTATAAGAAACACCCTGCTTTTTGTTATCACGGGCCACTTCACTAGACACACCTACTGACATGGTTTTATTACTGGCCACTTTATTAGAAACACCTTTATAAACCCTTGTGCTTCCATTTATTGACCACTTTATTAGACCTACTAAAGTACTTTTATTACTGGCCACTTTATTAGAAACACCTTTATAAACCCTTGTGCTTCCATTTATTGACCACTTTATTAGACCTACTAAAGTACTTTTATTACTGGCCACTTTATTAGAAACACCTTTATAAACCCTTGTGCTTTCCATTTATTGACCACTTTATTAGACCTACTAAAGTACTTTTATTACTGGCCACTTTATTAGAAACACCTACTTAACTTGTGAATTCTCTCACTGGCCACTTTATTAGAAACACCTACTTAACTTGTGATTTCTCTTACTGGCCACTTTATTAGAAACACCTACTAAACGTATTTTAATATTGGCCACTTTATAAGAAACACCCTGCTTTTTGTTATCACGGGCCACTTCACTAGACACACCTACTGACATGGTTTTATTACTGGCCACTTTATTAGAAACACCTACTGGACTTGTGATTTCATGTATTACAAAAAAACTACCTCCTTGTTTGTCCTGTCATTTGGCCACTTTATTAGAAACACATACCTCCTCCCTTCTTGTGATTTCTCTCACTAGCCACTTTATTAGAAACACCTACTGGACTTATTTCATTTATTAGAAAACACTTTTTCTCCTTGTTCATCCTGTAAATTGGCCACTTTATTAAAAACATCTACTAAAGAGCTTTTAAAACTGGCCACTTTATTAGAAACAAAAGCAGTTAGTATACAATAGGCTGACCCAGCACTTCACTGGATACCTCCTGTCAATTGGCCACTTTATTGGAAACATAAACTTAACTGTTAATTTTATTTATTGGCCACGTTATTAGTAAAAACCTACCCCCTTGCTCTTCCAGTCATTTGGCCACTTTATTAGAAACACTTACCTCCTCCTCCCTTCTTGTGATTTCTCTCACTGGCCACTTTATTAGAAACACCTACTGGACTTGTGATTTCACATTTATTATAAAAAAAACTTCTTCTCCTTGTTCGTCCTGTCAATTGGCCACTTTATTAGAAACATCTACTAAAGTGCTTTTAATACTGGCCACTTTATTAGAAACGAAAGCAGTTAGCATAGAGCAGGCCGACCCAGCACTTCACTGGATACCTCTGGTCAATTGGCCACTTTATTAGAAACATCTACTTGACTGTTAAATGTATTTATTGGCCACATTATTAGTAAAAACCTACCCCCTTGCTCTTCCAGTCCTCCTCCTCCCTTCTTGTGATTTCTCTCACTGGCCACTTTATTAGAAACACCTACTGGACTTGTGATTTCATTTATTACACAAACACTTCTTCTCCTTGTTCGTCCTGTCAATTGGCCACTTTATTAGAAACACCAACTAAAGTGCTTTTAAAACTGGCCACTTTATTGGAAACGAAAGCAGTTAGCATACAGCAGGCCGAGATACCTTGCCTGGCTGGTCCACCTTGCTGGTGTTCAGTTAGCGAGTGCAGCTTGTCACCATGATCTAGATCTTCATCAGAGCTTTTCTGCAAACATTTAGCATTTTCGGATGGTGGACCTCCGCCACACCCACCACTGAGCTCACTGTGTGGGATTAGGGTCTGCTGGTGAAGACGTGGGAAGTGTGGGAACTGTTTGTCCAAAACCGAAGATGACTTTGTTACTGTTGCCTGAAAAAAAAAAACCTGCAAAGCTTCGCTGATTACAGCGTTTCTTACGTTCTCATTCGCTACATGTTTTTCATCGCTAATCGAGAGACCTTGAACCTTGAAGTGACACAGTTTCAGGAACAAAGAAAGAACGTGATGTCCTCTGAAGCATTTCAGATAAACAGTAAGAGCAGAAGAATGAGGGGAGTTCTGGAGATAAACACGGCGAGGTCAGGCTTTGGTTTAACTGAGGTTGCTTGCATAACCATGAGTGATACACACTGATCAAGCATAACATTGTGAACATCTACTTGTTTCTACACCCATTAGTTAGTGTGTGATGTATGTTGTGCTGGTATAAGAGGATTGGATGCAGCAGTGCTGCTGGAGTTTTTAAACACTGTCATTAACTGGCCTCCACTCTATTACTCACTTCACCTACAGCTGAAACACCTTGTAGATAAAGTAAAGTCAGAGACAGAAGCTCTGAATCTGTTGTTGCACAGTTTGGTTTCGTCATCCTCTAGTCCTTCATCAATGGCTACAGGACACTGACCACAGGATACTGTTCCACAAGAATCTGTTCCACAGGATGCTGTTCCAAAAGGTGCTGTTCCACAGGATGCTGCCCACAGGACACTGTTCCACAGGATGCTGCCCAAAGGATGCTGTTCCAAAGGATGCTGTTCCACAAGATGCTGTTCCAAAGAATGCTGCCCACAGGATGCTGTTCCAAAGGATGCTGTTCCAAAGGACGTTGCCCACAGGATGATGCTCCTCAAGAAGCTGATCAAGCATAACATTGTGAACATCTACTTGTTTCTACACCCATTAGTTAGTGTGTGATGTATGTTGTGCTGGTATAAGAAGCTGGAAGCTGTTCCACAGGATGCTGTTCGACAGGACGCTGCCCACAAGACACTGTTCCCCAGGATGCAGCCCGCAGGATGCTGTTGGTTAACTAACTCAAGCCAGCAGTGACCCTGAGGTGTTTAAAAACTCCAGCAGCACTGCTGTATCTGATCCACTTGTTCTATATGATCAGTGGAGATGAAAAAAAAATAGATTAAAGGTATAGAACAAGGCGGTCGTCATAATGTTATGCTTGATCAGTGATTACACTGTATTTATATATACAGTATATACACATTATTGTAGTCTGGGAAGAACTTCTAACCCTTGAATGGGTCCTAATTGCATATTATGCATTCATAAATAAGAACAGTGCCAGGCAATAGTTTGGACACACAAATGAATGCTCATGAATGACTTCAAACCCCAAGTGAAATGGCCATATCATTAAAACCACCTGTCTAACATTAGGTTAGACAGACCCATTTCAATGCAGTTTGCTGCAGATCCTTTAAGTCCTGCAAGGTGCGACGTGGGCGGAGCCTCCATGAGCATCAGTGAGACTTTGTGGCGTGAACCTGTTGTCATCTGGTTCTCCAGTTGGGTCACCACCATTCCTCCTTGTGTCACTTTTGGGAGGAGCTGATTACTGCATACCTGGGAACGCCCCACAACAACGACCTACCTGAAGGAACAGTGACAATATGTGACGATATACAGTATACAAAGATTAAAACCATTAAAACCACCTGCCTAATAATAATAGACCCAAGGCCTGGACTCTACAAGACCTCTGAAAGTGTTCTGTGGTATCATCACCATCATTATCCCATAATCCCATAATTCACTAAGCTAATCAACCAGCATGACCAACCTGACCAAGCTAATCAACCAGTGTGGACATGCTGGTCAACAGGCGTAGCCATACTGGTTCACCAGTTTGGTCAAGCTAATCAACCCAATCAGTCCACAACAATAATCAGCTTGACCAAACTGGTCAACCAGTATGGCTAAGTTTGTTGACCAGCTTGGCCGCAGTGCTTTAATGTTGTTAAAAATGTTGACTAAAATCATATTTATTTATTTATTTTAAGATATTAAATTAATTTGGTTTCCAATGCAGAAAAAAACAGCCTGGCCTGATCAAGCTTGTCAAGTTGGTTTAATCTGATTGACCAGCATGGTTACTAAACATCATGAGCTATTTCTAGCTGGTCAAGTCAACCAGAATGATCAAGTTGTTGGCTAGCAAGACCAGTCTGGCCATTCTGGTTCATTGGAATAATCAGCTTGACCAAACTGGTCAACCAGTATGGCTTGGCTTGCAAACCAACATGACCATCATTAACACACTAAATAATCATGCTGGTCCACTAGAATGGTCAATCAATACGACCAAGCTTCTTGACAAGCCTTGACCAACGTGGTCTTCTAGTCCATCAAACACACTCTGTGCTGACCGGCAGTAAAGAATGTCAAGCAGCTTATAATCAACCTATTACCAGTATGCTTGACCAAGTATGCTTTAGACCATCTAAACCCCATCTGAGCCCCATTGTACACGTTACAGTACACATAATAGCCCTTCAGATCTCTAGGAGGAGAGGTGCTTTGAGACCAACTGTTCTGCAATTGGGTTTAACAACCCTCTGGACTGGAGAGCTACTAGTCTGTAAAGCTCCATCCCATTACACTTCATTTTCCAAAACAGTTTTTTTTTTTTTATCTTTTAAAAAACCCTTTGTAGCACCTGTATTTTTAAGAGTGTTCAAAGTGTTTCAGCTTAAACCTGTAAATCAGAACATCATATCACACTCTACTCAGGGTGTGTCCAAACTTTTGACCGGTACTGTACTGTATACACCATGTGTAGCACCATTAGTACGGGTATTACACAGAACACGCAGAGGACCGACAGCAATGACGGACAGGGGATGGAGGGGGTGTGGTCTTATGAGAGGCTCATAAGTATAAGAGAGTGTGAAGAGGCGGAGCTCTTCAGCTCTTCTCCAGCTGGGAGAGGAGGGGGGGGCGTGTCCATGTCTGAGCAGACATACAGTGCAGACACACCCACAGGCCTGACTGTATGACCTCACAGCACTGGAAAATATGATAACAGCACAGAGGAAAGCTTCTGGAATGAGGAGAATATGTTTAATATTGGCTATTATGGGATTGTTTTAAGATTATTCAGTAAATTGTACTATAATTAAATTAGAGGACCATTTAAGATCATTTATGTTTATTTTAACGTTGAAAAAATACATTTAAAATGTCAAATTTAAAAATAAAAACAAAACATAAAACCAGCTCAAGCTAGTCAAGTTTTTTAGTTGGAGTTTGATGGTTTAGCTGTACTACCAGTATGGCCAATCTGATTGACCATTATGACCATATAGGTGGTTGACAAGATCAACAACATTGGTTGACCATCTTTACCAAACTAGCTCACCAGTTTGCCCATCTTAAAGGTCACCCTGATGAAGGCATGACCAAACACTGACCAATATGACCACTTTGTCCAGTTCTACTAGCTTTCAGCTTGGTATTGATGGTCATACTGGTCAACCAGCTTAGTATTAATGGTTATATTGGTCGACCAGCTTGGTATTAATGGATATATTGGTCAAGCAGCTTGGTTTTAATAGTTATATTGGTCGACCAGCTTGGTCTTGATGGTTATATTGTTCAACCAGCTTGGTATCAATGGTTATATTGGTCAACCAACTTGGTATTGATGGTTATATTGGTCAACCAGCTTGGTATTGATGGTCATACTGGTCAACCAGCTTGGTATTGATGGTTATATTGGTCAACCAGCTTGGTATTGATGTTTATATTGGTCAACCAGTTTGGTATTAATAGTTATATTGATCAACCATCTTGGTATCGATGGTTATACTGGTCAACCAGCTTGGTATTAATTGATGTTTATATTGGTCAACCAGCTTGGTATTAATAGTTATATTGATCAACCATCTTGGTATCGATGGTTATACTGGTCAATCAGCTTGGTATTGACGGTCATACTGGTCAACCAGCTCGGTATTGATGGTTATATTGGTCAACCAGCTTGGTATTGAGGGTTATACTGGTCACCCAGCTTGGTATTTATGTTTATATTGGTCAACCAGCTTGGTATTGATGTTTATATTGGTCAACCAGCTTGGTATTAATAGTTATATTGATCAACCATCTTGGTATCGATGGTTATACTGGTCAACCAGCTTGGTATTGATTGATGTTTATATTGGTCAACCAGCTTGGTATTGATGTTTATATTGGTCAACCAGTTTGGTATTAATAGTTATATTGATCAACCATCTTGGTATCGATGGTTATACTGGTCAACCAGCTTGGTTTTGATGGTTTTATTGGTCAACCAGCTTGGTATTGATGGTTATATTGGTCAACCAGCTTGGTATTAATAGTTATATTGGTCAACCATCTTGGTATCGATGGTTATACTGGTCAACCAGCTTGGTATTGATGGTTATATTGGTCAACTAGCTTGGTCAAGCTTGGTCATACTCGTAAACCAGCATGGTCAAGCTTAGTCATTTAGTGTTTAATGGTCATTTAACCATTAAACTCAAATCAATCATACCCTATAGTGGTCAAGAGCTAATCTGGTGACCCATCTTAAACAGGGTTTTTATTTTTATCTACTTTATGAACATCCTGATCTATATAATATGACATAAAACAAGTTAAATGTGCCATAATAGAAACAAATACATGAAATAATCTACTTAAATTCCCATAATGAGAAATATTTCACATATCCCCATCATATTGGATGCTTCCCCGTGCTGAAATATCATGTTTTGCAGTGTAACAGCATGGTTTGAATTCTTCAAAACCATATTGTTCCTCAGTGACATAGAGCACCAGTGTGGTGATGGGGATGGGACAGAGTTGTATGTTTTTTGTTAGTGTGTAACGTGTGTGTAATGTGTGTGTAAGTGTGAGTAAGTGTGTGTGTGTGTTTCATACCTTCGCATAGACCACGGCAACCCTTTCAGTATGCTTGTGTTTCACACTCAGGAATGTACTGGGACCAGTGCCAGTCTAGATCCTCCCAACACCCGCCCACATCCCCAGAACAAAACAGGCCGGGGTCCGGCTTCACGAGAGTCTCGGCCAATCAGAATCTCCTCAAAAGTGTTTTTAATCCCCCATAAACCTCAAACTTCAGGGAACACATGAAGATATTTATTGTTTTTAGCTTTTCTTCCACTGGAAGTTCTTGTTCCAGTGACCTCTAAAGTCAGATACTGGAGCTGGGATTGATTATTAAATGTAGTTTATATTTATAATATGATACGAACAAAATTATAAGAATTATTATCATATTTCTTAATTAATAAACTTCCTTATTCTTGTTTTAAGTGATTTAACCTACTAATAAACAGTGTTTTACTGTTTATTTGTGTTTAGTATTCTAATGTTATATAGACTTAATTACAGGTAGACACTCTTACTGACCACTGACTTTATTAATGTTTATTTGGGTTTAGTATTCTAATGTTATATATAGTTAATTACAGGTAGACACTATCACTGAATACTGCATTTATTTATATTTATTTGGGTTTAGTATTCTAATGTTATATAGAGTTAATTTCAGGTAGACACTCTCACTGAACACTGGCTTTTTTATTTATTAATGTTTATTTGGGTTTAGTATTCTAATGTTATATAGAGTTAATTACATGTAGACGCCCTCACTGATCACTGACTTTATTAATGTTTATTTGGGTTTAGTATTCTAATGTCATATAGAGTTAATTACAGGTAGACACTCTCACTGATCACTGACTTTATTAATGTTTATTTGGGTTTAGTATTCTAATGTTATATAGAGTTAATTTCAGGTAGACACTCTCACTGAACACTGGCTTTTTTATTTATTAATGTTTATTTGGGTTTAGTATTCTAATGTTATATAGAGTTAATTACATGTAGACGCCCTCCCTGAACACTGACTTTATTAATGTTTATTTGGGTTTAGTATTCTAATGTTATATAGAGTTAATTACAGGTAGACACTATCACTGAATACTACATTTATTTATATTTATTTGGGTTTAGTATTCTAATGTTATATAGAGTTAATTTCAGGTAGACACTCTCACTGACCACAGACTTTATTAATATTTATTTGGGTTCAGTATTCTAAACATTCTATGTTTATTTGGCTTTATTTCATTGTTTTATATAGAGTTCAACCTATAACAGTAGAATAACCTGTTTTTTCTGTAATTAACTCTATATAACATTAGAGTACTAAACTCAAATACACATTTATAAAGTCAGTGATCAGTGAGAGTATCTACCTGTAATTAACTCTATATAACATTAGAACACTAAACCTAAGTAAACATGAATAAAGTCAGTGATCAGTGAGAGTGTCTACCTGTAATAAACTCTATATAACATTAGAACACTAAACCCAAATAAACATTAATGCTATATAAAGTTGGTAGAGAGAGTATTTAAAGTGATGCTTGCTTTACTATTTAAGATTAGAGATTTTTCTGTAGATTCTCTAAACTTTCAGTGTTTATTTGAAGTGAAGTTCTCATGGATCCAGACCACCGGCATCCCCCCCCCACCCCCCCCACGAACCGTCTGATCCAAGAGCAATGCGATACCATCTCACACCGTCTCACAGCAGAAGAAATGCAAAGCAAGAGTGAGGCTTTTATCAGATCTGCAATAAATAACTTTCATTTTTGCATGGAGGCAATATCAACATCTCATTACACACACAGTGCCACGGGCAGCAGAACCACAGATAGAGAAACAATAAAGAATAGATTCTTTTTCTGCTTTTTTTTTTTTTTCTTCATTTTTTTTTTTTTTCAAACCAGAGTACAAGAACACATCCACTCAGTACCAAAATATACAGCAAAAACACGGATCGGGTTCGCGGGAGGAAGCCAACCTCAACATGTTCCCCAACAAAACACCAAACCAACTCAGCGGCAGGAAATATACCTCACAAACACAACACCGCGCCGAACTGCACCGCACCGCACCGCGGCGTACCGCACCACAGAGACTAAATAAACCACTAGTAGCTGAACTTTCCAAAAGCAAACCAGCGGCAGCATCTGATTAAAATTTAACAGCTTTAAACGGGTTCGTAATAAAATATCTCTCTTTGTTTTTAGCTTGTTACGGTTTTGTCTTTGTGTTTTAAGCAGCACAAATTAGGGGGTTAATAAGGTGTTCTCTGTTCTGTAAAGCCTGAAATAGACTCATTTTAATTAAACAAATGATTAAATAATTAAAGACAGATTTTTCAATAAAGTATCAATACGTGCATAAACACAGATTGCATTATTAGTAGTGGTGTCAATCGATTCTAAACATAACTGCATAATCAGAACTCTCTTTTTCTTAACCCTCTATGGCATGAATTATATTTGGGGGGGGGGGGGGCGAAATCACTATTTGGGGGATTTTTTTTCTTGGGAACTTTTTCTTTTTATTTTGATAACAAGCTAATTATTTAAACCACCACTGCTTCATTATGATGGCACTAACAAAAGTGGTCTACATGATAATTCCACGTGGTAACAAATAAAAAAAAAACTTGTTTTAATAAGCTTACTTCTTTACATATTCTTGCACATATACACATTTTTATTTATGATTTTATGCTTGTATGCCTTATGGGATTTAACATAGATATGACTTGTAACATTATATTAAAAAATAAAATAAATAAATTAATTAATTAATTAATTAAACAATCTGTCAAGTCAGATTTTATTATATGTTATATTTATGGACGTTTAACTATTGTCCAGCTGTAATAAAATTAGGCTTTAAAATAAAACACCTTAATAAAGCCCTAATTTGTGCCGTTTATAATAAAAAAATGTAAAGTTCCTACAGTTTTATCCTGTTTCTGTCTAAACTAATTTATGTTCCAGAGCTCTAATCTAGATGGAGGTACGGTGACCGTTAAAACATCAACAAAGAGTCGTTTCCATCCAAAAACAGGTCATTAAAAATAGCCCCTCGCTGCTGTAGCTCCGGTTCCTGCAGTGGGTCGACGGAACGCCACCCCGGAGCTATCGGATTACCGGAGCAGAACCTGGAGTTAGGAAACACCTGTTTATAAAAGCCTCGCTGGAGGTTTCTGCAGGTCCGATAGCATCTCGTGTCTGATGCAGTGAGCAGGGCTCTGTAAACCCCAGGAATTCTGGGATGTGGCTTTCTGTTACATCACTAGGGGTGCACGAAAATATCAATATATATCGAAGTATTACGATATTTTTTACGCTTCGCAATTTTTTTTGTATTAATTTAGATTGGTGTAAAGATTGGTGTCAGAAGTGGTTAATTTAGTGTTGTATTTGTCCTGATTGGTTAAAAAGTTACTTTCACCCTTACTTTTACTTCTTACAGTATCTTACAGTATGGCAGTATACCACGATATTTCTGACAAACTGTTACGTAACCCCTGTAACGTGATGTGCATCTTATCTGATGCGCCACTTTAATGGCAATACACCGTCCGTCCTCTACATCACAGAGTCGTATTATGTCTCGTTGTGGTCGTTGCACATGCAAATAATTAGCGACATGTTTTTAACTCCTGAGGCAGCTCCACATGCTACACGGCCCACAACAACAACAACAACAGCGACGACGATGGTGACAATGAAAACGCCACAGGGACGGAGCGGGCACAAAACGCGCCAACCGAGGCCCAGATAAAGCTCTACACAACCAGGATTTTCACTTTAACCCCTTAAACTCCATACTCCAGCTCCAACATATACAGTCATACACAGTACTGTACAGAGGTTTTGGTCCCCTTACAACCACTATTTTAAATTTCTTTCAAAAGTGATTTTATGTTTAGTGTAAAAACTTGATTCACAGTTAGCCAACAAGCTAAAGACTCCACCAAAACTGGTAAGATAATTTTAAGATAGTGTTTTATGGTGATTTTTAACTGAATATGTCCCAATTTGTAAGCCTCAGGGTAGCACTGTTAGCATTGCTAAAGGTTAGCATTGTTAGCATTTACCTCTACCACAACTGGAAAGAAAATCATAAACGTGTGTTTTATGGTGACTTTCAACTAATATGTCCCAATTTGTAAGCCTCAGGTTAGCACTGTTAGCATTGCTAAAGATTAACATTGTTAGCATTGCTACAGGTTAGCGTTGTTAGCATTTACCTCTACCACAACTGGGAAGACCATTATTTACTTGTGTTTTTTGTGGTGACTTTCAACTGAATAAGCTAGCTAGTTAGCTAGCTAGTTAGCTAGCTGCTGAGACAAACTACTGGTGTGTTTTTTTTTTTTTTTGCTTTGTATGCTTGTTATGAAAAAATATACATGATCTGTTAAAACTACTCATTAAACTATGGTAATATAGTGGTTATCGTAATTTTTAACAAGAAAAATGGTATTTTTGTCCCTTGAGCCAGTGCCAATAGGATTAGGCATTAGTTTTTATTACTAAGCTATACTGATATTTTTATTCTGTTGTAGCTAAAACGTCTGCACAGTACTGTATTTCTGTTTTTATGCAACATTAGATGCTTCATATTACGTAGAAAGATGGTATCACTTTATTTAGATTCTAATTTAGATTTAAAACCTTGTAAAAACCCTACTGAGCAGATAGAAACAATACTTTGGATACTCTGGAGTTTAAGGGGTTAAAAAAGAGCGAGATGAAACTTTTACCATTTTACCCAGAGAACGAAATAACTTGTTGCTAAAACGGACATGGCAGGTGAGTTCTGTGCAATTCCATTTTTACACAATGTCTTAAAGGAACAGTTTGGGTAAAACATAACTGAGCAATGTTTGGAGCTTCTTTAGTTTAGTTACAAGACTAATTTAGCTAGCTAACTGTGCTAATTACAGAAGTTTACCTCAGCGATTAGCAATGCTAACTGAAGTCAATCCGAGACTTTTCTCAAACTGCATCGAGATGTTCAGTAATCTCAAATGGACTTAACTTAATTTAACTAATTCTATTATTGATATATTTTTTTAAACATAGACTTTAATATATTTCCTGAATTTGCACTCGCAATAAAATGTTTCAATTATGAACTTTTGGTGCATTGTGAAAAATGATTACTTTGTGATAATAAACAAATATATGGTACCAGAATGTTTAAAAAAATATATATAAAAAGTTCAATTCGAGGAAGCTGCTAAGTATCTAAGATCTAATGCTCAGAATATGATTTTGAACTGGGTGCAGAACCATCACTGACTACAGCAGATTATGTAATCCAATATGTTTCTTAATAATAATAATAGATGCCTATTAGCATACAAGTATCCCTCGAAAACTATGTGAGGACCCCGGTGGGGATTGCAAACCCCAGTTTTAGAACCCCTGATCCAGAACATGGGCTAATGTTCTCATTTCTGGCATTTTAAAATGATAATGTGCCATTTTTTTGGATTTAGGAGCCTGTAACATGTAAGTTAGCCTCATAATTTCAATGCAAGACCTCAAACATCTAGTTTGACTCATATTTGATCAAGTATAAACTGTATAATGATTTTCTCCCAAACTGTTCCTTTAAGCAAAACTTTGGGCCTAAATCTGGTTTCTCCGAAACGCCTCAACTCAGGGCTCCCCACGAAATTACATGCAAAAACCTCTTTTTTTCTCCCTTAGTTCACATCGTTCCCTCCATCTGAAGGAGAACCCCGACCAATCAGGAGACACAATCCATACTGCGGATCACATGCTGTGTACACAGAGCTGCCAGCTTGCAAGGATGGGGTGGAGTCACATATGCAGAGCGAGGGGTGGGAAGGATGGCGATGAACTCACTAACAGGCACAAATGATACGAAAGAAAAGTGTTCACCAAAAAAACGGAACCCAAGATATCATCATGCCATTCATATCATCTCACGGAAAGAACTGAAAGAAAAGAAAGACACAGACGTCGGCAGAACAGACGAGCGTGAGCGTCGTGATGGTCGGAGATAAAGCACACACTTACGGATGAAGGCACTATCGCAAGCAAAGTCGTCCCATCACAACTGGTGGCCACCTCTTGGGCTAGACGTTGGGACGTTGGGAGGGTGGCGGTTGGGGGGGTGTGGTTTTCATGTCTGTGGTTCGGAGTGTGTGAGGTGTCCGTAAACCTCGTGGGAAAACAGTCAGCAGCACAAATCAGTGTCTCAGCGATGGAGGCGGAGCTATGGTTTGTATGGTTTTGCAGTTTATGGCTTTGGGCCAGTTTAACATTGGGCCATTTGGTCATTTGACATTTTACTAAAACAACAGTTTAAAGAAAGAAATAATACCCAGAATTCCCCATTTTACCGCAAATGCAGACAATCAGCCAATACCAATACCAACCTATACCATGTCATACCAGCATTTACAACAGGGGGCGACAGAGTGCCGAGCACTAGTGATTGTAGTCATTTTCTACGTGACCAAGCAATTTCAAGTATCTAGCTGTAATCAAGCAACAAGAAAAAAAGGGCACAATGCAACAATTTCAGACTTCAAGTACAACAAATCAAGTAAACCGAACAATATCATTCAACCAATCGAGAGCTACTATAGATGTCATGCTAACTAAAAGACTTACCCTGTGTTATTTGCCTTAGGAGGTGACAGAACACCAGGCGACTAGTCGTGTTCTTGCACAGCAATAGGGCGAAATAAGTCTTTGTGATGCATCAAAAGCCACGGTATCCTGGGTAATGTCAGCATACCACCAAGAAGGACCAACCACCTCCAACAGGATTAACTGGAAGCTGTCTGAAAGGGATGTTCGGGTGCTAACCCGGATTGTGCCTCAACTTATTTGTTTCCACCAGAACTGTCCGTCTGGAAAATAAATTATTGTGGTCTAAAACCAGGTGTTTCAGTTTCATTGTCCAACCCCTGTACATTGCTAATGTACAAAAGTTGGGTTAGTTTATTACTTACGGTAAACTATAAATATAAACAACACTTCTTTGGATTTTGAACTTGAGCCATGGGGTCATCGACTTAGTGTGTGGCTGAGCCACTCTGAACCCCCTAATTCTGAACGACCTTAAACAAAAGCAAGTAAAAGCTAGATGTACAGCATTTACAGCAATGTTCTGTGAAATGTGAAATTGTTAAATTGTTGTTCTAGTGTTTGTTGATGTCGTAGAATTAGTCTCACACGTCTAAGGAAGGGAAATCTGGGCACAGAGCATGTCTCGGCTGATTGACTACAGTTGGGGTAAGAGGAAAATTGTGCAAATGAGATTTTTGGAAGAAGAGTCGTTCTATTAACAGAGATGTGAAAGCTAGCGCTAAAGTCTTCAGCATGTGATGAATGATGAGATAATGGCTGCAGTAATGAGGAAGGCTTTGTTTAAGTGCTCTGTGAAGAAAGAGAGTTTGGTGGATCGAAGCCTGTCACAGAGGTCTTCAAATCTGGACCCTACATCCAGCTCTCAGTCCTGACCAAAATCCAGGACTGGGAACTGAATTCAAGGTCCAGATTTGAAGACCTTTAAAGGAAAGGCAGTTGTGGAAAGCAAGAGGACGGTGCAGTCTTTGGAGAAACCGTTATCGTCGTGTGGTCAGAAGCAACGTCACCTTCTCATGTGCAAAGGTTATGCAAGTTCAGTTCATGCTGAACTGGTTTGGAGTGAGTGATTACCCCAGTCGACGAAAAAAAAACAGGAAACGAGAAAACGAGAGGAAGCAAAATTGAAATTAAACTAAATGAAACTAAATTTAACGAGTGTGGAGAGGTAACCATCTAGCCCAAGGGTTTCTGCAGGTTCTGTGGACACACGAGTACATTCAGCATTGCGTTCTCATTCCAGAGGATCGTCCAAATCGTCGTCCACCACCAGCGCATCGAAGCCTGGGACAGACTTCCCGCCTTTGCTTTTGGCTCTGCTGTGGGACGAGGAGGTCCTGTGGTTGTCCCGACTGTCCAGGGCGTCTCCTGGAACTTCCGAGGGGTCCCCATTCTCCCGTGGCGGCTGCTGCTTGGTCCCCTTGCCCTGGGGTCTCCAGTCTCTGCCAGAGGGGTACAGCTCATCATCCACGGCAAAGTTGTCGTCCACTCCCATGTCGTAGCGTTGGTATGTGCTGGCGTGGACCTCCTCCTCTCGTGCCGTGATCTCCAGGGTGCTGTTCCACATGCCGTAGCCGAAGTAGATCAGGACGCCTGGGCAAGTACACAGAGAAACATCAATCAATCAATTAATCAATCAATCAACCTTTATTTTAACTCGGAAGTACATTGAGGGCAACCCTCATTTTTATTGTAGCCAAGCAATTACAAAAACAGGGATTGACAGTAATGGACTAAGTCCTAAATTAATTAAAACTAAATCAGAAAAGTAATGAAAATATGTCTTACCCACAAAACACCAGACAGCAAATCGTATCCAGGTGATGCTGGACAGCTTGAGCATGAGATACACATTGACCAGCATGGCGGAGGCTGGAACGAAGGGCACACAGGGGGCCATGTAGGGCAGACGCTTGGGGTTCTCTGGCTGCTGGATGATGATGAAGATCAGCAGGGTGATGATCAGCACTTGCAACACCAGCAGCAGCACGGCCCACCAGCGCCCCTCCGAGATGCAGTCGGCACCGAATATGATGAGCGAACAGAAGCCGAAGATGAGGAAGAAGAGCAGCAGAACGCAGCGCGTGACCGTTCGGCCGGTATACACCGTGGGTCGGTCCATTTTGCTGGGCAAACCCAGGCGGATTCTCATGGTGTAGTAGCGAGGACCCATTAGCTTCTTCAGCTTCTGAAGGTAGACACTCTCCGTCTCGTCCGATTCGATGCCCGAGGACATGTCCACTGTGCCGTAGTTCGGATGACTGGCAGTGTAGTTGGATTTATCCGACTTACCGATCAGCATCTCGTTATCGCCCAGCGACGGCAGGTTCTTGGCTCCACACGTGTTGGTTGGAGGACCGCCGTAATCTTCCCCTTCGCTTAGCGGTGAACATGCATCCTTCTCACATTCAGCCAGCACTCCCTCAGCCTTCCTCTTAGCGTTCTCCTCGGAGAGGAAGTTGACGAAGCCGTGGATGTCGCTCTCAGGTTGGTAGCGAAGCAGCAACACGCATACGGACACCAAGGTGTAGGCCAGCAGGGTGCCGATGGACATCATCTCGATTAGGTCACGCAAACTGACCAGCAGAGCCAGCAGGGCGGCCATGAAACCGGACACGATGCAGGCCACGACTGGAGTCTCCGTGTAAGTGCTCACGTGGGCCAGGAACCTGCAGAAGGACACACAAAGATCTGCAAGAGGGCAAAATTCTCATATCTGATTGGCTTACTGTACTGTTAGAATGTGCAAGCTGTAGAAGTGTATTGGATCAGTACTTATGGGGCTTGCCTGTTATTAGCTGAGGTTGCCATGCTAATCTGCTGCAGGTTTACCTACCTACTATAGGCTTAATGAATGTGGCTAAACACCCTGCAAGGGTGGGGCTAAACGATTAAAGGCTGTTAATGGATGGAGTTTACAGTGCAAAGGTGGGAAAAGTGTGTAGGTAGGAATACAAGGCTCAGTGGACCAATCACAGTTGCTGCAGTCCGCACCATTTATGGGGCGGTGCCCGTCAGGTTAGACCATAGACTACATCACAGGGTACTTAAACTGTTCTACATTTACTGGGCGGAGCTAAACTGTTGCAAGAACTGAATGAGTGTGTACCTGAAGAGCAGACCATCTCCAGCCATGGCGTAGATGACCCGCGGCATGGGGAAGAGTGACCCCAGCAGACTGACGGTCAGTCCAGCGATGGAGCCGATTGCCACAATGTATTTAGCAGCCTGGAAGCCGTGCAGAGCGAACATCTCCATCAGCGGAGCGTCAGCATCAATCTCTGTGTACGGCACCATCAGAGTGAGAATTACACTCACCTACACAGAGAAAGAGTGAGATACAGAGAAAAAGAGTGAGATACAGAGAGAGAGAGAGAGAGAGAGAGATTATTGAACCCTACTTTAGCAACCCCCAACATTACTGGACCCACGACCCAACGTTCCGGACCCCTGCCTTACCTCAGCTTAGCAAGAATACTGACTGCTACCTCACTACATCCCAACATTACTGACCCTTAACTTGCCACACCTCAACTTTTCTAACCCCTACCTCACTACACCCCAACATTACTGACCCATATCTTGCTACACCTCAACTTTCCTAACCCCTACCTCACTACACCTCACCTCAACCACAACACCTAAACTTTACCAACCCCTACCTTGCTTCAGTTCAACATTACTGCCACCCCATTACACCCCAACACTACTTATCTCTACCTTTCTATGCCCAAAGATTGCTAAACCCACATTATCTCAGCCCAACATTACTAAACCTCCTCGCCAGGAGTGGCATAAAGTTATTCAAAAGCAGTGTGTAAGACTGGTGGAGGAGAACATGCCAAGATGCATGAAAACTGTGATTAAATTGTGGTTATTCCACCAAATATTGATTTCTGAAAACTTTATGAATATTAAATGGTCTGAAAGCCATTTTTCATTTTCTGCAAATAAATGCTCTAAATGACAATATTTTTATTTGAAATTTGAGAGAATGTTGTCGGTAGTTCATAGAATAAAACAACAATGTTCATAAGCCTATAAATAGCAAAATCAGAGAAACTGATTATTTTTTTCAGAGCTGAATATATATATATATATATACATGTATGTACTGTATATAAGTTGATGTCTCACCTACAGATCACTAAAATAGGGCCCCAGGCCTCGGCACTATTCTGACTGGACCAATTAAAACATGAACTTAACTTCAGGCTAAAATAAGAACCCAGACACTCACAGCCTGCTAATTAGCGTGCTAGCTAACCGCCAGACAGCTTCACAGGTGTGAATACAAAGGTTAGATTTATTCAGATTCCAGCAACTGCAGGTGTGAGGAATATGAAAGTGATGGAAAGAAGAAAGCAGACTGGTTGGAGGGTGTTTCCAATAAAGTGGCCAGCAAATGGAAGCACAAGGTAAGGTAATAGGTAGGTGGGTGTTTCTAATAAAGTTGGCAGTAAGTGTAGATACAAGTAAGGTGGTAGGAGGGTGTTTCTAATAAAGTGGCCAGCAAGTGGAAGCACAAAGTAAAGTGTAGGTAAGTGGGTGTTTCTAATAAAGTGGCCAGCGAGTGGAAGCACAAGGTAAGATGGTAGGCGGGTGTTTCTAATAAAGTGGCCAGTGAGTGGAAGCACATGGTAAGGTGGTAGGCGAGTGTTTCTAATAAAGTGGCCAGCGAGTGGAAGCACAAGGTAAGGTGGTAGGCGGGTGTTTCTAATAAAGTGGCCAGCAAATGGAAGCACAAGGTAAGGTAATAGGTAGGTGGGTGTTTCTAATAAAGTTGGCAGTAAGTGTAGATACAAGTAAGGTGGTAGGAGGGTGTTTCTAATAAAGTGGCCAGCAAGTGGAAGCACAAAGTAAAGTGTAGGTAAGTAGGTGTTTCTAATAAAGTGGCCAGCGAGTGGAAGCACAAGGTAAGATGGTAGGCGGGTGTTTCTAATAAAGTGGCCAGTGAGTGGAAGCACATGGTAAGGTGGTAGGCGAGTGTTTCTAATAAAGTGGCCAGTGAGTGGAAGCACATGGTAAGGTAATAGGTAGGTGGGTGTTTCTAATAAAGTTGGCAGTAAGTGTAAATACAAGTAAGGTGGTAGGAGGGTGTTTCTAATAAAGTGGCCAGTGAATGAAAGCACAAGGTAAGGTGGTAGGTGGGTGTTTCTAATAAAGTGGCCAGCGAAGCACAAGAATGGTGTTAGGTAGGAGTAATGATGTATTACTGTACATGGTAGCAACTTGGGCATTTAATTTTTAATGATTTTGAGGTGAGGTACAAACCCATTTCATCTAGCAGCGGGCACCACGCCGCCATTAATCTTATGCTACTGCTTTCTCCTGCTCTTTTTCTCCAGGAGCGAGTGGAGGCTAAGTGAACGGAGGCTGAGGTACAGGCTGGGCTCCTGCTGTCGCCGTATAAAACCTCGCTCTCAGCTCTGCTTTAAAATCAATGCGTTCTGTCTGGCAGGGCTGGGTGGTGTCATTAATCACTGCACAAACACAGCATCTCTGAAATCTTAATATGCTTTACCAGCTTCACCACCCTGCCAGCCTGGCAGGCTGAGGACGGTCACCCATAGCAACCTGCTGATGCAAAAGCTGCACAGGATGCAGCAAGTCTAGCAGACAGATGGCAACATACTTTAAAGCAATATACAGTAGGAACTGTACTAAGAATATCCAGCTTATTGCAATGTATTATCATCAGCAGGAGGTTTCAACCTTAAATCAGAAAAAAAACCTATAAAATCATGATAAAAAACATGATAAAAATTTTTTTTGTGAGTGTTTCTTGCATTTTACGTTTGACTTGTATGTGTTTGCAGAAAATAAATTATACCAAAATATGTTATGTTTCATCTGCTCTACTTTAATTTAATTTAATAATATACAGTGCATCCATTCCCGCATTTCATACCTGCAGCACATTCTGAAAAATTTTGGTCAGGGTCAATTTAGGGTGAATTAAGAGGCAAACACTAAATTATTAATGTGATTTCAAACAGGAATTATTCAAAATGTAAATTAGGACCAAAGACAAAAAAGGACCATCCAGACTGTTATCAGCAACAACTTCAAAAGCCAGGATCAGCTGTTATTAATACAGAAAAAATCAGATTTTAGAGTATCGTTGAGGTGCCTTCAAGACTGCTTCTTAACAATGGCTTTCCATGATTTTTTCAATCCGACAGTGATAAACCATATGCTGCACACTTCATTACAAAGGCATAGCTGTGGGAGAAGAGGGTACAGATAGTGGTCTTTAGTAGAGAATTTTTGAACTGGAAAAATCTGGAAAATGGAAAATCTGTCTATCGAGAAGGAATGGCAAAGTGATAACTATTTCATTGTACCAACATTTTGGAATGTTCCTGCCGTCTGCAATCAAATACGAATCTGTGGATATGTAAGAAACACTGCATTTGTCTTATTTGCGGTTGGCGAGTAGACAACATATATTTATATATGTTTGTCTGTAGAGGTGTGTGCTATACTCACAGAGACATAAGCAGTCAGGCAGGTGACCAGTGATGCAGTGATGGCGTAGGGGATGGACGTGTTGGGGCTTTTGGCCTCTTCTCCAGTCGTGGCGATGATGTCGAACCCAATGAAGGCGTAGAAGCAGGTGGCAGCGCCCTGCATCACCTGCCCAGCACAGCCAATAGAAATACAGCTCATACTTCCAACAAATTTAAAGCCCTGTCCTTGTGTTTTGGCCATTTTTACACTAAAATTTTACTATTACTACAGAACTGGGTCATAATATTGAATAATTGGATATCATCACTGGTTTCGGAGAATACAACAGTGTATAAATCAAGTAGCCGCTCCCATTTCAGTCATTTATAAAGATATTCCACAACCACTTTAAAATAAGACTACCTTAATAAAGGTGTTATGGATGGTTTATAAAGGAGAGTATTAATGGTTATTAATCAGGCTGCAAATACTTTAAAACTCATTAATAAGCAGTTAATAAATAAATAACAACATAAATAGAAATGAAAACAGTGAGTTAAAAAAAATGGCAAAGTTGTAATCCCACACTCCACATTCGTTTCTACTGTCAAAACACTTTTATCTTTCTAGATCTGATCTTACTTTGTGTTTTCCATCAATCATTAAAGGGTTAAACTTGTTATATTAATTAATTTGTAAGTATGTTTAAATATTTACTATAAATCAAATGACTAAGAAAACAACGGATCACTGTTGCCTTTTCAATTAATGTGTTGTAACTGCTTATTAATGGTTTTAAGGCATTTACAACCTAATCGACAATATTTTATAATCTAATTTATAAACCATTTATAAACCCTTTATGAAGGTAGTCTTATTTTAAAGTGGTACCGATATTTCTTATCCTCAGTGATTCAGATGTATTTTACAGACGCCCTGTATTAAATATACATTTTACAATACATTTTTAATTATTATTAAGATTACTATGAGAATTTAAACATATTAACTAAGTAAATATCCTGTTTTTAAATTGAGAAGATAGTGTAGAAGATAGTAGAAGTCTGTGTTTTACCCCTGACCAGCCGAACGGCAGGAATCGCCCCTCGTCCCAGTTGGTCCCGCTAACGAAGAACAGTCCTGCGATCATCATGAAGACCCACACTATCAGGTTAATGACGTTCAGGACGTTGTTGAAGCCCACCGAGTTCTTCACCCCCAGAGCCACGATCACCGTCACCAGGATGGCGATGATCAGAGCCAGGAGATCCGGATACGCCTGCTCTCCTTTACCTGAGAGGAGAGAGAGAGAGAGGACAGGTGTGTCTGTTAGTACATCTACATACACACACAAACTAACACTAAATAACAATTTAAACTTTAATATCTTTAATTTGTTTTTTTTTTTATTTATCTCGAAACTTTAATACGTTAATTATTATAATTTACACAAATTTCCTAGCATGTAATATAATTTAAACTTTTTTACACAGCCTGGTGGCATATTAGGGGATTTACTCTGTAATGTAAACACATTAGAATCACTACTGTCGAGATTAGAGGGTAAAACATCATTAAGCATATCTGCTGAAATACGGATAAAATTTTATAATCACCTGTTTCTGTCTCTGTGTTAAACATCTACTCGGCACATTAAAAGATTTTAACAGGCTTAGTTTACCATAAGGAACTAGATCAGGCTCACCTGAGTTTTAATTGATTTCACCTGTTAACCCATATGCAGTATAAATGCCTGTCTATTTCTGTACATAATCTTTTTTTAATCCATTTTTACTTTATTTTACACCATTTTACTTTATTTTTACTACATTTTTGCTTATTTATTTTGGAGTTTTTTATCTGGTTTGGACCCTTTATTTTCATTTTGCACTTTTTGGTTTAGCCCAGATTCAGCGTTTATTATTTGTTATTTTATCTACTGTTAAATTGATATGTCTAAAGAAGAAAAAAGTATTTTTTTTTTTGTTCAAAATGTATTCAATAGGGGTGTGCCATATCGCTTCTTATGCAATAACACGCAAAAAACACGCAATATTCTTGTGAGCAGATTTTTTTGTAATTGTTTTGCTATTCATTGTATTTATTTTTAATTCTGTGTTTGCTGTTTATTTTCATATAATACAGGGACCATTGAGAGCATCTTGAGCAGCTGCATCACTGCCTGGTTTGGGACCTGCACCGTCTCTGACCGCAAGACCCTCCAACGTATTGTGAGGACAGCTGAGAGGATCATCGGCGTCTCTCTCCCCTCCATCACGGACATTTACACCACCCGCAGCATCCGCAAAGCAACCAGCATTGTGAATGACCCCACTCATCCCTCACACGAACTGTTCTCCCTCCTGCCTTCGGGAAGAAGGTACCGCAGCATCCGGTCCAGCACGACCAGATTCTGCAACAGCTTCTACCCCCAAGCCATCAGACTCCTTAACTGCAGAGACTGAACTGATGGTTTTTCTGTACATGCACACACACTCTTACCCCACTTACCCCAGAAAATGGAAAGCACTAAAAACCCTACTACCTCACTGGACTCTATTGCACACTGTGTAATAGAGTAATTACTACCTCACCTGGTCTTTTTTGCACACTGCATAATTTGCACACTGTCTTGTTATTTATTATTCTTTGTCTGTATTGTGTTGTATTGTCTGTCTGCTCTTTTGTACTGTTGCACTATTGTTCTGTCTACACTGTGTTTATGTGCACCATGGTCCTTGGAGGAACGTTGTTTCGTTTCACTGTGTACTCTGTATATATCTGAAATGACAATAAAAACCACTTTGACTTGACTTTGACTTTGCTGAAATCTAGTTTTAGTGGTATATTTTTTTGCTACATTTCTTTATTTTTGTTACATTTTGCTACACATTATTATTTTATATAAAATCAAGGTCTTGATAAATTACTGTTAACAAAACAGACAATAGTTTAAATTGTTCATTATTTTGTTCACATTTCTACTGAATGTATAAAACTGCTATATTTTTACTCAAAATATGTATACATATTTATATGTATTTTTTTTTGCAGGAATATATTCTTAAAAATAATAAAAAAAAATGTATGTTTTGTCATATTGCCAAAAATATCATTATTGCAAAAATGCTCTGAAATATTGTGATATTATATTAGGGTCATATCGCCCATTCCTAGTATTCAATCAAGTCTTTTTATCTTTTTATCTAGATTATTAATAGAAAAAGGCAATTACGTAATAGAGGAAAAACACTGTAAAACTAATTGGGAAAAGCTAATAATAATACTGTTATTATAGCTAATAACTATACTGTTAGAATGTACAGTATAGCATTATTAATATATAATATAGTATTACATTTCCTGATTTAATTTTCATTCAATTTCATTATTTAAGTATAACAGTAAATCATCAGTATCAGTCCAGGTGTTAAGGGGTTAAACCTGTGCTGGATAAATAAAGATCCTGAACATTTTCCAGTGTTTTCTATCTGATCTGTTTCACTCGGCCCGTCATCACGCTGACAGGATGTGCTCCAGGCCTCGGACGAACCACGTCAGAGCCAGAGAACCTCACACAACCCTCCACATCTGCCACCAAACACCACGTGGGTCTAAAAATACCCAGCATGCCTCAGTCCGTGCCCGGGGTGGGTGTGAATGTGAAAGATGGAGGAATGAAGCTGAGGGAGGTGGAGTTTTATAACAGGCTGAGTCAGATCACTCCCTCACAAGCAGGTGGATCGGTAATGTCGTATAAATTCATTCACTGATTTATTATATGTCCAAATAACTGTGGACACCCTTTCTAATCAAAATATTCAGCTGTAGTTTGATTGCAGACAGTTTAAACCCAAGATATTTTCCAAGATTTACAATGTTCTGCATTGAAGATTAATCCTAAAATCATCCAAACTACAGGGGTTGGACAGTGAAACTGAAACTCCTGTCGTTATTTTAGTGTTGGAGGTTTCATGGCTAAATTGGAGCAGCCTGGTGTTCAATCTTCATTAATTGCACATTATTGCACCAGTAAGAGCAGAGTGTGAAGGTTCAATTAGCAGGGTAAGAGCACAGTTCTGCTCTAAAAATATTGCAATGCACACAACATTATGGGGGACATACCAGAGTTCAAAATAGGACAAATTGTTGGTGCACGTCTTGCTGGAGCATCTGTGACCAAGACAGCAAGTCTTTGTGATGCAGCATCAAGAGCCACGGTATCCAGGGTAATGTCAGCATACCACCAAGAAGGACCAACCACATCCAACAGGATTAACTGTGGACGCAGTAAGAGGAAGCTGTCTGAAAGGGCTGTTCGGGTGCTAACCCGGATTGTATCCAAAAAACATAAAACCACGGCTGATCAAATCACGGCAGAATTCAATGTGAACCTCAACTCTCCTGTTTCCACCAGAACTGTCCGTCACCACAATAAATTATTGTGCTCTAAAACCAGGTGTTTCAGTTTCATTGTCCAACCCCTGTATGGAGAAAAAAACATCTGAAATGATTTAGTAAAAATAAAAGTGATAAACAAACTAGAATATGTTTTATATTTTAGATTCTTCAAAGTAGCACCTCTAGTTTAGATGACAGTTTTGCACATATTGGCTGGATTTTCTCAGTCAGCTTTATGAGGTTGAGTCACCTGGAATTCAGGCTTTCAGTTAACAGCTGTGCTGAACTCATCAAGAGTTAATTACTTGAATTTCTTGCCTCTTAATAAAGTGTTTGAGAGCATCAGTTGTAAAGTAGTGAAGAGGTAGAGTTACAGGTGTACAGTGAATAGTGAATATTTGATTAATATTTTAATCCATATTATGGCAAGAACTACTCAGTTAAGTAGAAAAAATACTTAAAACTGAAGATCAGTCAATCTAAAAACAAATCAATAACGCTATGATGAAACTAGCTCTCATCTGGACCACCCCAGCATGGGAAGAGCAAGAGTTTCCTCTGTTGCACATTTTTAACAAGACAATACTAAACCGCATGCTGAACACATTACAAAGGCATGTATTTGAAAAAATAGGCTTCTGGCCTGGCCTTCCTGAAGTCCTGACCTGCACCCAGTAGAGAACATGTGGAGAACATTGCAAAGAAAAATGCGATATTGATCTGTAATGTTTCACAGCTTAAAGGGTAGAGCTTGTAATTCTTGGTGCCTAAATATCTGTTAAGAGTTTTTAGAATGATTTACTGTCCCAACTGGGCATGGTTTTGGTTCTTGTTGGATGCACTATGTTTTATAATCCCCTTATTAACAGAGGAAAAGCTGAAAAGGCAGGCTCTACAGCTTCTGTAGAAAATGTTTAAAGTTTTACAGCGATGATTCCTGCTCTCACACACTCTCTCTTACCCAGTCCGTTGAGGGTTCCCACGTGGCTGATCATGAAGTCGCTGATGCTGTGATTGGCCAGCGAGTCGAACATGCTGCTGAGGGCGCTGGCTCCCGCCGCCGTGCCGATCAGGTACTCCAGGATCAGATTCCAGCCGATAAAAAACGCCACGAACTCGCCCACCGTCACGTAGCTGTACGTGTAGGCGGAGCCTGTGGTCTTCGGTACCCGCACGCCAAATTCAGCGTAACACACACCTGTAGAAACACACATATGAGCAAAGGCTTAAACCAGGGGTTCTTAACCTGGGGGTCATGACTGCTAGAGGGTTCTGATATAGTCTCTTTTAAAGTTAAATATATGTGTGAACATATCTATTGGAGTCACATTTACAGAACATTCCATCCCACACTTTAAACCAACACTTTGTGTGAACTCATATGAATTAAGTCTGTTTTTAATGTAAAATTTGATACTTAGAAATGTGCATATTTTGAGTTAGGTGAACATTTTTGATCACAAATACCATTTAAACAGAGTTTATAATATATAATATCTGTCTTTAGTCTGTTGTCACTGACTGGGGTTTCTATAGAGAGCTGCACAGGTGTGGGTGGTTGTCACTGATCACCGCTAAGGATTCTGGGAATTGGACTTTTAGGACCCAACTTTACAGATTTTTTTTTCCCTCCGTTGCCCAGCTTCCTTGCTGGTTGCCAATGGTGCAGCACTGTACATCACAAAATTACACAAACTAATAGCATAAAGTAAATTTCCACTGTTATTTAGCTCAAAGTAGCTCCACACCTTCTTGCTAGAATCCAGAGAGCCCTGACATTTAAAACGAGGCATATTAAAAAACACTGTTTACATCCCATAATGCTAGCTTCAGCTCCGAGTGCCGCCATCACTGTACTGATAATGACAGACAACAGTTGAAAAAACAATGTACCTGGGCAAATTATGCCCTGTGTCACCCAGTCTGAAGGGTGTTTGGACAATTTCTGGATCTCAGAAAGCTGTCGGAGAATGGAGGTGTGCTATTCAACAAAGGTAAGTACTTTTTATCATGTTTTACTGAACCAAAAGTCCAGAGTTCTTCTTTAAGTCTTAAAAATTTAAAGATTTTGAGTTTTTTAAACTGTTGCATTTTCACAGTGTAGCTTTCTTTAGATTTTTTCATTCATATCTATTGTTTGGTTGTTTAGTTTGTATTTTATTTCTTGTTTATTTGGATATTGACTGTTTTAACTGTCCTCATTTCAGTATGTATATGTCTGCTATCTTCTCATCATCCCAATCCAACATAGTTAAATGTGTAAAAAGTCAAATGAACTAAAACTGTGATCACAAAAAAATCAATATTTAGATAAACTGTAACAATGACTGTTTCATTAACAGACGTGTTCAACCCAACTCAGCTCTTTAAATCCCGTCCACTCAGATCAGCACAGTGTGTCCTAACACTCCCGAGTGGGAGGGGTCACAGCACAGCCTCCCTCTGATCTCATGTGTGATGTGTGTGTTTCCATGGACTGGGGGGGGGGGGGGGGGGTGGATAAATGACCCCCTGGAAAAAAGAAGAAAAGTCTTTCCAGTGTCCTTTTCAGTCTATTCTGATATTACAGCGATGATGGAATGAGTTTTCCTGTCCGGCGCTGCTGTGGGTCATCGGAGTGAATCACAGCCGCTCCTCCACACATCGCTCAGAAACAGGGCTCTGATCCAATACCCCACTGTTTACTCTGTTTACAGCGATGTTTGGCATTTATTATGATAATTACACAGACTGCACAGTCTGCTGTTCTGAGCATCTACACAACAATACTGGATTACTGCAAAACCGGCCATGTAGTTATGGTGGCTTTCACACCTAGCTTGGTTCAACTGGACGTTCAGATTTTTCAGTTTGGTTCGAACCAAATTAACAGGTGTGAAAGGGTCCGTAAACCATGATCTGGACTAAAGAACCAGAGTTTAGTCCAACGTAAAGATGTGTTTTCAGTCCAGATCTACTGAACCGTGGTTCAGTTTGTCTGCAGTGTGAAAACACTTTTCTAGATGGTTCTGTAAACCATGGTCTGGACCAAAGAACCAAAGTTTGGTCCAACCTTCAGTGCTGTTCCCCTTCCTGATCTACTGAACCATAGTCTGATTCGTCTGAAGTGTGAAAACACTTTTCTAGATGGGACTATGAACCAAGGTCCGGACCACAGTTCGGACCAACCTAAAGAGGTGTTCTCAGTCCAAATCTACTAAACCATGGTCTGATTCATCTGCAGTGTGAAAGCAATTATCTGAACCAAAGAACAAGAGTTTGGTCCAATCTAAAGATGTGTTCTCAGTTCAGATCCACTGAACCATGGTCCAGTTCGTCTGCAGTGTGATAAAATATTTCTAGATGGGTCTGTAAACCATGTTCTGGATTAAAGGACCAAAGTTTGGTCCAACCATAAGAAATGTTCTTGATCAAAATCTACTGAATCATGGTCTGATTCCTCTGAAGTGTAAAAACCACTTTTCTAGATGGGTCCGTAAACCATGGTCTGGACGAAAGGACAGAAGTTTAGTCCACTTTAAAGAGGTGTTCTCAATCCGGATTTACTAAACCATGGTCTGGTTTCTCTGCAGTGTGAAAGCAATTTTGTAGATGGGTTTGTAAACCATGGGCCAGACAAAAGGACAAGAGTTTGGTCCAACCTAAAGAGATGTTCTCGATCCAGATCTACTGAACCATGGTCTGGTTTCTCTGCAGCGTGAAAGCACTTCTCTAAACCAAAGAACCAGTTTGGTCCAATCTAAAGATGTGTTCTCAGTTCAGATCCACTGAACCATGGTCCAGTTCGTCTGCAGTGTGAAAAAATATTTCTAGATGGGTCTGTAAACCATGTTCTGGACCAAAGGACCAAAAATTGGTTCAACCAAAAGAGGTGCTCTTGATCTAGATCTATTGTACCATGGTCTGGTTTCTCGGCAGTGTAAAAAAAAACACTTTTCTAGATGGGTCCTTAAACCATGTTCTGAACCAAAGTAGCAGCTGTGAAAGGGTCCGTAAACCATGGTCTGGACTAAAGGACTACAGTTTGGTCCAACCAAACGAGGTGGTCCCGAACCAGATCTACTGAACCATGGTCCGGTTTCTCTGCAGTGTGAAAATACTTTTTTAGATGGGTTGTGAACCGTGGTCCGGATGAAATGACCAGAGTTTAGTCCAATGTAAAGAGGTGTTCTCCATCCAGATCTACTGAACCACAGTCTGATTCTTCTGAAGTTTGAAACCACTTTTCTAGCTGAGTCCGTAAACCATGGTCCGGATCAAAGGACCAGAGATCATCACACTCCCAGCACCATGTTTTACTGTAGGTATGATGTTCCTTTTCTGAAAATACTTTAATGCCTGATGTAATGGAAGACACACCTTCCAAAGATTTAAACTGTCGTCTCGTCAGTTCACAGGGTATTTTTCCAAAAGTCGTAGGAATCATTAATAAGTTTTCTTGCAAAATTGAGACGAGTCTTACTGTTCTTTTTGCTGAGCAATGGGTTTTTTTTTTGTCTTGACCGTTTTTGCCCAGCCTCTTTCTTATGGTGTCATGAACGCTGAGCTTAACTGAGGCAAGTAAGGCCTGTAGTTCTTTGGATGTTGTTGGGGGTCTTTTGTGGCCTCTTGGATGAGTCGTTGCTGCACTCTTGGGGTCGGCCATTCTTGGGAAGGTTCACTACTGTTCCATGTTTTTTTTTTACCATTTGTGAATAATGGCTCTCACTGTGGTTCACCAGAGTCCCAAAGCTATAGAAATGGCTTTAAATTCTTTTCCATACTGATACATAAATTAACTACTTTTTTTTTTGTTCCTGATTTTCTTTGGATATTGGCATGGTATCTAGCTTTTGAGTATCTTTTGGTCCATTTGGGTGATTTCCTGATTAAGAACAGGTGGGTGTGGTTAGAAAACTCAGGTGTGATAAAACACAGTTAAGTTTTAATTGGGGGGCAAACACTTTTTTACACAGGGCCATGTAGGTTTGGATTATTTCTCCTTTAATGTTAAAAACCTTCTATTAAAAACTGCTTTTTGTTTTTACTTATGTTGTTTTTGACTAATATTTCAACCTTAAAAAAACTTACAAACATGCAAAAAAATAAGAATAATGAAGGGGCACTGAAGCTAATGGCCAGATAATAAACCGCAGTAATATTAATTATAATCACGCTATCACCACTACAGACCCGTCACTGTGATGATCAGGACACAATAACACACTCCTGCTGTCCTGAACAGGGGTCAGCTGATAAACGGACAGTTAATTACGGGACCTCCCGCTGCACCCTGACAACAGCTGGAGCCGAGCCCGGTTACAGCCCGGCCTTCTGAAGAACCGCCGGCATACATCACAACAGCACCCGGCCCTGACCACCACCCAGCAGCACCACAGGAAGAGGGAGGGGTCACCTGACAGGAAATGTGTGTGTCTGTGACTGAGCAGAGGATTATGTGCATGTGTGTGTTGGTGGGTGTGTGAGTTTGTACAGCTGCTGTAATGTAGTTTACAAAATATATAATAAACAAAGTACACTGTATAACACGCTAAATTATATATATGTGTGTAATAACACATTTATAAATTAAATAGTATTTTGTTTATTTATTTTTTTAACTGTTAATAGTGCAATGTTTTTTTTTACTTTGTAAATCTGATAGAAACTGTTTTTTTTAAATAATAGTTTTTGTAAAACTACACAACTATACAGTGTTTCTTTAATGTGCAAACTACTGTGAACTGATGCTTTGCTTTGAATTGTTTTTACAAACTCTATTTACTGTGTAAAACTGTTGTAAAGTCTTTATTTGCAGTGTAAAACTGTTGTAAAGTCTTTATTTGCAGTGTAAAACTGTTGTTAAGTCTTTATTTACTGTGTAAAAGTGTCATAAGCTGTTTCTTAACTGTTGTAAAGTCTTTATTTACTGTGTAAAAGTGTTTAAAGCTGTTTCTTATCTGTGTAAAACTATTGTAAAGTATTTACTGTATAAAAGTGTTATAACCTGTTTCTTAACTGGGTAAAACTACTGTAAAGTCTTTATTTGCTGTGTAAAAGTGTTATAACCTGTTTATTTACTGTGTAAAAGTGTTATAAGCTGTTTCTTAACAGTTTAAAACTATTGTAAAGTCTTTATTTACTGTGTAAAAGTGTTATAATCTGTTTCAATACTGTGTAAAATGGTGGTAAAGTCTTTATATACTGTGTAAAAGTGTTATAAGCTGTTTCTTAACTGTGTAAATCTGTAGTAAAGTCTTTATTTACTGTGTAAAAGTGTTATAAGCTGTTTCATTACTGTGTAAAACTGTTGTTAAGTCTTTATTTACTGTTTAAAAGTGTTTAAAGCTGTTTCTTAACTGTGTAAAGCTGTTGTAAAGTCTTTATTTACTGTGTAAAAGTGTTATAAGCTGTTTCTTTACTGTGTAAAACTGTAGTAAAGTCTTTATTTACTGTGTAAAAGTGTTATTAGCTGTTTCTTTACTGTGTAAAACTATTGTAAAGTCTTTATTTACTGTGTGAAAGTGTTATAAGCTGTTTCTTTACTGTGTAAAACTGTAGTAAAGTCTTTATTTACTGTGTAAAAGTGTTATAAGCTGTTTCTTTACTGTGTAAAACTGTTGTAAAGTCTTTATTTACTGTGTGAAAGTGTTATAAGCTGTTTCTTTACTGTGTAAAACTGTTGTAAAGTCTTTATTTACTGTGTAAAAGTGTTATAAGCTGTTTCTTTACTGTGTAAAACTGTAGTAAAGTCTTTATTTACTGTGTAAAAGTGTTATTAGCTGTTTCTTTACTGTGTAAAACTATTGTAAAGTCTTTATTTACTGTGTGAAAGTGTTATAAGCTGTTTCTTTACTGTGTAAAACTGTAGTAAAGTCTTTATTTACTGTGTAAAAGTGTTATAAGCTGTTTCTTTACTGTGTAAAACTGTTGTAAAGTCTTTATTTACTGTGTGAAAGTGTTATAAGCTGTTTCTTTACTGTGTAAAACTGTTGTAAAGTCTTTATTTACTGTGTAAAAGTGTTATAATCTGTTTCTTAACAGTGTAAAACTATTGTAAAGTCTTTATTTACTGTGTAAAAGTGTTATAACCTGTGTCTTTACTGTGTAAAACTATTGTAAAGTCTTTATTTACTGTGTAAAAGTGTTATAAGCTGTTTCTTTACTGTGTAAAACTGTTGTAAAGTCTTTATTTACTGTGTAAAAGTGTTATAATCTGTTTCAATACTGTGTAAAATGGTTGTAAAGTCTTTATATACTGTGTAAAAGTGTTATAACCTGTGTCTTTACTGTGTAAAACTATTGTAAAGTCTTTATTTACTGTGTAAAAGTGTTATAAGCTGTTTCTTTACTGTGTAAAACTGTTGTAAAGTCTTTATTTACTGTGTAAAAGTGTTATAATATGTTTCATTACTGTGTATAACTGTTGTAAAGTCTTTATTTATGATGCAAAACTGTTCTTTAATGGTGTAAAAAGTTATAAACTGCTACTTTATTCTAGGAAATAGTTGTAAACGGTTCATTTCTAATGTAAATATGCTATAAACAGCTTCTTTATTTATTGTTAAAGTTTCTCAACTTAAAAATATAATAAACTATTTCCTTACTTTATAAATGTGTTAAACTTTATAAACTGTATTCATACTATGCAAAAGTGTTATAACCCCTTTTCTTTACTTCGTAGAAATGCTGTAAACTATTTTTACTGTGTAAAATAGTTTATAGCACATTATAAAGTGTTGTAGTGTGTTGTAGTGTTCCAGTCACCTGACAGTATGGAGGCCACAGCGGCGATGATGAACGACACGATGACCCCCGGTCCGGCCATTTCCTTAGCAACCAGCCCGGAGACGACGTACATGCCGGTGCCCACACAGCTGCCCACCCCCAGAGACACCAGGTCCACTGTGGTCAGCACCCGCGCCAGCTTGGTGCCGTGTGGCCCCGTGCCAGCCGTGCCCGCCGAGCTGTCCAGCATGGACTCCACGGGTTTAGTCCTGAGAACCCGTGAGCTGAAGGCGGACCACTGGACCCGGCGGGGGTCCAGCTTATCCAGGATCCGGCTCATGGTGGAGGGATGAACGGAGGAATAGAGAGAGAGAGAGAGAGAGAGAGAGCTGGTGCTGGATTAGGGCGAGCAAACGAGCCTCAGTGCAGCAACATCTTCAGCCTGCAGAGAGAGAGAGAGAGAGAGAGAGAGAGAGAGAGAGAGAGAGAGAGAGAGAGAGAGAGAGAGAGAGAGAGAGAGAGAGTAAGAAACAATTAAGAGGAAGAGAGAACAACAGAGAGAAAGATTGAGAGAAACGTGTGTGAGAGAAGAGTGAGAGAGAGAAAGAATGAAAGAGAGACAGAGAAAAAGAAAGAGAGAAACAAAGAGTGTGTAAGAAAAAAGAGTGAAAGAAAAAAAGTGAGAGAGAAGAAAGTGCAAGATAAATTGTGAGAGATTATATCATTATATATATGTTATTGTTATATATTTGTTATCGTTATATATTTGTTATCGTTATATATGTTATTGTTATATATATGTTATTGTTATATATTTGTTATCGTTATATATGTTATTGTTATATATATGTTATTGTTATATATTTGTTATCGTTATATATGTTATTGTTATATATATGTTATTGTTATATATTTGTTATCGTTATATATGTTATTGTTATATATTTGTTATCGTTATATATGTTATTGTCAGCCTGCTGTCGATCTAAATTGTGAGAGAAAAAGAGAGTGAGAGTGAGTGAGAAAAAGAGATAGATAGATAGATAGATAGATAGATAGATAGATAGATAGATAGATAGATAGATAGATAGATAGATAGATAGATAGATAGATAGATAGATAGATACATGTTATTGTTATATATATGTTATTAAATTTGTTATTGATATATATTTATCACCCTGCTGTCGACCTGTCTCTCAGGTGGTGAGGGCTGGTGCAGATATAGAGAGGGCGACAGGTGTAGGTGTCTGTGTGTGTACAGCTGTCGGAGCTCAGTGATCACAGTCACTTCATATTCAAACTGTATCACTGCGTCTGCCTGAGCTCCCACAGTTTACCTGAGTTAGCACAGCTCCTTAACGTACACAGCATTAAAACACAGCTCCATCATAGATAGATAGATAGATAGATAGATAGATAGATAGATAGATAGATAGATAGATAGATAGATAGATAGATAGATAGAGTTTATAGCCTGTGTTTTGTTATCGTTATACATATGTTATTGTCATATATATGTTATTGTTATATACATGTTTAAAGAGCGCCCTCTACCCACCAGGGAGCAGGGCCAATTTGGCTTCCTCTGAGTGCCGGCGCTTAGCGTGGGTTCGAACCTGCGACCTCCCACTCATAGTGGCAGTGCTTTAGACCGCTGGACCACTCGGCGCCCCTTGATGTGACGTTTTGACGGATCCACTAAAACTGGTGGAAACGCAGGCTGATTCGCTGAAAATCACCTCGTTTCTTCGAAGTCCAAACAGAACTGGTTTAAAAACCAGAGTTCTTTAGGTGTAAAAGCGATATGACTGCATTGTTCCAAGTGTAAAGTTTGGTAGAGGGGGGATTATGGGTTGGGGTTGGTCCCTTAATGTTTCAGCAGACCAATAGATTTTGGACAGTTTCACCAGTGCAAAGAGCAAGATCTATAAAAAGATGGATCTGACTGATCACTGCACTGATTCCACACTCTCTCTCTCAGCAACAGATACAGAGTGTGTGTGTGTGAGTGTGTGTGTGTTGGTACCTCTGGGCCAAGTGAGGGTCAGGGCTGGTCACACTCTCACAGTCACACACACACACACACTCACACACACTCAGACAGACTGGGTTGGGTTGAGACGTGCTGATGATTCTGGGCAGGTTTCCAGTGCAGTTCACTGTGTTTGTCTATACTACAGCTCTACTGCCCTACTGCCCGACCTCCATCCATCACCCCCTCCTTTAATACCACTATTATACAGAGCAGCCAATCAGGGGTGTGCCATATCATATATCGGTAACACGTTATTTTAAGGAACACAAATTAGGTGCTTATTAATATCTTATTATAGGCTTAATTAAGCCTTAATTAGACATTTGTAAATGATTTCTTCACTAGTTATTAGGCTTTATTCAGCATAAGTGTTATTGGTCCTTAATTATTGATCTGTGATTAATTAAATATTTTTTTCGTTTCTTTCTGGTGTGTAATTAGTGATGAACAGAAGCTCACTTTAGAATATGGTGCACATCTTGGTCTATTAGTGATTTATTAAGCCCTTATTAACTCTTTTATAATAAACTCCAGCACAGCCATAACCATGCCAAACTCACATAGATCAAACTTCTGCCATTTATAATATTACTAATAACATGTAGAATTAGCTTATAGTTAATGCTTAATAACCTGCTTAACAGGGTGCTAACATAACATAGCATTTAATGATTAATGATTAATTTAATGATTAAAATAGCAACGTCAAAGTATTGTTATGTGCAAACTAGCAATGCCGAGGTACATTTATGATTAGAATAGCACTGCTGAGGTACATTTATGGTTAAAATAGCATTGCTAAGGTGCATTTATGATTAAGCACCTATAACACTTACACACAGAATGAAGCCTAATGAGTAGTGAATAAATCATTTGCAAATATCTAATTAAGGCTTTATTAAGCAAATAATAAGACATTAATAAGCGCCTAATTTGTGTTCCTTAAAATAAAGTGTTACCCATATATCATATCGTACACAATAATATCAGCAATAATTCAGACACAATAAAAGAAAAACATATCATGATTTAGTCTGTTTTGTATATATTTAACTATGTACTGTACTGTACTTCTTAGCTGTTGCACCTTAGTTTTGAGGCAGATTTCTGTTGCTACATTACTTTACTTTTGTTCTTTTTTTTTTCCTATTTTTCGGACTACAATGTGTACCGGATTATAAGGGACACTATCAAAAAATGTCTATTTTCTGGTCTATTTTCATGCATAAGGTGCACCAGATTATAAGGTGCATTAAGCAACACTAGTAAGGATGCCTACATCGAAGTGAGCAAGGGTGACGCCATGTTTCTATGTCCCTTCTAACGGGGACAAGCGCTGGATGTTAATCTACACAGATTTCTCTCCTGAAAACTGTTTATTTGGGTGAGTTAAACGATTCCCTTTATTTACAGTAAGCTTAGATTTCCACATTTTCTAAGGGTGAGTTTTCAGTATTGTTTCTCCAGCACTATCAACTAGCGATTCATCCCATGTAGTTTGTTTTAACACAGCAAATGTGCAGACTACAGCCCGATATACTCACCTCTGAACGACGAAAGAGCAAGCGATGTGGTTAGCGGCTAATGCTAATGCTGCTGCTGCACCCAGCCTTAATGCTGGAGAAACTTCACTGAAAACTCACCTTTTTCTAATACTTTCTCATACAGTGGAGTGTCTTTACTGTTCTCTAATACATGACTGTTAAAATTCATACATAAGGAGCACCGGATTATAAGGCGTACTGTCGATTTTTGGGAAAATTGAAGCATTTTAAATGTGCCTTATAGTCCAAAAAACACTAAATTACATTTATAATACATTAAAACATCATTGTTACATTACAATTTGAAGTTACTCTTTTCCAGAGGTGGACAGTAATGAATTACATTTACTCAAGTTACTGTAATGTACTGAGTCAATTTTATGAGTAATTTGTCATTTTTAAAGTAGTTTTTAAAACAGGTAATTTAAGTAATTTACTTCGCTACATTGGAAAACTCCCAATTACTGAGAAAAAAATAAAAATCTTGGGAAAAAAACAATTGTCTGAATTAAAAAAAATATTAATGTGTGATTTGTTGTACTTTTTTAATATCAAATAATTAAAAGTAACTATGTGACTTTTACTTAAAGTACATTTTAAATTGAGTACTTTTACTCGAGTAGATCTTTAGATGAGTACTTTTTTACTTTTACTTAGGTAGAATTGTAGCAAAGTAAAGGTACTTTTATTTAATTACAATTTTTCTGTACTTTTTCACCTCTGCTCTTTTCAAAACAGAGAAACATTTTTAGATTTTTTTTGTTTCTATTAAATGTATGAAAGTCTCATATTTCTCATAGTAATAGTTTAATATTTATTATGAATTTGTTGCAAGAGGTAAAATAATTTTCTTTAAATTATTTAAGCAAAAATGCCCCAAAATATCAGGATAATATTTTATGGACATCCCCCACCCATCCCCAGACTTCACCCAACTGCACTGGTTTTATAAGGCGTGCTAATAGCAGAGGTGTAAGACTGCCTTACAGGGTGGTCATAATGTTTTGGCTGGCTGGTGAGTGTGTGTTGCTCTTAGTGCTGTATTGAGTTGCAGAGATGACGGTGGTGATGCTGGAGGCAGGGCTGAGGGGTCTGCCAGGAAATGATAGGAATCTACAGTAAAGCACAGTGTGTGTGTGTGTGTGTGTGTGTTGTTAAACCCATTGTTGATGGTGTGTTTGTGTACAGTAGTGGCCTGGCCTGAGCCAAGGTGCCAATCAAACACACACACACACACACACACACAGACATGTGATATATTAAACCATGATATATACCCTATTATAACTGGAATTGTTCTGCATTTTATCCTGATTAATATCCCATTATACCCTAATTTCCTGCCTATTATAACCTACTATTATAACCTATTAAAGCACTATTATACCATGACTTATTCCTTTATTATACCCATATTTATTACCCAATTATACCCTGATTATCTGCCCTATTATAACCTACTATTATAACCTATCAAAGCACTGTTATACTCTGACATACTCCTTTATTATACCTATATTTATTACCCAATTATACCCTAATTTCCTGCCCGATTATAACCTACTTAGTGTCGCTATTAAAGCACTATTATACCCTAACATATTCCTTTATTACACCTATATTTATTACCCAATTATACCCTGATTATCTGCCCTATTATAACCTACTTAGTGTCGCTATTAAAGCACTATTATACCCTGACATATTCCTTTATTATACCCATATTTATTACCCAATTATACCCTGATTATCTGCCCTGTTATAACCTGCTTTGTGTCCCTATTATACCAATATTATACCCTGACCTATTCATCTATTATATCTTGATTTACTGCCCTGCAGTCTGTTTTAGTCTGAATGTAACAACAGCACAGAGTGCAGTATCTACTGTTCCACCTGCACCTGCTCACAGCTTTTATCTGTAGCTGGAACAGTCTGCTACCAGAACACACTCTGAACTGGAGCAGCTGCAGCTCACCAGCTCAGCAAAGCATTGTGGGTGACCTGCATAGAGTTATAAAGACTCTACAGAACAAACAATTCCAATACCACCTCAAATCATGCAGCAGATATCTTAACTGCTGTTGAACCATTTAAGGTGGAAGAGGAAATTTAGCTAGTTAGCTACTGGGACTTATCACTAGTGTTATAAAGAAACTTGCCATCAATTATTGGAGATCCATTAAATTGAGAACATTCAATGATTACCCTGGATTTCTTTAGCTGCCTGTGCAGAGTACCGCTCTATCCCAACAAGAATTGGGACACTCCACCCCTCTATTCCAACCAGAATCTGGATCCTCTGCTCTTCTATCCCAACAAGAATAGGGACACCCTACCCCTCTATCCCAACAAGAATAAAGACACTCTACTTCTCTATCTGAACAAGAATTGGGACACCCTACTCCCCTATCCCAACAAGAATTGGGACACCCTCTATCCCAACAAGAATAAAGACACTCTACCTCTCTATCTGAACAAGAATTGGGACACCCTACCACTATATCACAACAAGAATCGAAACACTCTACCCCTTTTTCCCAACAAGAATTGGGACACTCTACCTCTCTATCCCAACGGCGATTGGGACACTCTACCTTTCTATCCCAACAAAATTTTAAACACTCTACCTCTCTATCCCAACAAGAAAGGAAACACTCTACCCCTCTATACCGACAAAAACCAGGACACCCTACACCTCTCTCCAAAAAAGAACTAGGACACCATACCCCTCTGCCCCAAAAAGAATTAGGACATCCTACACCTCTATCCCAACATAAATTGTGGTTATCAACCCCTCTATCCCATGAAGAATTAGAATACCCTACCGCTCTATCGCTACAAGCATTGCAACATCCTGCCGCTCTATCCCAACAAGAATCAAGACATTTAACCGCTCTATCCCAACAAAAATAAAGACACTCAACCCTTCTATTCCAACAAAAATCGGGACACCATAACCCTTGATCCAAAGAAGAATAGAGGACACACTACTCCTCTATTTATCTATCTATACTTCCAAAAATCTTAACAACATACACCTCTTTCCCAACACAATATGGACAAAAAATTTTGATATGCTATTTCGCTGTTAGATATCCTGTAATCAATGCGAAACACAATAAATTAAGATTTAAACCTAAATTTGTTTAAGCATCACAACAGTTTTTCAGCAGTTGGTTTGGCTGCACTCATTTTGTCCAGGATAAGAAGTAGTTTGGTGCGAGCGTTCACTGTGAACCTCTACCTCACTCTTTCTTGCTTTACCTCACTCTACCTAGCTCTGCCTCCAGCCTGGTTATGTAGCGTGAGCGCAGCCTGCAGTATATAGAGCTCCCTCTGTTGCTGGATGCAGGTTATGCAGATGGAGTTTGCTGTTTTTCACTGAATTGTCACAGCCCTTTCTATGTGTTTATCATTTACTTTAATCTTTTTTTTATGTATATATAATTTTATTTCAAATTTTTCCCATTTTCTCCCCAATTTACATGGCCAATTACCCAACCCACTCACTAGGACTCCCCCTATCACCAGTAATGCCCCAACACAACAGGAGGGTAAAGACTAGCACATGCCTACTCCAATACATGTGAAGTCAGACTCCACAGCGCAGCGACTCGGTTCCGATACATCAGCTTACAGACGCCCTGTGCTGCAGACATCACCCTAGGAGTGATGTGGGAGAGAGCGCCATCTACCCACCCGCAGGGAGCAGGGCCAATTGTGCTCCCTCTGAGCGCCGGCAGCTTGATGGCAAAGCTGCATGAGCTGGGGTTCGAACCTGCGACCTCCTGCTCATAGTGGCATAGCGCTTTAGACCACTGGACCACTCGATGCCCCAAAATGTATTAAATTTTTGCACCCTTGTATTTAAAATGCTAATTCTTTTCTCCAGCAGTTTAAACTAAATCCAGCACGTTCAGTACAGTACAGGCTGTAAGAAAGCGAGAAATCCCCAGCCATAGACCTCCATTTACCCACAGTCTGAATTCCGGCTGTAACGTCTGTAATGGGTTTAAACTTTCCTTCAGTAAATCACTGGTTTCACAGCACACACACACACTGAGTTCAGTAAACACTGCCTCCACTCAGCCGCCGTCTCCCAGCAAGAGTCCAACACATAGTAATTTCACACACTCACTGACTCACACTGCCTCTATTATACTATTATACCCCTAATATCCCATAATACTCGCACTTATTCATACCGCACTGCCTTATTATATTCCACACATGTTATTTTACAGCCTGTTTCACTGACCTGCTAATCGCTTATTCTTTAAACTATTTTATCTTGATTTATATCATATTATACCACAATATACACCCTATTGTTATATACCCTGTTATACCCTGACTGTACCTTGATTTTTTGGGCTTTACAACTCAGTTTATATCATATTATTTCCTGATTTATTCCACTATTACAATTTTACATATGCTTTTTTTTTATATGTTTTAAAAAAATATTTGCCCCTACAGATTTCTTAAATTCTTACATTTTTCACATTAACAAACTCATTTTAATATCAGACGAATACAGGTGCATCTAAAAAAAATAGAATATCATTGAAAAGTTACTTTATTTCAGTAATTCAGTTGAAAATGTTAAACTCATATATTATATAGATGTATTAACCACATCTATTTCAAGTATTTTAAGTATTATATCTTTTATTGTAGATGATTATGGCTTACAGCCAATGAAAACCCAAAATCAGTGTCTCAGAAAATAAGAATATTATTTAAGACCAATCAGTCCTTTTGGCAGTGAGCCAAATCCTGCTGGAAAATGAAATCTGTATCTCCATAAAAGTTGTCAGTAGCAGAGGGAAGCTGTAAGATATGAAGTGCTGTAAGATTTTCTAGGAAAACAAAACTGCACTGACTTTAGACTTGATAATAAAACACAGTGGATCAACACCAGCAGATATCAGACATGTCTCTCTAAACAAACCATCACTGATCATCAGTAAATTTTACATTTCATTTAAAGTAAATCAAGGGATCAGAGTCTGGAGGAAGAGTGGAGAGACACACAGTCCAAACTGCTCGAGGTCGAGTGTGAAGTTTCCACCAATCAGTGATGGTTTGAAAAGCCTGGGCAATGAAACAAACCTGACAGTCACATGTTCCAATAATTTTGCTTATAAGAAAAATAGATGGGTTTAGACAGGAGGTGCTATTTTCTGAACTATGTATCAGATACAGATGTAAATACCTGGAAATAAAAGCTGAAATATTCTGACTTGTTTTTGATATAATTTAATATCAAATCCAAATGTTTTCAGTCTACAGTAGACATAATTGGATTGACCTCACTGTTCTAATACATTTTTAGCGCACTGTACAGTATGCACCTGTTCCTCTACACTGGAGCTGAATGCACCTGCTGTTAGTCAGGCTATACAGGAAATCAGAACAATAGCACTGAACACACTATTATATTCTCTACACTGTACACGTAGCATGAATCAAAAATCAGCTACTGTAATATGACATTATTACATTCTTTTATTCTAAAAACAATACCATACTTACTATTCATCATACTGTAGTTATTGATACCAGTATAATACATATAATAATTAATACAGAGCAGGATCGTCCCTGGCTATCTTTAAAAAACTCTTAAAGTCAGAGCACTTCGAAGAGCACCCACTCTCCTAACACCTCTAACATACTAACTTTTGCTAACTATATATATATATATATATATATATATATTCTCCTGAGACCCGGACTTTAGCTTGGTGTGCATTTTTAATTTCTTCTATCTATTCAGGAGTACCTAACAAGTACAAAAAAATATAGAACCTTAACTTTCTCTTTGTATAGGAAGCATTTTTGCAACAACAAAAAAAACCTTGCCATTTGCGATCAGAAGGACCCAATTAGTCAAAAAACTACATTATTTCTTTCTACGGAAAGTAAATAACATAGTTTTAAACGTAAAAATCTACAATATTTTCTTACCTGGCTGTAGAAACTTTTGCCCGGGATTCTCGCCATCTTGTTTTTAATCAGTTAAGTATAATGTTGTCATGTGACTACTAAATAGTACTGGCATACGTACATGTCTCCATATAAGGCTAAAGGGTCAAAGTTTAAAAAATATATATGAATAATGGTGCAGAGAAGCAGTAATGGAATGTCCTCATATGAGGACGCTGGGACTAAAAAGGATATATATATATATTTTTTTTTTTCTATTACTATTACTATTACTATATGTACATCACTATTGTTGTATAAAATGCTTTGGACAAAAGCGTCTGTGAAACGTAATTTAATGTAATGTAATATTTTTACAGGGTTTATTGCTCCCGTCTAGTGTTTGTTACAGGTGACTCTACCCCATGAAGCTGACCAAGAAAATGCCAAAATGTGCAAATCTGTAGAAGAAGAATATAAATTATAAAACATATAAACCTTTTTTTTTTTTTTTGTTTACTAAGTAATTTGGAATGTTTTTCTTCATAGTTTAGGTTACTTTAGCATTAATCCACAATGCTGAACATTTTAAAATAATGGAAAAACACTGTATTTAAGGTGTGTCCAAACTTTTGACTGGTAATGGAGCTGTTTCTCTGCGCTGGAGCTGCATGCACCTGCTGTTAGACAGGTCTACAGGTCTATACAGGAAATCAGAACAAAAGCACTGAACACACAGACCACCCTCCCCTGCTTTCTCCTATTATATTCTGTCTCTCTCTCTCTCTCTCTACACACACACACTCACACACACACACTAAAGAACCACTAGCAGCAGCTCTAACCACGAACATGGAGGCAGAAACTTCGCTCGGTTAAAGCTGCTCGTCACCCACACGACTGATCCCCGCCCCCCAGGCCTCTGCACTCTTATATAAGCAGGCTGGCGGCGGTGCAGGCTGCGGCGGCTCGGCACGGAGGCACTGACATCACTTTAGCCGGAGGATTTACACTCCTTTACCAGCCATACCAGCCTCGCCTCATTCAACCAATCAGAGAGCAGCATTACATCTCCAGATCAGAGATCCTTATTACAGCTGAACTGGACAGGACATCACACAACTGCGACTGCACTTCTCCTATCAATTATTCTGTATTTATTCCGTATTAACTCTGTGATGTGTTTTAATTTAGCTTTGTTTGATGTTATAGAGCATTATAGAGCTCCATCTACACATCCTGTAGTGTATTACAGTCTGTCAGAACAAGTGTGTGGATCATATGAGCATCATAGAGCATCCTCTACACTTTCTGTAGTGTATTACAGTGTGTCAGAATACGTATGTGAATCATATGAACATTATAGAGCATTATAGAGCTCCATCTATGCTTCCTGTAGTGTATTACTGTCTGTCAGAACAAGTATGTGGATCATATGAGCATTATAGAGCATCCTCTACACTTTCTGTAGTGTATTACAATGTGTCAGAATAAGTATGTGGATCATATGAACATTATAGGGCATTATATAGCTCCATCTATGCTTCCTGTAGTGTATTAGAGTGTGTTAAAATAAGTGTGTGGATCATATAAACATTACGAAGCATTATAAAGCATTAAAGAGCGCCCCTTACCTGTATTGTAGTGTACAACAGTCTGTAAGAAAGAGAATTTGGATCATATGAACATTGTAGAGCATCTTAGAGCATCCAATACACTTTTACAGTCTGTCTGAATGAGAATTTGGATCATATGAACATTATAGAGCTTTATAGAGCTCCCTCTATGTTTCCTGTGGTGTTTTACAGTCTGTCAGAATGAGAATATTGGTCATATGAACATTATAGAGCATTATAAAGCTCAATCTATGCTTTCTGTGGTGTATTACAGTCTGTAAGAATAATTATGTGGATTATATGAACATTATGAATCATTATAAAGCATTATAGAGCACCCCCTACACCCCCTGTAGTGTATTACAGTCTGTCAAAATGAGAATTTGGATCATATGAACATTATAGAGAACTATAGTGGATTATAGAGCGCCCCCTATGCTTCCTGCAGTCTATTACAGTCTGTCAGAATGAGCGTGTGGCTCATGTGAACATTATAGAGAGTTATGGAGGAGTGTATAACGTGTATAACCCCTATGCTTCCTGCAGTGCATTACAGTCTGTCAGAATATATATGGATCATAAGAACACACATATAAACACACAGATAAACACATAAATAAGCAAGTAAACAATCCCTCCGACCTCAGAGACAGAGAGTGGAGTATTTGTAGTGATGTATTGACTGAAGCAGTGCAGGTTTTGAGGCACTTCTGTATCTGAGCCAGATTCACTCTCTCACAGCTCACACAATTTCATTACCACTGATTGAAGCTGGAAGCGTTCAGATGCATCAAGCTAATGAGATTCTGTCCCAGCCAGAACCTGACGGCTTCTTTTACAGCTGAAAAAAAAGCTAACAGATATTTTTCTCCTGTAAAATAATTCCGCAATAATATCTGAAATATTCAGAATGTTACTGATTACGATACAGTGGGTTAATTACAGTGTAAATAATGAGTGAGAGTGCCTCTTATGTCCTAATGTTTATTACAGATTTCCACAAACTAATGAAGCTAATGCCAGGTTGACACTAGGGGTGGGTTTTCATGTAAGTGATCTGATACTGATTCATATAAACCAGAGATTGATCTTTAAAATAAGCCTATTCTATTCTATTCACACCTTAAATTACGCAGCTGAGCAAGTTCAAAATGTGTACAATGAGATGCTCTGCTAATGTTTTATTTCCTCACTTAAATTAACTAGGTAAACAAGATGTGTGCATTTACCTCACGTGCTCCGCCTTAAAGTTTGCAGTTTACCTGAGTATTCCACATTTAAGTTTGCATTTACCCCAAGTTTAACGCCTTACATTTTGCAATTTTCCCAAGCATTCCACCTTAAAGTGTCCAATTATCCATCATTTTCCTCCTTAAAAGTTTGCAATTAACCACTAAGTTTTTAAACTTAAAGTTTGCAACTACCCAAAGTTTTTTGCACTAAAGTTTGCAGTTTACCCTGTGATTTTTATCTTAAAGTTTGCATTTACCCTGAGATTTCCACCTTAAAAGTATGCAATTAACCTGAGTCTTTTGCCTGAAAGTTTGCAATAACCCTGACATTTTCCACCTTAAAACTTTGCAAATACCCCTAAGTTTTCTGCCTTAAAGTCTACATTTACTAAAAGTTTTCAACCATAAATTATGCAATTAACGCAAGTTTTCCACCTTAAAAATGTGCAATTACTCCTAGTTTTACGCATTAAAATTAGCATTTTTCCCAAGTTTTCTGCCTTAAAGTTTGCAAATACCCCAAATATTTTCCTCTTTAAAAATAAGCATTTTTTTCCCAAGTTGAGATTTCCACCTAAAAAGTCTGCAATTTCCTCCAAGTTTTTCACGTTAAAAGTTTGCAACTACTCCTGATTTTTCCACCTTAAACCTTTTCAATTACCCCCAAGTTTTCAGCCTTAAAATGTTTAATTACCTCTAGTTTTCCACCTTTAAAAGTTTGCAAATACTTCAAAATTCTCACCTTGCATTTACCCCAATTTGCATTTACCCCAAGTTTTCCGGCTGAAAGTGTGCTTGTAATGGGGCGTGGTTGAGGAGCTGTGGTTGGTTTATACTCTACACGTCTGATCGGCGACACAGGATAATGCATTACCCATCAGTCTTTCACCAGGAGGAACTCACCATGAGTCTGTCTCATGTCCTACATCACGTTATGTTATGAAAACACTCTTCAGGATAAAGTGTGGAGCTCTGTTATCCAGAGGAGGCTTGGAATAGAGCTGCTGCTCTACTGCATTGCGAGGAGTCGGCTGAGGCGGTTCAGGCATCGTATAAGGATGCCACCCGGTTTCGTCCCGCTGGGAAGAGACCCAGGGGAAGACCCAGCACCCGCTGGAGGGATTATATCTCCTGGCTGGCATAAGAGCACTAAGGGATCCCAGGAGCTACACTATTACCCCAGTTTAGAACCCATGGGCAACACCAAACACTGGATATCCTTGATTATGATGCTTTCCAAGGCCTTTACTGCAGCTTTCTTCAGTTGTTGCCAGTTTGTGGGTCTTCCTACCTTTAGTTTTGTCTTAAGTGTGGGAAATGCTGCTTGATTGGGTTCAGATCTGCTGAATATTCCATTTCTCTGCCTTAAAAAACTCCTGTGTTGCTTTCAGAGTATATTTTGGGTCACTGTCCATCTAATCAACATTGCTGAATTTGATTGAATCTGAGCAGAAGGTAAATCCCAATGTACCAATCTGTAGATTTGTATATAGTATAGTAGTTCGCAGTGCTATAAAACATGAAGATCAAAGGGTTATCATATCGCATCACATTTGTTTTTCCATAAACCAGAGTTTGGAGTCCTATAAAATCAGCAAATTAAACTTTTATTAAATGACATCTTTAAATGCTTGAAGAAACATCTATATATTATTAATGACTTAATTATCAAGTGTTTCTACTGTAGCATTTTGGAGTTATGGGAAGACAAACTTCAGAAAAAGTTTTGCATAAACCAAATTTTGGCGTACTAAAAAAATCTAACCAAAAGCAAACTAAACTGTTTTTCAAATAAAATATTTAAATCCTTGAAAAATCCTTTCTATTATTGACATTAATATCAAATTATATTCCTCTAGCATTTTGGAGAAATTGGAACCATAAACCATAATTTGACATCCTGAGTTATTGTGTGTTGGATGGGGTGGCCACTACAAAGCATTTGTGCCTAGGGCTCCAAAATGGCTATCACCAGCCCTGGTTGTTTTAGATGTTTTTTTGTTGATATATTTGTTTTAAACCGGTTTAAAGTGTAAACGCAAGTCGAGCTACGAGCCTGAAGCACTGCAGCTGCTTCTGAATGGCAGGAAGTCAGTAATTGTGTTATAGTGTATACGCTGCGTGGCGGCGAGGCCCGAGCTCGGCTGGCGTGTGTCCAGCCTCTCAGAGAAAACACGGCCGTGAGTCAGGTCTGATTACGAGTGGTGAGTCAGGTTTCAGTGATGAAGTTGCAGATAAAAGGCCTTTCTGTTAGCTCACAATACCTAGATCAATCCAGCTCTAATCACTGCTTCCTGCCGTCTGTAACGACCCAAGATGTTCCTCATGCGTTACCGACGCTGTAGCGTTAGCTCAGTGTGATTCACACGTTCAGACTGCTGCAAAAGAGCTAATCAGCAGCATGAAGACCCCAGCAAACACCGGAGAACCACAGGTGTGGTCTGTTATGTACCAGAATCAATAAACACGCTCATATTAAAGGATATATAATGCTGTTGTCAGCAGAGCTTCAGCCAGTATTTTCTTATTTGAACTGTGTGGGATTTAGCTCACAAATCTGCACATCGCCATTCCCCAAGTCCCATAATCCACAAATGGCAAATACATGGAACAGTGGTGAACCTTCCAGGAGTTGTCGGCCAACAAAATTACACCAAAAGCACAGCAACAACTCATCCAAAAGGTCACAAAAGACCCCAAACAACAACATCAAAAGCACTACAGGCCTTATTTGCCTCAGTTAAGGTCAGCGTTTATGACTGCATCATAAAAAAGAGATAAAATGGACATAAATCTTCGTGGCATAGTACCAAGACAAAAAACACTGCTGAGCAAAAAGAACATTAAGGCTCGTCTCATATTTGCCAGAAAACATGATCCCCAAGACTGACGAGAAAAAAGGTTTTACTTTTTACTAAGTTTAACTTTTTGGGAAGGTGTCTCTCCCATTATTACATCTGGCTTAAAGGTAAATCCGCATTTCAGAAAATATCATAATACCTACAGTAAAACATGGTGGTGGTAGTGCGATGGTCTGGGGCTGTTTTGCTGCTTCAGGTCCTGGAAGAATTGCTGTGATAAATGGAACCAAGAATTCAGCTTTCTAGTAAAAAGTCCTGAAGGAGAATGTCTAACTATTTATTTGTTCATGACCTCAAGCTGAAACGAACTTGGGTTCTGCAGCAGGACAATGATCCAAAGCACACCAGCAAGCCCACCTCCGAATGTCTGAAGAAGAACCAAGTGAAGAATTTGGAGAGGCCTAGTCAAAGTCCTGACCTGAATCCTATTGAGATGCTGTGGAATGATCTTAAAAAGGTGGTTCATGCTAGAAAACTCTTAAATGTGGCAGACTTACAACAATTACAATTTTGTAAAGAAGAGTAAAGCAAAAATTCCTCCACAGCGCTGTAAGAGACCTATTGCAAGTTACCACAAACGCTTGACTGCAGTTGTTGCTGTTAAAAGAGAACTCCAGTGTAAAATGGACTTTTGGTGCAGTAAAACATGATAAATAGTTTTATGATAAATAGTTTTTGTTGAATAGCACACCTCTGTTCTCCCACAGCGTTCCAAGATCCAGAAATTTTAACGGTTTGTCCAAACTCTTTTCAAGACATGGGGCATCATTTTTTTCCCAATAAATCACTTTTTCCACCGTTTTTCAGGCTCAAAGTAGGTCCACATTTAAAAACGAGGCATTAATAACTCAAAAAGTGCACACGAAGCTTTTTAAAAAATATTGTTTACATCCCAGCTTTGAGCGCCGCCATCACTGTCTACACTGTCGTTTTAAATGTCAGGGCTCTCCAGATTCTACCAAGGAGGCGTGGAGCTACTTTGAGTTGGATAACAGTGGAAAAAGCAATTTATTGGGGCAAATTATGCCATGTTTCGCCCAGTCTGAAGGGTGTTTTGGACAAACTGTTAAAATTTCTGGATCTCAAAACGCTGTAGGGGAGAACGGAGGTGTGCTATTCATCAAATGTAAGTACTTTTTATCATGTTTTACTACAACAAAAGTCCATTTTACAATAGAGTTCTCCTTTAAAGGTGGCCCAATCAGTTATTAGGTTTAGGGAGTAAACCATTTTTTAACATAGGACCATGTAGATTTGATTTTTTTTTTCTTCCTAATGATAATTTGAGACTCTTGACTGACACCTGTTTCCTTTTACCACCACTGTAAAGACATCAGAGTTACCAAATGCAGAAAACATGAATGGGATATCTGGTGAATTATTATCTTCCTCCTGTCACCCAGTTCTTCAATGATCAGAAGCCGTACATGCTTACATTACTTTTACTTTTACTTTTACTTTTATACTTTAAGTAGTTACCTGTAATTACCTACAGAGTAATTAATGGTGATACTTTCACACCTTTGTGCACACAGGATGCTGTTTGGGTACCATCCTCAGTCCAGTATTGAAACTGGGTTGTTTAAAAACTCCAGCAGCACTGCTGTGACTGATCCACTCTCACTAGCAGAACACATATATCCTATATTCTTTAGCAACCATGAGACTTGGCAAAAATCATGGCATATGATACTAATTCCTGTCCCATTACTTTTGGCATGGCAGTGTTTAATGTGAGAAATTTGGAACATGGATCCTTAGGATAGTAAAAGTCTTCTTCAGTACCCTGGACAGCGACATAAACAGGATACAGCTATAAACACACACACACAAACGCACACACACATACATGAACACACACACACACACACACACACAGACATTACTGCCATCATGTCATCACAGATTAACCTCGATCCAGCTTCAGCAGCTGTACACACACACACACACACACACACACACACACTCCTAAAACACCGCCCTTCTGCTAGCTCCCGCGCGCCACAGCGAACCTCCACTCCTGCTCGTCTTCATTTTAGATTCCCACAATATACACGCACGCACGCGCACGAGCACGCAGCATTAGCGCATTATTAACACGGGACGCAGTGGAACACAGGCGATACACGGTGCGCGCGCACGCCTGTGTCCACGTCTCCTAGTCCTGAGGGAGAGTTCGCAGCAAAATCGCACACTCTGACCTTCTCTGTGCACGCGCAACAACAAAGCGGCGCGTGGCACGCGTGCACGAGCTGCTCTTCTTACCTTTAGCGTATCTGCTGCTGCTGCTCGTGCTCGCGCCGCTGCTGCTGCTGGTGATGCTGAGGCTGATGATGAGGATGAAGAGCAGGATGAGGAGGATGAGCAGCAGGAGGAGGAGGAGGAGGAGGATGCTCTGCTGCGCGCGAGCGCTGCTCTCTCATCTCCTCGAGCGCGTTACACGCGAACACACACAGACATGCATCCGCACACGCGCGCTCGCCCGCCTGCTCGTTCACAGACACACACACGCACACGCACGCACGCGCGCGCACACACACCCCTATCACACCCTACAGCTGCCCGGTCAGGTGCACTGGACAATCAATACATCAATAACACAACCTGCCGCCGACCAATAGCTCGCGCAGGACTGGTCACGTGGGCCGTGACACCAGGCACAGCGCTGACGCTGACGGGGGTGAGGGCGGGGCAAAGGGGGCAGCAAATAAGCAGCACGCACTCACTGTGGCCACTTTATTAGAAACACCCTGTTGTGTGCTCAGGTACTGGCCACTCTATTGGAAACACCTGACTTGTGCTGATTTTAAGCTGTTTCCAATAAAACATAAATGGTAAGTAAAAGGTCTTTCTAATAAAATGGCCCGTTTGGAACCACAAATTAGGATGTTTCCAATAAAGTGTCCTCTGTGGAACAATAACATGGGGTGGAATCATAAATTAAGATGTTTCTAATAAAGTGGCCAGTGTATAACCATACAGGGTGTTTCTAATGAAGTAGCCAAGCGGTGTGTTTTTAAAAAAGTGACCAGTGTGGAACCAGAATGTGGGGTGTTTCTAATAATGTGACCAAAGAGGAGCCAAAAGATGTTTTTAATAAAGTGGCCAGAATGAAGAGATAAATTAACCAGTGTGTAAGAAAAGGATGTTGAAGTAGCCAATTTACAAGAATGCAGGAGGGTGTTTCCAATAAAGTGGCCAGTGTGAAGCCATGCAAAACAGTAGGTAGGTTGTTTCTAATAATGCAGTCAGTATAGAAACATAAGAATGGGTGTTTCTATTAAAGTGGCCAGTACAAAACCATACAGCAGGGTTTTTGTAATAATGTGTTTGGAATCAAAGGATGGTGTTTCCAGTTAAATTGCCAGTGTGGAAGCATGTAATTGTGTGTTTCCAATAAAGTGGTCAATGTGGAGCAATATATTAGTTTTGTGTTTCTATTAAAGTGTCCAGAGTATAGCCATAAAGTAGGGTGTTTCCAACAAAGTGACCAGCGTGGAGACAAAAATTAAAGTGGCCACAGTTGGACTATAAATTACAGTGTTTCTAATAAAGTGGTCAGAGTGAAGCCATAAACTAGATTGTTTCCAATAAAGTGGCCAGTGTGGAGCCATCCAAAGGAAACAATTTGTTGTTTCTAATAATGTGACCAGTCATAAAGTACGATGTTTACAAATAAATTGACCAATATGAAAGAGTACAGCAGGGTGTTTATAATAAAGTGGCAAGTTTTGAACCATAAACTAGAGTGTTTCTACTAAAGTTGCCAGTTTGGAAACGTAAAGTAGGGTGTTTCCAATAAAGTGTCCACTGTAGAACCATAACGTGTGGTGTCCAGTATGTAGCCATACAGCTGGGTGTTTCTATTGAAGTGGCCATGTTGGAATCTTAAAATAGTGTGTTTCTAATAAAGTGACAAGAGTGTAACCAGAAGGTTGAGTGTTTCTAATAAAGTGGCCACTGAGGATGCATAAAATAGGATGTTTCTAATATAGTGGTCACAATGGAACCATAAAGTGTTTTTTTCTTATAAAATGGACAGTGGGGATATTTCTAACAATCTGGCCAATCAATTATTTGATTCCACTAAAGTTTGGAACCTATTTTTTTTTTTATTACAATCAGTCTAAAAGCATACAATGCAGTGTTTCTGATAAATTGGCTGGTGGGTGGGTGGGGTTTCTGTCTCTGATGCTTTTAGATAATTTCCTTCGTTATTGCTAACGAGGGATTTCTCCACTAATTGGAAGATCCGGGTCATCCCCCGTAGACAGCAGCTCTTTGATGCCGGGCTCTCCACTGGAGCCCTTGACTCCCGCTCGGCTCGTTAGCCTAGTGGCTGGATAAATTGCAGCTGGGCACATCTGCAGAGGACTGATTGATGCTCAGCCTCCTGTGAGGTGTGGCCGGGTGAGAGCTGGCCTTTCAGACAGATTAAAGAGATAATTCTGCAGAAAATCGAATTTATCCAGCCTACTTTATTTGTACCCTGATTACACACAGCTGATAATGGTGGGGTATAAGCTGATATTACTGGCCTATTACATAAGCCTTATAACCATAATTAGTGCTAATTAGCTGTGTAAGAGCTTCTATATTTTGTTAACTTCAGTGCTAATTGGTGGACTGTAAAGACCCTGTCCCACAGCGATTGCGTCTAAATATCCACTAAAGTACGTCCAAATTTATCAGAAAACACTGCGTCCACTGAGTGAACGCGCTGCGTCCAAAATATAGACACACTGCGTCCAAAATATATATCCAACTTCAATTTAGACGGAATATGGACGTAAATTACGTCCATATTCCGTCTAAATTGAAGTTGGACGCCGACTTCCAAATTTGTACGTCGACTTCCACTCTTTGGAACTATATATGGTTTCCAACTATATATGGTTGTTTTTTTCTAGTGATTCATCATTTCTTCTTGAGTTACAAGAGAGAGCACATCTATTCTCTTCTACACAACCATGGACCACAGATTCCTTGCAGTGATGGTGCAGCAGCAGAACATACTCCTCCATGTGCTGGACCAGACCGGGAGGAGGAGGAGGCGGCAGCAGGAGAGGACTGTATGGGCGGCGGCCGTCTTAGCGGAACCCTTCCTCTTGGCTGGCATCTTGGAAAGTGTGGAAAAGCGATGGACGGCAGAAAAATATTTTTATGGACGCCGACGTCCACCTGTACGTGCCGTCCAAATATCCACTAAAATACGTCCGTACTGCGTCTAAATATCCAATAAATTACGTCCATTTTAGTTGCCGTCTATTCCGAAAATTTTGGTAGGTACCAAAACCACTTTTGCGTCTAAAGTGGACGGCAACGTCTAAACTACGTCCACTTGGACGGTGCCGTCCAAATATCCACTAAACTACGATCAGATTGCGTCTAAATATCCACTAAACTGCGTCCACTGAAATTTGGACGTACTTTAGTGGATATTTAGACGCAATCGCAGTGGGACAGGGCCTTAACATTACATTTTTTGTTAGCTTCTATTAATTTTTAGCTATATTAGCCTTGCAGCTTCAGTGTTGATTGGTAAGGTATGATTTTCCATTGTTTGTTGGCTCCAGTGCTAATTGGTGGGGTTCAACATTCCACTGTATGATACGTATATTAGCCATAATGCTCCAGTGCTAATTGGTAGGGTATAATGTTCCACTGTCTGTTAGCTCCAGTGCTAATTAGTGAGATCAAATATTTCACTGTTGGTTACATATATTAGCCTCGAAGCTCCAGTGCTCACTGGTAGGGTATAATATTCCATTGTTTGTTAGTTCCAGCACTTATTGATGGTGTCTAAAATTTCACTGTATGATAGCTAACTATATTAGACCCTTAGCTCCAGTGCTAGAATAATGTTCTATTGTTTTGCTAGCTTCAGTAGCTACATTAGAATCTTAGCTCCAGAGCTAGTGTATAATGTTCCATTGTTTGCTAGCTACAGTGCTAATTGGTACTGTATAAATGTTCCATTGTTTGCTAGCTTCTATAGCTACATTGGAATCTTAGCTCCAGTGCTAGTGTATAATGTTCCATTGTCTGCTAGCTCCTGTGCTAATTGGTAGTATAAAATGTTCCATTGTTTGCTAGCTACAGTGCTAATTGGTAGTGTATAATGTTCCATTGTTTGCTAGCTACAGTGCTAATTGGTAGTGTATAATGTTCCATTGTTTGCTAGCTACAGTGATAATTGGTAGTGTATAATGTTCCATTGTTTGCTAGCTACAGTGCTAATTGGCAGTGTATAAATGTTCCATTGTTTGCTAGCTTCAATAGCTAAATTAGAATCTTAGCTCCAGTGCTAGTGTATAATGTTACATTGTCTGCTAGCTCCTGTGCTAATTGGTAGTATAAAATGTTCCATTGTTTGCTAGCTACAGTGCTAATTGGTAGTGTATAATGTTCCATTGTTTGCTAGCTACAGTGCTAATTGGTAGTGTATAATGTTCCATTGTTTGCTAGCTACAGTGCTAATTGGTAGTGTATAATGTTCCATTGTTTGCTAGCTACAGTGCTAATTGGCAGTGTATAAATGTTCCATTGTTTGCTAGCTTCAATAGCTAAATTAGAATCTTAGCTCCAGTGCTAGTGTATAATGTTACATTGTCTGCTAGCTCCTGTGCTAATTGGTAGTATAAAATGTTCCATTGTTTGCTAGCTACAGTGCTAATTGGTAGTGTATAAATGTTCCATTGTTTGCTAGCTACAGTGCTAATTGGTAGTGTATAAATGTTCTATTGTTTGCTAGCTTCAAAAGCTATATTAGATTCTTAGCTCCAGTGCTAGTGTATAATGTGCATTGTCTGCTAGCTCCTGTGCTAATTGGTAGTGTATAAATGTTCCATTGTTTGCTAGCTACAGTGCTAATTGGTAGTGTATAAATGTTCCATTGTTTGCTAGCTACACGGCTAACTATAGGTGTCTAAAACTTCACTGTACAGTAGCTATGTCAGACTAATAGCCTAGGGCTAGGTTATAATGTTCCATTGTTTGCTAGCTACAGTGCTAATTGGTCCTGTATAAATGGTCCATTGTTTGCTAGCTACCATGTTAACAGGTAGTTAAAAATGTTCCATTGTCTGCAAGCTCCTGTGCTAATTGGTGGGAGTTAACATTTTAATGTTTGTTAGCTATATTAGCATCATTGCTCCAGTGCTAAATATTGTGGCACTTAATTGTTTATAAGCTACAATGCTATAAATATTGTGTCAGTGCTAATTTTTGGATGTTATGTTAGCCTCATAGCTACGTTATTCCTCATACTCTATGGTGTTACGGGCACCTGTATGATATTTCTGAACTATGGCTTTAAGAGCAGTGGGAGAGGATTAGGACTTTGGCTAAAGGCTAATGGGTAATTAGAGGAAGAGAGCATTATGGGAATAAAGCCAGAAAGCTGACGGATGTGAAATCCCTGAGCTGCAGCACGGATCAGGTGCCAGTTCCGCTCTGTCTCGGAATATACGCTGAGTAAACAAGTTTTATATGCTTTTACTTAATTAAAAATGATTAAAAATCATTGTTCTGACTGTCAATACAAGGCACAGTGTATTGAAAAACCATAGCAACTACTATTTAACCCCCCCCCCCCCCCCTCTATAAAAAAAATGCCATAACAACCACATGGGATATCACAGCAACTTTTAGAGCAGGGGTCAGCAATTAAGTTTGACCAGAGGGCCAGATATTTTCCAAGCCAATATGTAGGGGGCCACAAAAAAAGATTCTGTCTTGGAAAATTGGAAGTGTAATGGGATGGAGTGTTACAGGCTAGTAGCTCTCCAGCCCAGAGGGTTGATGAATCCAATTGCAGAACAGTTGAACTCAAAGCAGGAAAACCCAAGAAGAAAGAATAAAAAAATAATCACAACACTGCTCACACGGGATCAAACCCGTGTCATCAGGGTCGCGGTTCAATACACTACCTCCGCCCCAGCTAGTGAATTGGGACACGACTAGGAAAACACCTTAGGGTGTATAGATAGGGAGCCCAAGAACGGGCGAAAAACACGAGAACAGGTGGAAACGAAAGTCACGTCGAGAGCGACAGAGAGAGAGAGAGAGAGAGAGAGAGAGACAGGGGAGGGATGTAAACAAAAGCTCACCAGAGAAGCATTTTTTTCATTATCGTTCACCTCACGGGTCAGATGTTCCATGCTTATAGGCCACATCTGTGCCATGTTCTACAAAAACATCATGGCAACTCTCTGAAAAACACATAGCAATTACAATGCAACACCCTACAACCACACGGGATACCATAGCAACCAACATGGATACTATGGAAACTGCATAGCAACCACTTTGAAAATGCCAAGATGTGCTCTTTTAAAGAATCCACAATCTAAAACATATTCTAGTTTGTTTTACATATTTTTGTTCACTAAATAATTCTCTATATTGTCTTCATAGTTTAGATGACTTTACTAATAATCTACATTAAAATACAGATTTTGTTTTTACATAATAATTAAAACACTGAATTTAAAGTGTGTCCAAACGTTTGACTTGTACTGTACATCTTTATGTGATTGCCCTGACCCCAATTTTCATGTTCTGTCAACTTTTTTAAAATATCCTTTATTACAGGAAAAAAACAATAAAAAACGAGCAGGTGTCCCAACATTTTTGGAGATCATTCCAAGGTCAAGACCCCTATCATCTGTGCTTGTGGGTGGATGGGTGGGTGTTGAACTCCAGGGCTGGGATCTGGCTGAGGCTCTTGGCTCCAGGGGCCGTTATAGGCAGATACATTTCCCTGTTCTTCTCGCCTTCAGTTAACATGATCATAAAATAATTAACTCAAGCTAGAACTGCAGTAAAGTCTATTCAAAAATGTGAAAAACTCTAAAACAAGGGTTCTATCTCTTAGAAGAAGACCAAAGGCAGCATTATTTTAGTAGTAACTCAGGATATTAATCCTGCATTACTGATTTTTTAAAATTATAAATCTACCTTACCAGTGCTATTTTATTCACAAATTTATCTCAGCAGGGCTATTCTAATCATGTATTTACCTCATCAGTGATTCTAATTATAAACCTAACTAAGCATTGCTATTTAAATCATGAATGTATCTCCGCAGTGATATTTTATTATGAATGTACCTCAGCAATTCTAATCATGAGTCTACCTTAGTAGTGCAATGCTAATCCTAAATTTACATGAGCAGTGCTGGTCTATCATAAATGTACCTCAGCTATTTTAATCATGAACCTACCTCAGCAGTGATATTCTACTCATACTCAAGACTTTCTGCACATTTTCCTTAACATTGCTTTTTTATCATAAAAGTACTTCAGCTGTTCTAATACTAAATTTACCTCCGCAATGCAATAATAACCCTGAATTTACCTCAGCAGCACTATTATACTCATGACTCTACCTCAGCAGTGCAATACCAATCCTGCATTTTCCTCAGCAGGGCTGTTTTATCATAAAAGTACCTCACCTGTTCTAATACTAAATTTACCTAAGCAGTGCTATTCTAATCATGAATCTACCTCAGCAGTGCAATACTAATCCTGCATTTTACTCAGTATTGCTGTTTTACCATAAAAGTTTACCTCAGCTGTTATAATACTAAATTTACCTCAGTGGTGTAATACTAATCCTGCATTTTCCTCAGGAGTGCTATTCTAATCATGTAATCAAGACATGGTGTGTGCCTCAGTGCGATTCACATAGAAACAAAGGAGTTAATCTGATGTTAACATCATACTGTCGTTCTGCAGCACCGCAGCAAAAAGCACAGACAAAATGTGCGAGTGTGTGTGTGCGTGTGTAAGACCTCCTTGACTATAAACACTCGTTTGGCACACTTGCCAAAGTAGGGGTTGCCACGGCAACCACCTGCGCCTCCTGCCCCAGCCCAGATAATGAGAATCTGAGTCAGATTAAAACTAGACCCTAACACAACCAGAATACCACCGTACGCATTATCCACCGAAACATCGATAACGCTGATTATGGATGTTTATCCAGTATGTATACGTATTTCTATATACAGAAATCTTATGTAAAATCCCTGGGAACATGTTTTAATGTATAGATTGTTTTTTTATTATACTAAACTTACTTATTTAAGTTTAAATAGATAACACAAAGCTTTTAAAATACCATCTGTGCTTAAATCTGACTTCTCTGATGGGTATGGTGGTCTGGAAGTGAGGTGTGTTCAGGTAATTTTCTGGCATGTTTCTATTTTGGAGGTGGAAAACACAGGAGCTCCACTGACTGATTAAAACCCTGACAACAGTCAATCATCAGAGTTCATTCCTATAGGTGTGCCCAGCTCACAAAGCAAACTTTTAACTCAACAATAAACAGAATAAAGAATAAAATAACATTGCTGTTCCCTTAAATGAGCTGCTGGTGTATCTTCACAGTGTGAACGAGAAGGTCAGTATCCTCTGCTGAGACGCACAAAAGCCCCGCACTGTTAAGATACGAATGTGCCAATGTCAGAGCTCACCTGGGTCTTAAAGAGAATGACGAGTGGCACACTGATTGACTGGTTTATTTCACGTTATCCCCAAAACACACACCCATATGACTAATTAAGAGAATAAGTACATGCCTTTTGTGCGTTTCGAGCAGTGCAAGGCATATTTTTTGCACCCTCACGAAACCCAAAGACACACCCTAATCTGCTGCGCTATAGATGGCTAAAATAGGACCCTCAGTGTTTGATGATGCCCAGATGAGCTCCAGACTTCAGGAAGCCATTGCCTGCAAAGTATTCTCGACAAAGTATTAAAACATTAGTATGTTATATATGGTAAAGTTTATTTGAGCCCCTGAAAAGAGGAGGATATTTAGAAAAATGGCTGTAATTCCTAAAAAAATGTCATAGGATATTTTTGAACAACCAATTGAAATAAAACTGAAAGTCTACACTTCAATTCTCCATTAAATTTGTTTAATTTTAAATCCAGTTTGGTGGTATGCAGAACCTAAATGATAAAGAATGTGTCAAAATATACATAATATTCTGTTTCTGTATCTCTCTGCTCTCTGGTCTCATTCACTCACAGTGGTCGAGCGAGGTTTACATCTGTGGATGTGGATCTCTCTCTCTCTCTCTCTCTCTCTCTCTCTCTCTCTCTCTTTCTCTGCAGGGCTTTGTTTATTTCTTTGTGAATATTTACAAAAAGGTAATGAGCCATGCTGCGAGAAACACCCAGTGTGTGTGTGTGTTTGAGAGAGAGAGAGAGAGAGAGAGAGAGAGAGAGAGAGAGCACTAATCCTACAGTCTAATTGAACAGCTTCATCAAAGCTCCCTGCCATTAGCACCACCCCCTCTGTAGGAGCAGAAGGAGTGAAAGTGACTCCAAGGTCTAAACCCATTTCTCATTTGTACCCTTCCCCTCGTTTTCAAGCATCGCTCTTCCCCTTGCCCTTCGAGCTGAGTTATAAGGACCTTAAGGGCATTGAATCTCTTCAAAAGAGGATAGGGATTGTAAGGATAGGGAAGTAAGCTCTACACTGGCTACTTAAGTAATACCCAGGAGACCTTAACCTGAGAAGATTATTGGTTTATTACATTATTAGTGGGTTTGGTCATTTTTAATAAAGAATACATTACTTATGAAAGGTGTTTTTGGTCATATGAGCCGCCATCTTGTTTCTGTTTGAAGCCGATGTAGCCCAACAAGAATCGGGATACTCTACCCTTTTAATTCAACAAGAATCAGGACACCAAACTCCTCTATTCCAACAACAATCAAGGAATTCTACTCCTCTATTGCAACAAGAATCGGGACATCCCACGCTTTTATCCCAACAAGAATCGGGATTTCCTTCCCTCTATCAAAAAAAAAAAAAATCGGGACACATTCCTCTATCCCAACAAGAATCAGGACACTCTACTCTTTTATCCCAACAAGAATCAGGACACTCTACTCTTTTATCCCAACAAGAATTGGGACACTATCCCCTTCTGTCGCAACCAGAATCAGGACACCTTACCTCTCTATCCCAACAAGAATCAGAGCATTCTTCTCCTCTATTCCAAGAAATTCGGGACACCGTCCATCTCTATCCCAACAAGAATTGGAACACCTTTCCCCTTTATCCGGACAAGAATCGGGAAACTCTACCCCCTATCCCAACATAAATAAGGACACCTTCCCTTTCTATCCCAGCAAGAATTGGGACATCGTTTCCTCTCTATCCCAACATAAATCGAGGCACATTACCTTTCTATCCCAAAAAGATTTGGGACAACCTGCTCCTCTATTCCAACAAGAATCAGGACACCTTTAC